>NC_134577.1:135061517-135372656 GCF_050947875.1 Dermacentor variabilis | reverse complement strand
ATCGGAAAGGACGACATTTGCAGGCAGCCTGCAAAGCCTCCCGAGCTTGTCGGGAGCAGAAAAAGCAACTCTTACATTCGCCCTTTGGGCAATCTTTTTCAAGTTGTGGGATATCCCGTGCATGTAAGGTATGACACTTACTTTAGAGCGTATGCCAGGAGGGGCATCGGCAACTGACTTCTGCGTACTGGATCGCGCTTCTCTTAAGATTCGTTCCGCGACAGACACTAGCAACACCCTAGGATATCCTGCCAAGGACAACCGTAATGTTTGCGCTTCTAAGCTTACGTCCACAACATGACAGCAAGACTTGCTAAGGGCATTCTTCAAGCACAAACTGATAATGGCCCGCTTTACAAGTTTACAATGTGCGGACGTATATGGCAGAAGTGGTTTGTTCGCTCGCGGCTCATACAACCAACACGTGTGGCTGTCGTGAAAGTTCAGGCGAAGATCAAGAAAACGAAGACACCTATCTACCGGCATCTCATGAGTAGTTTGAAGGGGAACTAAGCACTTCTGAAACGTTTCAAACGCTTTCTTAGCTTCCAGAATGAAGGCATCAGAAGAGCAGTCAATGAAAATTAAAAAAGTCATCAACGTATCTAAATGTTTTAAAAACTGCAGTGCCTTGCACTTGTAAAGAAATGTCACGGTCTAAACAGGATAAAAACAAGTCACTAAGAATGGGAGCAATGCAAGAGCCAATACAATCTCCGGTCTTCTACAAAAAACATTGGTTGTCCCAAGTGATAAAGGTGGAATTAAGATAAATCTGTAAAGTTCTAAAAAATTAGAGGACGCTTAAGCTTCGCCTTCAAGAGTGGAACGCGACAGCGTTCCCGTCGACCCGCCAAGGGGTGTAAGACAATGGGCTACAGGGCAGCCATCACTTACGAGGCGTCCCGCATCGGACGCGGTGAGCCTCGAGCCATATGGTCGAGCAACACAGCGTTCGGCGCAGCAACGAAACGTGCGCCTGAGCAAGCGGAACGAACCAAAGAACTCGCTATCTCGGAGGGGAAAATGATGCACGCCAGCCAAACGTCATGATCGGCACGGGCAGAGAGATAGACAGATAGTGATCTAAAGAAAGGAAGGACGCTTGATTCTGCAGAGGGAGCAAGGCGAAGCGTTGTCAGGGGAGAGAGAGTCCGGGCCACGACCCGCCTCGCACCGGTCCTCGCACAGCTCCAATGCGCGCGAGGCGCGCCATCTGTCGGGGCAGCGCCGTACATGGAGAGGAGGGGGTCTTCTGTGTTTGCCGCAAGATGGCTCTGCGTGTGCGGAAAGCGCAGAAGAAATGCAGCGGAAACGCAGTTCGCTACTCGTGTGATTGCGACTTCTGTAAGTTTCATGTTCATAATTACCGATATACACCGCAGTATAACTTTCCACGGCTCGTTTCGAAGGCAACACCGCATTCACTAGAGGCGCGTTTGTACCGCTTGGAAGCATCGAACTCGTGGCTGAGTGGTCGCGTCTCCATCTCACACTCCGGAAACCCTAGTTCGATTCCCACCCAGCCCATCTTGCAAGTTGCTTTTTATTTATGAAATGCCTGCCTTGATTTATCTCTCATGGCCAACGCCGCGGACGCCGACACCAACGCCGACGACACCGCCTTTTCTGCGACACGAGCTCCTTAACGCTATCGCGTTAAAATTTACTTCCAGCATGCCGGCCTCATTCTGGAAGGAAACAGCACCATACTTATCAATACATTGCTCAACACAGGACAGTACGCGTCTATGCGGCAAGGAATAATAAAGATCCTTTACATGAATAGAAAACGCCTGAAGACCACGGTCAGAATGTGACTTCAAAAAATCAATCACAGTATCTGAGCTCTTAACGAGGAAAGTGTTAAAAGATTTAGAAACGTTGAAGACTTTTTAATTTTCATTGACTGCTCTTCTGATGCCTTCATTCTGGACGCTAAGAAAGTGTAGAAACATTTCAGAAGTGCTTAGTCCCCCTTCAAACTACTCATGAGATGCCAGTAGATAGGTGTCTTCGCTTTTTTAATCTTCGCCTCAACATTGACGACAGCCACACGTGTTGGTCGTATGAGTCGCGAGCCAACAAACCACTTCTGCCGTATACGTCCGCACATTCTAAGCTTTTTAAGCGGGCCATTATCAGTTTGTGCTTCAAGAATGCCCTTAGCAAGTCTTGCTGTCATGTTGTGGACGTAAGCTTAGAAGCGCAAACTTTAAGGTTGTCCTTAGCTGGATATGCTAGGGTGTTGCTAGTGTCTGTCACGGAACGCATCTTAAGAGAAGCGCGATCCAGTACGCAGAAGTCAGTTGCCGATGCCCCTCCTGGCATATGCCCTAAAGTAAGTGTCGTACCTTACATGCACGGGATATCCCACAACTTGAAAGAGATTGCCCAAAGGGCGAATGTAAGAGTTGTTTTTTCTGCTCCCGACAAGCTCGGCAGGCTTTGCAGGCTGACGGATCCAAACACCGTCCCTTCCGATAAGTGCAGAAAGCATCACCGAAAAAAGTTTGTCGAGTGTGTACACCGGGTGGTGTACAACCTCCCGCTTTCATGTGGGAAGAAATATATCGGACAAACTGGGTGTTGCCTCAATGATCGGCTCCGCGAACACAGCAACAATGTAAAAAACGGCTCTGGTGGTTTCTTGGCGATCCACTGTCACGATCATGGCTGCAAGCCTCTTGAGGATCAATGCACGATTGTTTCCCGTGGCAGTACGCAGCTCATCCGTGAGATATCTGAAGCGCAGATGATCGCGAAATTGGGTGATGCGTGTGTTAGCTTCCCGTCTCTGGCTCTCACAGAAAAAGAATTAAGTTACTTGTAGGCGGCATCACATGACACGTAACCATGTTACATGAATTCGCACTTCATTTCCTTGTAAGCGCATGCGCGATCTACGTTGTCTGCCATGTATAAAATGACGCAGTGGCACAATAAACTTAGTTGAAAGTTTGCGCTTGGTGTGTCGTCTTCTCTCACGTCCATGTGGTTTTTTATGTCGTGCAATATCATTTAAGCAATGGATTACCAACTTGCCCGGAATTAAACATGATGTCACAATTCTATTAATTGCATCTAAATTGATCTAAAGTAGATCTAAATCGGACAAAATTGATATGCTACACATGCATCTCAAGAAATTGAGTAATATGGAAATAAAGATCTTGCAGAACCCTCATACACAACGCAACGAATTCGCGTAAAATATAAATTGACATAGAGAACTTGTCCGCTTTTAATGATCTAATGGATGCTGTTTACAGAACGGCGATATTTGTTCTTGATGCAGCGCTATTAATTTATAAACTTCATGCGTGTATTATATCTGAAATTTAAAATAATAAAAATTATTTTTACAAAATTCAGAACACAAATCGAAATTTCGCTTCAAACCGTCGCTAGATTTCAACTTACTCTCTCAAATGCAATAAATTTCATTATAATTGGTCCAGAGGTAGTCTCAGAAAAACGTTTTGGCGTTTTACATGTATATGAATAGGCCGCGGCAAAGTTGGGCCCAAGCTAAATATTCCTCTTAAGCTCATGAAGCAAGATAACCTGTCCATGCTCTCATCCTTACTTTATAAGAAGCCTAACGTACCACCAATATGCCGGCTGCTTCTAACTGCACCAAACAAGACTATTAAACCAATACAAGCAATGGTGATATTATTTTATCATGAGAGTGTTCAGATTTGTAACCTTTGGATGCAGAGTAAGTTGAGAAATTGTGTGCATAATTAACAAAGCTAACTTAATTACCTTTTCAGTATTCGTTCTTACATGGCTAAAGAAATTAGCAGCTTGGAGCCCGTCCTCGATATTATGCAGCCAAGCGAAGACATTTCGATTAAACATGCTTCTGAAAGAGGCATGCGAACAAAAATTTTCTAAATAAACGCTCTTGGAAAGCGTAACTGACGCAGAAAAAGAACATACGTAAAGTCACAGAACAGCACTTCAAGATGGGACACAAAGGAGTAACCACACACAAACTGCGCTAACAACTTGAAGCACTGCTCTTTCTGTGATAATGAAGCAACTAGCCCGTTAGTCATTACTTGCAAACCTGTAAAGTCAACCTGACCGCACCTAGCCTTTTGTGATGCTGTCATGGCCCCGTGAGCATGTTCTTTGTGGCCGGCCAGTCCGCTTTCGATTTTTATTCACGCTGTTGTTTCGAAGGCAAGCAGTTTAAATTCCTATTGACAATATAGCAGCGAAAGTGTGCCGCCGAAAGCTGGCTTTAGTAAGATCTTGATGAGGGCTAGTTGGTTGATACTTAGAACTGAGGTGAAACAGCGCGAAAAAGAGGAGGACACAAGGAAAAAAAAATACCAAAAACAGCGCTTGTTTGTGGTATACGTTTCCTTGTGTCCTCGTCTTTTTCGCGCTGCTTCAACTCAGTTAAAAGCTTGCTTGGTCGCTGAAGCGATGCATGACGCAATGATCGTGCAGATATAGCGTGTTGCTGGCATCAAGACAATGTGCTGCCGCCGAGGACAGGAAGACAACAAAAGTGAACAGCTTGGTAGCTGCTCACGGAGCCGTGCCGATGGTGACGGTGCCATCGTGACACAATCTGGGGCGGCGGTATTGACGACTGGGCCATTTATTTTCTTTATTTCGTTTTTTTTGTGTAGCGAAGCCCTTAAGCGGAAGTTCTAACTCGGGCCCAACTCCAGCGCGGCCTATTCAAATGGATGTAAAACGCCGAAACGATTTTCTCAGGTAACCCCTGGACCGATTTTACTGAAATTTGCTGGATTCTAGAGAGAACGGTAAATTCTAGTGACTTTTGGAAGCGGACTTTCCATTTAGGGCCTGAATGTTAGAAGAATTTTAGAGATTTGAAAGTGCGCAAAAGATAGAAGCGCGAAGTTCACGAATAGCTCCGCATCAAGAATAGATATCATGGTTTTGTAAACGGCATCCATTAGATCTTTCAAAGCCGACAAATTTGATATATAGATTTATTCCTTACGTAAATTCGTTACTTTGTGTACAAGGGTTGTGCAAAAGCTGTATTTCTATATTACTAATTTTCTTTTGAGATTCATGTATTTTGTCCGCTTTAGATGTGCTGTAAGTTGCATTACACAGAATTGTGATATCATGTTTCATTGCCGAAAGACAGAGTTGTAAACTTGATGGTTTCGTTTTCCAAAAATTTGCGATTTTTGCCAATTTTCAATAAACAAATGATGACCTAAAGCGAAAATTCGAAACCAACAGTCACTAGATTTTACGTTTTTGTTCAAGTGCAACAAATCTTGTGAAATTCGGTGCAGCGGTTGCCGAGAAAAACGAATTCTCCTTTTACATATATTTAGATAAAATCACCCGATCTAAAGCTTCCTCTTAAGGGCTACTTTCTCCCCTATCGTGTCCGCATACAGAACAATATCCCAAAGATAGTACAATGCCGGACTGACCCGCGGCGGCGGTGAAGCAGGCGTTAAGCACTCCCCATCCGTGGGCCAATCCGGAAGATACTGAAATACCGACCCGACAAGCCCGCGGCGGTGGTGAAGCAGGCGTTAACCGCTCCCCATAAGTGGGTAGATCCCGAAGATAGTACAATACCGACCCGACCCTCGGCGGCGGTGAAGGAGGCGTTAAGCACGCCTCATACGTGGTCCAATACCGAAGATAATCCAATACCGACCCGACCCGCGGCGGTGGTGATGCAGGCGTTAAGCGCTACCAATACGTGAGCCGATCCGGAAGATAGTGAAATACCGACCCGGCCCGACTCGTGGCGGCGGTGAAGCACGCGTCAAGCTCTCCCCATATGTGGGCCTATCCCAAAGATATCGTTACGTGTAGCTGGAGCCCAATACTATATACAATTTATTTACAGGGAAGGGAAGCTAACGGAAGGCCAAAATTGCGACGCTATATCAAGAGGGCCCACGTCGTCATCTTCCTCCTCAGTGCAACCTCACTGTGGCGGCTGTTCCGTAGCATCGCCCCCGGCGGTAGAAGCACCGTCCCGGTCCTTAATCTACACATCAGCGGTGAAAGGTGTCTGATATCGCTTTAGTCTCGCCACGTGAACGATGTCACTTGCAGCTGACGATGACGCTGATAGGTCGGCGGGGATGACTTCATACGTGACATCGGTCACTTGTCGCACCACATGGTATGGGCCAGTGTAGCGCGACAGCAGCTTTTCTGAAAGACCAACACGTCGAATGGGTGACCAGAGAAGCACCAGAGAACCCGGAGTAAAGTGCACGTCGCGATGGTGGTAATCATAGAGGCGTCTCTGATGCTCCTGTGAGGCCTCGAGACGGGTGCGGGCGAGCTGGCACGAGTGGTCGGCGTGCGCGATCGCGTCGCGGGCGTATTCAGTGGTTGAACGCGTGGCCGAGGGCAACAAAGTGTCCAAGGGCAACGCGGGTCCTCGGCCATATAGGAGATAGAATGGTGAATAGCCGGCGGTGTCGTGACGCGATGAATTATACGCGAACGTCACATATGGTAAGTGAAGATCCCAGTCGTGGTGGTCGCTCGCAACGTACTTTGAAAGCATGTCGGTGATGGTCCGGTTGAGGCGCTCCGTGAGGTCGTTGGTCTGTGGGTGGTAGGACGTGCTGAACTTGTGCTTTGTCGAGAAGGAGCGGAGAATGTTCTCGATGACTGCAGACAGAAAGCTGCGGCCACGGTCAGTGAGTAATTGGCGCGGAGCACCATGCACTAAAATGATGCCATAGAGCAGAAAGTCAACAACGTCAGTAGCACAATTTGTCAGAAACGCTCTGGTGATTGCGTGCCGCGTCGCATAATCAGTAGCGACGGTGACCCACTTATTTCCGGACCCCGAGAGAGGAAACGGTCAAAGAAGGTCTAGACCAACACGGAAAGAGGGTTCCGGTGGGATGTCGATCGGCTGGAGACATCCAGCTGGAGGTGTGGAGGGCTTCTTCCGGCGCTAACAGGGCTCACAAGCGGCAACGTAGCGCCGCACGGAGCGGGCGAGACCCGGCCAAAAGAATCGACGGCGTACACGGTTGTATGTGCGCGAGACGCCCAAGTGTCCAGTCAAGGGAGCGTCGTGAAGTTGTTGGAGGACAGTCGAACGCAGGTGTGGTACAATTACAAGCAGAACGTCGAGGCCGTGTGGTTCGAGATTGCGGTGGTATAATGTCCTCTCCTTAAGGAGAAACATCCGAGGAGAGGCATCGCCAGGCGTTGACTCCAGATGGTCGATGAGGGCTCGTAATGAAGGATCGCGGTGATGCTCGTTGCCGATTTCAAGCAACTGGGAGACAAAGAAAACGCAAGCGATGGCGTCCGCATCAGCCGGTTCGTCGACGGGGTAGCGGGACAAACAATCGGCATCCTGGTGCAAGCGTCCCGTCTTATATACCACGGAGAAGGTATATTCTTGCAGGCGTAATGCCCAGCGAGCGAGTCGTCCCGTGGGGTCCTTGAGTAAGAATAGCCAACAGAGCGCGTGGTGATCAGTGATGACACAGAAGGGGCTTCCGTACAAGTATGGGCGAAACTTCGCAACACCCCACACAAGAGTGAGGCACTCGCGCTCTGTCATTGAATAATTGCGTTGAGCGGGTGATAAAAGTCGGCTGGCATAGGCTATAACGCGGTCATGTCCACGCTGGCGTTGTGCTAACACTGCTCCTATGCCGTGACCACTGGCATCAGTTCGAACTTCCGTTGAGGCAGACGGGTCAAAGTTGGCCAGAATTGGAGGCGTGGTAAGGAGAGTAGTGAGCTGCAAAAAAGATGCGGCATGATCAGGTCCCCAAGGAAATGGGGCATCTTTCTTCAAGAGGTCGGTAAGGGGACGTGCGATAGTCGCAAAATCCTTCACACAGCGTCGGAAGTATAAGCACAGCCCTACGAAACTACGAACGTCCTTGGTAGACTTCGGAACAGGAAAGTTCGGAACGGCGCGAATTTTGTCCGGATCAGGTCGCACGCCTCTGGCGTCCACGAGGAGTCCAAGGACGGTGATTTGGCGGCGAGCGAAGTGACATTTTGAAGAGTTCAACTGGAGACCGGCGCGGTGAAACACGTCAAGCATCGCTGAAAGACGGTCTAGATGCGTGTCAAATGTGGGCGAATAAATGATGACGTCGTCTAGATAGCACAAACAGGTGGACCACTTGAACCCCTGAAGCAAAGAGTCCATCATTCGTTCGAAGGTGGCGGGCGCGTTACAGAGACCGAAAGGCATCACCTTGAACTGATAAAAGCCATCAGGGGTAATAAATGCAGTCTTCTCTCGGTCCATGTCGTCGACGGATATCTGCCAGTAGCCGGACTGTAAGTCGATAGAAGAAAAATAGGTGGCACCGTACAAGCAGTCTAGAGCGTCATCAATACGAGGCAAAGGGTACGCGTCCTTTTTTGTGATTTTGTTCAGGTGGCGATAATCTACGCAAAAACACCACGCTCCATCCTTCTTTTTGACAAGTACGACGGGAGAAGCCCAGGGACTACAGGAAGGCTCGATAATGTCATTTGGAAGCATCTTTTTCACTTCCTGTTGGATAACAGCTCGTTCGGGCGCAGAAACACGATATGGACGTCGGTGAATAGGGTTCGCATCGCCAGTGTTTATGCGATGGCTCACGACGGACGTTTGACCCAAGGGTCGATTGTTAAAGTAAAAAATGTCGCGATAGCCGTCAAGAACGCGGTAAAGGGCTTCAGCTTGAACAGGTGTAAGGTCAGAGGAAACTATCTCAATGTCGACGTCAGTACCGTGCGATGACGTCACGGTATGGGCTAAGCTGTGACGATCTTCCACTTTGAATGGCTCGATCTCATCATCCTGCAAAGCACTAATTATAGCCAATGAAATCCCCTGAGGCAGAACTTGCGTGGTTGGCGCCAAATTGACAAGGGGAAGGCAGGTGCGGTTGCCAGTAATCGTCAGCACAGTGTGCGGCACGCTAACACCATGTGTAAGTATAACTGCCGGAATCGGTGCGACCACGTAATTACCGTCAGATACAGCTGGTGAGGACGGCAAGTCGACGCGTGTCACAGATTCAGGCGGTAGGCGAATATACTCCATGCAGCTCAAACGGCTTGGAGGTGGGTCCACAGGGTCGGCAAGAAGAGGCAAGTCAAGGCGAAGTGAGCCGGCCAAACAGTCAATGAGGGCCGAATGATTAGCAAGGAAATACAGACCGAGAATGAGGTCGTGAGGGCAATGCTCGATGACGGAGAAGAGAACGACGGTTTGTCTCTCAGCAATGGTGAGTCGGGCAGAGCAGATGCCAACAATAGCGACAGTCCCTCCGTCGGCAACTTGTACAAATCGGTTCGGGGCGGGCGTCAGAACTCTCTTGAGCCGACGGCGAAGAGCAGCACTCATGATGGACACATGCGCCCCAGTGTCAATGAACGCGCACGCAGGAACATTGTCGACGAGAACGTCCAAAAGATTCTTGTTCGTTGGTAAGGTGAAGCAAGGATTTCGTGCCAATGTCGTCTTTGCAGCTTCACCTCCAGAAGCTGCACTGTATAGATTTCCGGTAGGGGGTGCGGCGAGTAGGTCGGAGAAGGAACACGGCGTGACGGGGGCGAACGAGATTGACGAGGGGAAGGAGAAGGCGAGCGGGAGTAGAGGGGTCGTTTCAGAGGTGTTGCAGGGTCAGATGATGGAGCGGGCATAGAAGGGGCGAAGGGAAAGGACGCGCTAGAGGGGCGAGGGTGGTAATCAGGAGGATAGCGCATCGGAGAAGTCCAGTGGCTGCGGCAGTGGCGAGCGACATGTCCAATGCGTCGGCAATTAAAACAGATCGGCCTGTCGTCCACTTTTCGCCATTCGGAGGGGTTACGCTGTCCGTAAGAGGAGTAAGAAGAGCGCGGTGGGGACGTGCGTGGAGACAAAGGTTCCGAGCGTACGGAACGGATGGATTGCGCGCCGACGTTGGACAACTCTTGACGGACGATGGCCTGGATCAAAGAGATTGTCGCCGGAGAATGATCAGGTGACGGGAATGAAGGCACCGCCGGTTGTGCCGCTTCGACCTCACGATGAATGATGCCGGTCAAGTTGTGACATCGCGATGGCTGGTGGAAGAGGTCGTCACAGGATGACGTAGCAGCTGTGTTGGGAAGTCGCGTGATGTGCTGGGATACCCGGCGACATTTACCATGCTCAAGACGGCGGCACTCCTTGAGGATCGCATGGATGCTGGTGAGGTTCGTAAACACCAGTAAATTGAAGGCGTCGTCAGCAATGCCTTTGAGGACGTGAGTAACCTCATCGTCCTCAGGCATGGTCGGGTCAGCCTTGGCACAAAGGGCCAAGACGTCGAGAATGTACGACACGTAGGACTCGGTCGACGTCTGTACACGTGTGGCAAGGGCATTCTTGGCATTGACTTGGCTACATCGCGATGGCTGGTGGAAGAGGTCGTCACAGGATGGCGTAGCAGCTGTGTTGGGAAGTCGCGTGATGTGCTGGGATACCAGGCGACATTTAGCATGCTCAAGACGGCGGCACTACTTGAGAATCGCATGGATGCTGGTGAGGTTCGTAAACACCAGTAAATTGAAGGCGTCGTCAGCAATGCCTTTGAGGACGTGATTAACCTCATCGTCCTCAGGCATGGTCGGGTCAGCCTTGGCACAAAGGGCCAAGACGTCGAGAATGTACGACACGTAGGACTCGGTCGACGTCTGTACACGTGTGGCAAGGGCATTCTTGGCATTGACTTGGCGACCGAACGGATTGCCAAAAAGGTCGCGGCGCTTCTTTTTGAAGAGATCCGAGCTAGAGATCTCCTCTTCGTGAGTCTGGAACCATGCAAGTGGAGCTCCGTCGAGGTAGAAAAGAACGTTCGCAAGCATAATAGTCGGATCCCACCTGTGACCGGTGCTGACACGTTCGTATAAGCGGAGCCAGTCGTCAACATCAGGATTGCCGACTCCGTTGAAACCACCAGGATCTCGAGGGGGGGAAACGGCGACGTAGGTCGGGGCTGCCGGCGGAGACGGTTGCATAGATGAAGTGCCGCCAGCAGGAGCCGAAGTTGCACTGTCGCCGTAGCGACCGCTGCGAAGCTCCATGACGGGTACGGCGAACGTCCACCTCCACCAAATTAATGTTACGTTCAGCTGGAGCCCAATACTATATACAATTTCTTTACAGGGAAGGGAAGCTAACGGAAAGCCAAAATGGCGACGCTATATCAAGCGGGCCCACGTCGTCTTCTTCTTCCTCGCTGCAGCCTCACTGTGGCGGCAGTTCCGTAGCAATATTAATACCGACCTGACCCGCGGCGGCGGTGAAGCAGGCGTTAAAGGAAAGCTGAAGAGTCTGTCGAATTCAATAAGACGCTCATATACGGATGCGGGAACCTTATAAACCATGTAGGTAAAATTTGGGGTTTTTTTTCAATTTTCAGGAACGGAGGAATGGAGGAAGCCTAAAAGCAGTGAAGAAGAAACTAGGAATTGGGAAGAATCAGATGTATGCGTTAAGAGACAAAGCCGGCAATATCATTACTAATATGGACGAGATAGTTCAAGTGGCTGAGGAGTTCTATAGAGATTTATACAGTACCAGTGGCACCCACGACGCTAATGGAAGAGAAAATAGCATAGAGGAATTCGAAATCCCACAACGCCGGAAGAAGTAAAGAAAGCCTTGGGAGATATGCAAAGGGGGAAGGCAGCTGGGGAGGATCAGGTAACAGCAGATTTGTTGAAGGATGGTGGGCAGATTGTTCTATAGAAACTGGCCACCCTGTATACGCAATGCCTCATAACGTCGAGCATACCGGAATCTTGGAAAAAGGCTAACATAATCCCAATCCATAAAAAGGGACGCCAAGGCTTGAAAAATTATAGACCGATCAGCTTGCTGTCTGTTGCCTACAAAGTATTTACTAAGGTAATCGCAAATAGAATCAGGAACACCTTAGACTTCTGTCAACCAAAGGACCAGGCAGCATTCCGTAAAGGCTACTCAACAATAGAGCATATTCACACTATAAATCAGGTTTTAGAGAAATGTGCAGAATATAACCAACCCTTATATAGAGCTTTCATTGATTACGAGAAAACATTTGATTCTGTCGAAACCTCGGCAGTCATGGAGGCATTACGGAATCAGGGTGTAGACGAGCCGTATGTAAAAATACTGAAAGATATCTATAGCGGCTCCACAGCCACCGCAGTCCTCCATAAAGAAAGCAACAAAATCCCAATAACGAAAGGCGTCAGGCAGGGAGATATGATCTCTCCAATGCTATTCACAGCGTGTTTACAGGAGGTATTCAGAGACCTGGATTCGGAAGAAATGGGGATAAAAGTTAATGGAGAATACCTTAGAAACTTGCGATTCGCTGATGATATTGCCTTGCTTAGTAAGTCAGGGGACCAACTGCAATGCATGCTCACTGACCTCGAGAGGCAAAGCAGAAGAGTGGGTCTAAAAATTAATCTGCAGAAAACTAAAGTAATGTTTAACAGTCTCGGAAGAGAACAGCAATTTACAATAGGCAGCGAGTCACTGGAAGTAGTAAGGGAATACGTCTACTTAGGGCAGGTAGTGACTGCCGATCCGGATCATGAGACGGAAATAATCACAAGAATAAGAATGGGCTGGGGTGCATTTGGCAGGCATTCTCAGATCATGAACAGCAGGTTGTCATTATCCCTCAAGAGAAAATTGTATAATAGCGGTGTCTTACCAGAACTCACCTACGGGGCAGAAACCTGGAGGATTACGAAAAGGGTTCTACTCAAATTGAGGACGACGCAACGAGCTATGGAAAGAAGAATGATAGGTGTAACGTTAAGGGATAAGAAAAGAGCAGATTGGGTGAGGGAACAAACGCGAGGTGATGACATCTTAGTTGAAATCAAGAAAAAGAAATGGGCATGGGCAGGACATTGTAATTAGGAGGGAAGATAACCGATGGTCATTAAGGGTTACGGACTGGATTCCAAGGGAAGGGAAGCGTAGCAGGGGGCGGCAGAAAGTTAGGTGGGCGGATGAGATTAAGAAGTTTGCAGGGACGGCATGGCCACAATTAGTACATGACCGGGGTTGTGGGAGAAATATGGGAGAGGCCTTTGCCCTGCAGTGGGCGTAACCAATCTGATGATGATGATGATGAATCGTCGGTTGAAATCGCGCTGTAGCTCCGCCCCCCGTTGAGTGAGTGAGCGGAGCGGAGACCGGAAACCGCGGTGTTGTGACGTCAACTCTAGTGTTTCGTTCGTTCGCAGCGTCCGCGACCGTGCCTGCCCGCGATTGTTTCTGCGTGCGTGCCATCGTAATCTGCTTCGATCGACCCTGCATTCCTTTGTTGGTGCGTCTGCGTGTATGCAGAGTGGTAGTCAACGTGCGTGGTAGTCAACCTGAGTGGTAGTCAACGTGAGTGGTAGTCAATATTGTTGCGGGAAGGAAGAAGCGTTCGTCTATTTACAGGTAGCTTTTAATGGCTGAGCCAACAAGCGTAGAGCATCGATCTTGCTAAAACACTTCTTCGTCGTCTCCAAGACCACCATCAGCGTCGTCTTCTTTCCACATTACCGACTGTGACATCACCCCCGTCGGAAAAAGCACCTGATTGGTGCGGCTCATCGGTCGAAGAAAGGTAAGGTTTGAGACGGCTGACGTGGATGATGTCAGAGAGGGGTGAAGGCACCGTGGCATTCAGCGGAGACACTTCATATGTGACTGGGGTCACCTGGCGCAGGATGCGGTAAGGGCCATAGTATCGCGAGAGTAATTTCTCGGAAAGACCAACATGCCGAGCTGGATACCATACTAGCACAAGAGCGCCTGGTTCGTAGTTCACGTCGTGATGGCGCTTGTCGTAACGGTACTTCTGGCGTGTCTGGGAAGCAGACAGACGAATGCGGGCAATCTGGCGTGCTTGGGTCGCTGTGGCTATTACATCCCGAGTGTACTCTGTCGGCGAGTCGAGTGTGGTCGAGAGGAGTGTCTCGAAAGGCAAAGTCGGCTCACGGCCGAAGAGGAGATAGAAGGGTGAATAGCCAGCTGTGTCGTGGCGCGAGGAATTGTAGGCGAACGTGACAAATGGTAGAGCAATGTCCCAGTCGCGGTGATCGGAGGAAACATACATTGCGAGCATGTCCGTTAATGTGCGGTTCAGGCGTTCGGTAAGACCGTTAGTTTGAGGATGGTAAGCGGTAGTAAGTTTGTGTTTAGTAGCACATGATCGAAGTAGGTCGTCTATGACTTTGGCAAGAAAGTATCTGCCACGATCGGTGAGAAGTTGACGAGGTGCACCGTGGTGCAAGATAACGTCGTGAAGCAAGAAATCAGCGACGTCTGTAGCGCAGCTGGTCGGTAGGGCTCTAGTAATGGCATAGCGAGTTGTATAGTCCGTAGCGACGGCAATCCACCTATTTCCGTCCTCGGATATAGGGAATGGTCCAAGGAGATCAAGGCCAACGCGAAAAAAAGGGTCGGCCGGTATATCCAAAGGCTGCAGCAGTCCGGCAGGAGGCACAGCAGGTCTTTTTCGGCGTTGACACGACTCACACGCGGCAACATAGCGCCGGACGGAGCGGTTGAGACGCGGCCAGAAAAACCGTCGCCGAATTCGGTCATAGGTCCGCGTGACGCCAAGGTGTCCAGCGGTGGGAACGTCGTGCAGTTGCTGCAGTACAATCGTTTGCAGATGAGACGGAATGGCGGTTAGGAGCTCGGGCCCATCGGGGTGCATGTTGCGGCGATACAGGATGCCATTTTGTAGTACGAACATGTGAAGGGATGGGTCAGACGGAGCAGAGAGCAGGCGTTCGATAATGGGGCGTAACGACTCGTCGCGTCGTTGTTCAGCGCCAATGTCTTGCAAGGCTGAGAGGGAAAGAACGCAGATCGGTGCGACATCCACTAAACCGTCCGGTACATCGACGGGATGACGAGACAGGCAGTCTGCGTCCTGATGTAGACGACCCGACTTGTAGACCACAGTGTAGGTGTATTCTTGCAGCCGTAGGGCCCAGCGACCGAGGCGGCCGGTGGGATCCTTGAGGGAGGAAAGCCAACAAAGGGCGTGGTGGTCGGTTGTAACTGTAAATGGTCGTCCATATATGTAGGGTCGGAACTTGCCCACCGCCCAAATGAGGGCGAGGCACTCGCGCTCAGTAATCGAGTAATTGCGCTCGGCGGGAGAGAGGAGGCGACTGGCGTAGGCGATAACGCGGTCGTGCCCACATTGGCGTTGAGCTAAAACTGCACCGATTCCGTAGCCACTGGCGTCAGTGCGGATTTCTGTCGGAGCGGAGGGGTCAAAATGGGCGAGAACAGGAGGTGTAGTAAGCAGCGTGATGAGCTGCGAGAAAGCAGACGCTTGTTCAGAGCCCCAATAGAAAGGAACGTCTTTCCTCAGGAGGTCAGTCAGGGGACGGGCAACATGGGCGAAATTTTCCACAAACCTGCGGAAGTAAGAGCAAAGGCCCATAAAGCTGCGAACATCTTTGGCACAAGTTGGTACAGGGAAATTCTGCACAGCATGAACTTTAGCGGGGTCGGGGCGAATGCCTGACGAATCGACAAGGTGTCCGAGCATAGTTATTTGGCGGTGACCGAAGTGGCACTTGGGCGAGTTGAGCTGTAAGCCAGCGGTGCGAAAAACAGAAAGAACAGATGAAAGTCTTTCAAGATGTGTCGCAAAAGTTGAAGAGAGGACGATGACGTCATCCAAGTAGCACAAACAGATGGACCATTTCAAACCACGCAAGAGCATGTCCATCATCCGTTCAAAGGTCTCCGGGGCATTGCACAAGCCAAATGGCATTACTCGGAACTGATATAGGCCGTCTGGTGTGACGAATGCGGTCTTTTCACGGTCCATGTCATCCACGGCGATTTGCCAATATCCAGAGCGAAGGTCTATAGATGAAAAATAAGTGGCACCGTGGAGACAATCCAGAGCATCGTCAATGCGGGGAAGTGGATACACATCTTTCTTGGTGATCGTGTTTAGATGACGATAGTCAACGCAGAATCGCCAGCTGTTATCCTTCTTTTTGACGAGCACAACAGGGGACGCCCACGGACTGGAAGAGTGTTCAATAATCCCTTTGGCAAGCATCTTGTCAACCTCGCTCTGGATAACTTGTCGTTCAGAGGGCGACACCCGGTATGGGCGTCTGCGAACAGGTGCTGCATCGCCGGTATTTATCCGATGCGTCACGACCGTAGTTTGACGCAAAGGGCGATCGTTCAGATCGAAAATGTCGGAGAAGGACTCGAGGAGGCCACGGAGCTGTGCGGCTTGTTGGGTGGAGAGGTCCGGTGCAATCATCTTTGTAAAGTCATCGGTCGGGGCTGATGCAGAAGGCGCAGAATGAGCAGTGGTTGAAGACGGCGCAACAGATAGAGCAGAAATGTGGCACTCGTGCGTTGGTGACAACGTGGCAAGAGACATGCCTCGAGGAACTACTTGCGGGCACTGTCCGAAATTTAGGATCGGAAGACATGTCTGATTGTCCGCAACAGAAACGATGGTGTGTGGGAAGGAGACATTGTGAGAAAGCAGGACTGACGTCGCGGGAGTGAAGACATAGTCTCCATCAGGTACAGGTGGGCTGGCTAAAACAGGGATGAAGGTTGCTGCAAGAGATGGCAGGCGTATAAAATCCGCGGAACAAAGCTGAGCTGGAGCTTGAGCAGGAAGGTCAATGGGAACAGGTAGGGGTAATTCAAGTTGTACGACACCGGCGGAACAGTCAATCAGAGCAGAATGGGCGGACAAAAAGTCGAGTCCGAGGATCACATTGTGAGGGCAACGTTCAAGCGCACTAAACAAAACGGACGTGTGGCGACCGGCGACACTGACACGAGCAGTACACATTCCAAGCACAGCCGGAGTTCCACCATCGGCGACCTGGAGCAGTCGAGTCGGAGCAGGGGTAAGTACCTTTTTCAAGCGCGTTCGAAGCTCCGCACTCATGATGGAAATTTGGGCTCCAGTGTCGATGAGTGCTGTAACGGGCAAACCATCCACGTCCACGTCCAGAAGGTTCCGATTAGTAGGCAGGGTCAGCAGAGGAATTTCAGGCCGGTGTTCTAGAGCAGCGTCACCTCCAGGAGCTGCCCCAGTTAGTTTCCCGTCGGAGAGCGGCGACGGTAAGCTGGGGATGGAGAGCGACGCAGCTGGGGCGAACGGGAGCGGCGACTATGTGGTGATGGCGATCGGCTGGTCGCGGTGGCTCGAGCGTTGTCAGGTGCGTCTTCAACCTCGGTGGAGAGTGATGGCGGGCGAGGATTCAGTGGGGAGCGGCGGTAGGCGGGAAAGCTTGGTCGTGAGTGGGCTGGCCAGGAACTTCGACAGTGGCGAGAGATGTGGCCCACACGTCCACAGGAAAAGCAGATGGGTCTATCGTCATGGGTGCGCCATTCGGCCGGGTTGCGATAGCTCGAATACGGACCGTATTGGCTCCGGTGAACAGGGGCAGAGGCAGCAGACGAAGCAAAGTCAGGACGGCTGGCGGAGCAGATGGATGGAAGACCTACATTCGCAAGTTCTTGGCGAATGACCGACTGAATGAGTGACACAAGCGGCCGGGAATCGTCAAAGCACTGCGTCACAGGCGTGGCAGGAGACGCTGCTTCGATTTCTCGCCGAACGATACGGACGACGTTCTCGGAGGAGGTGGGATCACGCGGTGGACAAATGTCTTCGCACGTCGACGAAGCTGCGGTATTAGGTAGGCGCGTAAACTGTTGAACTATGCGGCGACTCTTCGCGTCTTCAAAGCGGCGACATTCGTTAATGATCTCATTGACCGTTGTGATGTTCTTATAAACAAGCAGGTTAAACGCGTCGTCCGCGATGCCCTTTAAGACGTGGCTGACCTTGTCTGCCTCTGCCATATTGTTATCTACTTTGCGGCAAAGAGCGAGGACGTCCTGGATATAGGCCACGTACGATTCAGTGGACGTCTGTACACGGGTCCCAAGGTCCTTCTTTGCAGCACGTTGGCGGCCGACGGGTTTGCCGAACAAATCCCTAAGCTTCTGTTTGCACTGGTCCCAACTCGTAATCTCTTCTTCATGTGTTTCGAACCAGACCCGTGCTGTTTTCTTGAGGTAGAATATTACATTAGCCAGCATAAGCGTGTTATCCCACCTGTTGTATGCGCTGACCCGTTCATAATTCTGTAACCAGTCATCGACGTCAACGTTGTCAATCCCGGAAAACATGCCAGGGTCGCGAGGCTGGGCCAGGATGACTGTCGGGGGCGACGACGGGGCCGCGGTTGAACTGTCTCCTTCGGAAGACATGGCGGCCAGGTTACGTCCGCTGCGGAGCTCCGTCTTGCTCGATTACCCCGCACGTCCACCAATGATGTTACGGGAAGGAAGAAGCGTTCGTCTATTTACAGGTAGCTTTTAATGGCTGAGCCAACAAGCGTAGAGCATCGATCTTGCTAAAACACTTCTTCGTCGTCTCCAAGACCACCATCAGCGTCGTCTTCTTTCCACATTACCGACTGTGACAATATGAGTGGTAATCAAGGTGAGTGGTAGTCAACGTGAGTACGTAGTCAACGTGAGTGGTAGTCAACAGATGAAGGTCACTACACGTACGGCATGAACCGGGAAGCTTTGTACGCGTTTAAACCGTCTTTGTAGATTGCCGACAGCTTTGGACAGCGCACAAATGCCGACGATCGCATCCCCGCTTACGTTCCACGAGGAGGCATGCAGGAACACAACACTACAGTTGTTCGACCGGAACCGAGCTCACTAAATCGGCGAAAGATCGGCGAGATCACTAGATCGCTTGGCAAAAAACATACTCACCAAAGAGCATTTCCAACACGAGGAGATCCCAAGACTTTGCTTTCGTTCGCGTCGAAAGCACTGCTCGCACCAGCATCGTTTGCTTCTTCGAGGGGCCGGCTCTTCGCAATCGGCTCGTACATGTAGGGAGTAACGCCGAACTCCTCAGAAAAACGCAGTCTCTCTAAATTTTCCATTACCGTCTCAGAAAAACAGCACCAGACTACCTGGCACCACGGTTCATGTGTAGCGGCAGCGGTCGATTACTAGAGTTGACGTCACGAGGCGCACCGACCAATCACAGGCGGAAACGAAACGCGCGAGCTGGGCGTGTCCGCTGCTGCATTTTTCGTCAAAATAAAATGTATTTGCGCTTTCTTTCGCTCAATTTCGATACCATATTCGAATTCGGAGGGTTGAAAACCATTATGTACAGATGTTCACTGATTTTTTCTGGAAAATCTTTCAGCTTCCCTTTAAGCACTCCGCATACGTGAGCCGATCCTAAAGATAGTGAAATACCGACACGACCCACGGCGGCGGTGAAGCAGGCGTTAAGCACTCCCCATGCATGGGCCAATACCGAAATAGTGCAATACCACGACCCGCGGCGGCGGCGAAGCAGTCATTAAGCACTCCCCATGCGTGGGCCGATCCCGAAGATATTGCAAAATCGATCCGACACACGGTGGCGGTGAAGCAGGCGTTAAGCACTCCCCATACGTGGACCGATCCCGAAGGTAGTGCAAAGGCCGGCCGAACCGCGGCGGAGGTGCAGTTCGCCATGAAGGGGCCCACATACACAGTTTTGCTGGTCATCCTTCTTCACAGAGTGGAATGGCACTGAAATATTTTTTCTTATCAGCGTTTGTTCCAGCATGCGTCTGTAATGAAAACAAGAAGCAGGTATGCATGGAAAATCTAAGGTGGCGGCGGCAGGTGTAGCGCAGAAGTTAGCTTGCCCAACTCCTGCACGTACTTATATCTGCATAGACATGGGTTCTTGGTAGTGATAGCGACCAAAGCGCTCCTTTTTCTGCCCGCTCCAGCAATTGTGAAACTAACGATGTGGTTAGCGTGCCCAGCCAGTGAATGCAAATTCGAGCAGTTACGAGTGGTGGAAACCCGCTTGGGCTGATTGTGAAGAAACCTTCCTTTCTCTGTCCGCTCTCGCAATGGTGAAGCTAAAAATGAGGAGCAGGCCTGACGGACCCAACGTTGATCGTCACCATAAAATAATGGATGGACGACCTGCGGAAAGGGCAAGGCACACCAAGTTTTTAGCACTTCACTTGTCCGACAGTAAAGCGCTAAAATGGCTAGTATGCCCTCATGGGTATGGTCGACCGAATTGCTTCTCATTACTAACACTGGACTGATACTAAGAAAATGCTCCATTCGCAGAACCTCGCTACACTGAAATTAGCAAAACACTCTCAGTTTATAAAAGTAAGTGTGTCAATTAGCTGGTGTCCTTGCGTGTGTGCAGGGTATAAAGGTCCTGGCAATGAAACGGTAGTATCGACGTTTTTGTTGCAGTTACACACAAAAAAATTCGTTGAAGTGATCGGACAGCGATATACCAGCCGAGAAGACCAACCCGCAAATTAAAAAGAAAAGTAGCTGGTTTCATATTTTCCAATGTACTTTGCGCTTAGCTACCAACTGTAATATTTTTTTCTGAACTCTTATGAAGAGGAAAACCACATTACTACAATATCAACAAGAGTACACAAAATGAATTGGCTTTGAAGCTGTAACCACGCACCGCACTTTTGTACATTTAGCTCATGTAGTGTTGGGGCAACACGTTTGAGCAAAATGATTAGCTTTTCGGTCAAAGCATTGTTACAGGCGGGAAGAAATCGTTGTTAAGCCCGGTCGAAACAATACCATCTGAAATCTTATTCACTTATATATATTTATTGAAAAATCAGTATAGCCATATATACAGTTGCGCGGTGTGAGTTATATACTAGCTTGCCTCGTCAATCTCAAAAACGTATTCTCTTTGCGGGAGAAGGCCTTCGCGAAAAATGACGCAATATAACAGTAAAACATCCAGCAAGATTGCTATCCAGATGACTGGCGAAATTGTGCCCTGAGAGTGTGTCGACTAGCGTGCGATTGAAAGTTGAAATATAATCGTTGTAAGCTTGTGTTGCGTCTAGCACGAGCGAGTAGTGTTAGCGATGACATTGGTGTGAAAATGTTCAGTTCGGTCTGCTATAAATTCTTGTGGATCTCCACATTGAACATCGCAGTCGTCACGATGAGAGCACTCTTGTGACATTATTATCCCAGTAGGCTGGGAAAGCTCGAGATGTAGCTGGAATTGAGGGGTATTGGCTAACAATTATTAATATACGTACGTTGCGATGATGAAAAATATGCAGAAACAGGACTGGTGTTGTCTAACTATTCGTAAAAAGACCCGTAAATTTCAATTGGCCCACCCCAAACAATAAGTAGGCTCACCCCCAAACTTCAAGTTTGCACACCCTCAAATTTAAATTGGCCCATCCTCAAATTTAAAGTCGGCCACGCCCGATTTTTTTTTCGCCCAGCCTTAAACTTCATGTTGCCCCAATCCCAAATTTATTTTGGGCCACCCCTAATTTTCACGTTCGTCCACGCACGAATTTCCATAAATCGTCCTCCAAATTTCGAATCGACGCACCCCAAAATTTAGGTTGGCCTTCCCATATCGCCCCCAAATTCAGATTGGCCGACCCCGAGATAGCCCCCATATTTAGGTAGGACCAACCCCATATCACCCCCAAATACAAATTGGCCCGCCTGCACAACACCACCAAATTTAGGTTGGCCCACTCCAATACCACCTGCGAATTGAGGTTGGCCCACCCCCATATTCACCCCAAACTAACACTGGCCCACCCCTCGATAACCTCAAATTTAGGATGGCCCACCGCAAATCACCCACCAATGAAGGTTAGTCCACATATCAACCCCCAATTCAGCTTGGCCCAACCGCACATCAGCCCCATGGTTAGGTTAGCCCGTCCCCATGTCACCCCCAAATTTAGGTTTGCCCACCCCCATATAATCCCGGAATACAGGTTGGCCCACCCCGATATCAGCCCCATGGTTAGGGTGCCCCCCCCCCTTATCACCCCCAAACTTAAGCTTACCCACCCCTATATGACCTCAAATTTGTGTTGGGCTACCCCCATATAAGCCTCAAATTCAGCTTGGCTCATTACCATTTCACCCCAAATTTAGGTTGGGCCACTCTCCTATATCACTACCAAATTCAGCTTGCCCCATCCCTGCATTACGCCCAAATTTATGCTGATGCCACTTCCAATTTCAAGTTGGCCACCCCAACCCTTTTCATGAAGACATATGTACTTAAATTGGAAATGCTTCAAGTTTTTTTGGCGTTACAGACACGATTTTTCACGATTTTGCTACCAAATTGCTGCGGTACTCGCCAAAAACTGCTGCGCTATAAAAGCAAAGGCACCAAACGAGGGACACAGAAAAACCGGCTGTCTTACGTAGCCGATGGAATTCGCCGCCTTTCCTTTTACAAGTAGCGTGCGGATGGCGCGCTTATTAAGGGCACTACACGTGCTACAAGAGTCGGAAAACGTTTACCGCATGTAAACCGTCTGTGTAGATGGCCGACAGCTTTGGGGCAGCGCACAAATGCCAACGATCATATTTCTCCTTACGCTCCACCAGGAGGCATGCAGGAACATAGAAGTATAGTTGTTTGCCCGGAAACGAACTCACTGAATCGCTGAATACAGTTTTACAACAAAACATGCCCAGCAAAGAACATTTCTTACACGAGGAGATGCTAACACTTCGCTTTCGTTCGCGTCGAAAGTACTGCTTGCTACCAGCATATTTTGCTTCTTGGAGAGGCCGGCTACGTATACATGTAGGGAGCAACGCCGAACTCCTCAGAGAAATGCAAGCTCTCGAAATTTACCATTACCGTCTTGCCAAACCACAGCGGCGAACCACCTTGCACCGTGCTTCATGTGTGGCGGCAGCAGCCGGTCCGGACGAACACAAATGTTGACGTCACGAGGCGCCCGACCAGTCACAGGCGGGAACGAGGCGCGCGAGCTGCCCGAGTCTGTTGCTGCACTTTTTGTCGAAATAAAATCGGTTTGCGCTTTCTTTTGCTCAATTTCGATGCGATATTCGAATTCAGAGGGCTGAAAACCATCACGTACAGATCTTCACTCATTTTTCATGGAAAACTCTTCAGCTTCCCTTTAAAGAATTTAGTACATATGATATCAATACACCATCAATAGAACATTTACAGAGGACGAACGGAGAGCCATTCTATAGACAGGTCGCATTAGAAGTTTTAAAGACATTCTATATAAATTAGGTTATGGAATTCAGCACATATGACGTCAATACACCCCCTATTGCACGTATATTGTGTGTGAAATTACTTGTTTCTATAGACAGGTTTCTTCAGACTTCTTATAGGGATTCTATGCAGACGACTCTATATATCGCGAGTTCCTATAGAGTCCCTTTTGACTCTATAGAAACTCATTAGGAGTTGAACTCGAAATCCATTTTCATAAGGACACTCGCATAGGGCTACTGGCAAGGCGCCTCCTCTCCTCGCTACCCTCACCAGTGGTGCCTCCTCTCCTTCTTGTCGCCGGTGATCACCGTTTTCCTGCGTCCACCACGAACTGCGCCAGGACACTCATGAGCCACTAAAGCCGCAAGCCTTAAAATGAAGGCTGGGCCTGTGACGTATAGTCACGCGATCCTCGAGGTCCGATATGGGAGAACGCAAGGAAGGAATTTCGCTTGCGGAGGCTAGACGGGGTGTGTGGAGAGAGCGTCTTGCTTGGCAATGGAGCCCGCCTGATGAAATCATGGGTTCATGGCACTGAAATATTTCTATCTCGGCTATTAATGAGCCGGTTTGAAAAATTTTGCAGAAGAACGCTAACTAGAGGACATGTAACAACTTCCAGTGTATAATCAAAATTTTCTATGGGGCCTGGTGAGGGGCCCTTTAAGACCTACCTCTCCCTTCGTGCACCAATGCCGGCGGGCTGCGCCCTAGCGATGCGATGAAGGATGCTACGGACACCGTTGCCAGAGTCATGCCTTCCGAGTATTGTGCTCTAGCGTTCAAATCAGTTGATAATCAACTCCGCAAATCAGGCCGGATTTTGCTGGCTTTAGTGCAATTAAATCTGCACATTCTCACTGTAATGAAAGAATACACAGGTGACGACCGGCATCATTCTTTACGGAGGTAATACCTCACAACACATGGCCCATCCGCCGTGGTTGCTCAGTGGCTATGGTGTTAGGCTGCTGAGCACGAGGTCGCGGGATCGAATCCCCGCCATGGTCACCGCATTTCGATGGGGGCGAAATGCGAAAACACCCGTGTCCTTAGATTTAGGTGCACGTTAAAGAACCCCAGGTGGTCGGAATTTCCGCAGTCCTCCACTACAGCGTGCCTCATAATCAGAAAGTGGTTTTGGCAGGTAAAACCCCATAGTTTTTACAACACACGGCCCATCTGCAGTTTACGTATGCCAGTCATGGCTTGGGCATCGTTTTTCCCTCATTCGACAGGTTTCGGGTGGCCGCGGTCAGCGTGACGAGCCACAAGGCGCCGACGAGGAAACCAGCAGAAAATAAATTGTTTATATATACCTGACTGCGTCTTCAGCAAGTGTATTAGCAAGTGAAGCTTCACGGAAACGAATTTCTGCGGTATAAAGGCGTCACGTGGTGTCCAACAGTGCGCGCGTATGCGTGCGGCTAGCGCGTTGGCTTGGCTCGTTAGATGTGCTACAATCAACCGTTTGGTGCGAGCGCACGTTCCTCTGTCGAGCCTCGTTCACACTTGAACCGTATATGCTGGCCTTCCCTGTGCCGCTCGGGCGCACAGATGTCTGCGGTAAGCAGGGTTCGTCCCTTTATTGCTCACAGCTAGCTTCTTTCTGATACTTTTGCATGACTGTTTTGCGTGCCACAAATGCATCCTCCCCTATCAAAAGCAGGAACATTGCAAAGCTGTCACTGACCTGCAAGGCATTTATCGTAATTTCTCAAGCACAGCGGTTTCAGTCTGTGATGGCACATCAGCATTATTTTCCCCTCCTTGTGTGTGCGACGCTTTTCACTTCTTCCACTTGGCGACAAGAACATCCAAGAGAGGGCGGCGGCATAAATCACGGAGGATGAAGCAAACCTACAGATAGATACACGACACCATTGCCACGAAACGAGATGCACGGAGCAACAGTCACTTGAGCACACACCACCGTAACAAAACACCATTGTGTCCCGACAACGTGGCCACCACAGTGAAAAATACCACGCGACTTCCTCACCATGTTTCTCCTAGCACGCGGACTGGGTAGGGTCTTCCCTCAATTTTACAGCGTAAGCTGTTATGGACTCGTTCGAATAGCCGTTCCGGTTGGTAATGGTATTGATGGGGTTATCCCGGACAAAAGCCGAGGTATTGGTTGCGCGATGCCTTAAGTTTCTGTGCATGGACTTCTCGCTGTATCCCGTGCTTATACGGCGTCTGTGTAGGAGGGTTCTGCTTCCTGCGATTGCATACGCGTCTCCGGTGTGGTGGTCGGTTTTTCCATTGTCCTACTTGACTACCGGCGTGTTATCTGTGCAGCGCTACACTCTAGTGGCTTTGACCGGCGCGTAACGTACCACGCGCACCAAAGCACTGCATGTTCTTGCGTACTGTTACCCGCTGAATGTGGAGCTGGATACGTTGGCGGCGGCAATTCCCATCTTTACGCTCCGCCACATAACTAATTTCAGCAGATCAATATTGTAGACCCTACCTTCTACTTTGGAAGTCCAGGTCAGTGAGCATGCATTGCAATTGGTGTCCTGAGTTAATAAGCAAGGCAATACCATCAGCGAATAGCAAGTTACTAACGTATTCTCCATTACCTCTTATCCCCAATTCTTCCCAATCCAAGTCTCTGAATACCTCCTGTAAACACGCTGTGAACAGCATTGCAGAGATCGTACTTGCCTGCCTGACGCCCTTTATTGGAAGTTTGTTGCTTTCTTTATGGGAGACTACGGTGGCTGTGGAGCGGCTATAAATATATTTCAGTATTTTACATACGGCTCGTCTACACCCTGACTCCGTAATGTCTACATGATTGCTGAGGTTTCGACTGAATCAAACCTCTTCTCGTAATCAATGAAGGCTATATATAAGGGTTGGTTATATTCCGCACATTTCTCACTCAGCTGATTGATTGTGCGAATATGGTCTATTGTTGAGTAGCCGTTAGGAAATCCTGCCTGGTCCTTTGGTTGACAGAAGTCTAAGGTGTTCCTGTTTCTATTTGCGATTACCTTAGTAAATACTTTGTAGGCAATGAACAGTAAGCTGATCGGTCTATAATTTTTCAAGTCTCTGGCGTCCCCTTTCTTATGGATTCAGATTATGTTGGCGTTCTTCCAAGATCCCTGTACGCTCGTGGTCATTAGGCATTGCGTATACAGGATGGCCAGTTTTTCTAGAACAATCTGCCCACCATCCTTCAACAAATCTACAACGAAATTCAACAAGAATTATTCTGCAGAAAGCAAAAGTAATGTGTAACAATCTCCGAAGAGAACAGCAGTTTACGATAGGTAGGAAGGCACTGGAAGGGGTAAGGGAATACATCTACTTTGGGCAGGTAGTGGTCGCGGATTGAGATCATGGGACTGAAATAATCGGAATAACAACGGGCAGGCATTCTCAGATCATGAACAGCAGGTTGCCATTATCCCTCAAGAGAAAAGTGTATAACAGCTGTGTCTTACCTGTGCTCACCATGGGGCAGAAACCTGGGGGCTTAGGAAAAGGGTTCTGCTTAAATTGAGGACGACGCAACGAGGTATGAAAGAAGAATGATGGGTGTAACGTTAAGGGAGGATAAGAAGAGAGCAGATTGGGTGAGGGCACCAACGCAAGCTAGTGACATCTTAGTTGAAATTAAGAAAAAGAAATGGGCATGAGGCAGGACATGTAAAGAGCAGGGAAGATAACCAATGGTCGTTAATTGTTAGGGACTGGATTCCAAGGGAAGGGAAGTGTAGCAGCAGGCGGCAGAAAATTAGGTGGGCGGATGAGATTAAGAAGTTTGCAGCGACAACAGGGCCACAATTAGCACAGCACCAGGGTAGTTGGAGAAGTATGGAAGAGGCCTTTGCCCTGCAGTGGACGTAGCCAGGCTGATGACGGTGATGCTGATGATGAAATAACTCATTACGGCCAGGACACGTTCCCTCCGACCTCCATCGAGCGTCCCTTTGACCACTGGTCGCATCATCCGCATGCGGCTTGTCGGTTTTCATTCGAGCACTTGAAGCCCACCCACGCTGCCATAATTTCGACCTCGCCTGCCTACCACTTGCACAGCGACGGCGCCTTCACGGGTGTCGCGGCGGGCGCAGCGTATGTGGTGTTCGATCCGCGAGGCCGGCTCCTCGCAGTGCGCAAGTTTAGGATGGAGAATGTCACAAGCGTGTACAGTGCTGAGACCATCGCTTTTGCAAGGGGTCAGGACATCATTATGAAATTGCGCGGAAAGGTAGCGGTGCACATCTATAATGATTGCCTGTCCATTTTGACGGCGCTTTCGCATCTTTCTGTGAAGAACTCGCAGGTCGACGGCTCCTTCTGTATGACGTCCCTGGCCACCGGGGCGTGGTGGGAGATGAGCTGGTAGGAGCGGCCGCGTTGACCGCGGTGGCCGCCGGCCTCGTTCCCTTGTGTTTTGCTTCCGTGCGATCGGTCCGAACTCGATTATTTAAAGCTTCTCCGCATCACTTGCGCTGTTACTGGCAGCGCGAGGGCGCATGCACTAGTATACAAATGGGTCCGTAGTGTGTAAGCGATTCCGTGCTGGTGCCCCCTGCAAGCCAGACGAGCAGCAGGTAACAAAAAGCACTGTATTCAGAAACGCAGCCGAGCATATAAGGAGCATTGTGATAAGCACTGGGCGTGTTGCACATGCGCACTGGTTGACTTCCAGGCATGATATTGCGCTCCATTACATTTTCCCTTCATTGGGGAAAAAAGAAATAAAAAGAAACATTGATAAACATTTTCATTTACCAACAAGGATTGCTTTGCTATTTACGTTCTGGTAGTGGATAACGATGCGGCTGTTGGCGTACCCGTTCACTTCTTCCAAGTGGGGCATGAATTGAGTGTGCTAGGGTAGTTGGCGCAGCATGTCTTGGGGTTTCTTCTTGTGACTTAGCAGGCTGAGCAGCATCTGTGGCCCTGAGATGCTCTCTCGTACATCGTAACTGCTGTCCACGGTCTGTAGCCACTACCAAGGATCGCGGTGGCCCTACAAGACCCACGTTTACAAGGCCCTACAAGGCCCACGTTTTGCTGTGTGTGTCGTAACGGACACCCTGCTTCCGCTATGAAGGTCTGGCAAAGCCCGTGTCGTTGTGTCGTAGTATAAACGCTCTTTATGTCGCATTTCTTGTAGTCGCTGACGAACTGCTTCCGTGGGTATAGTCTTGGGCTCCAGTTGACAGTTGAGAATCGGAAGTTCGCTTCTTGTGTGACGTCCCATGAGCCTTTCTGCTGGCGACTGCACCTGTTCGTCCCTTGGAATGTTCCTCCATTTCAACAACGCACTTCAAGGGTGGAAAACGGGAATTTGTTTAGCAGATGTTTAGCTTCCTGAAAGGCATGTTCTACCAAGCCGTTGGCGCACGCGTGGTAAGGGCTAGAAGAGGTGTGCCTGATATTAAATTGACGTGTGAATGCTTGGAATGTTGCACTGTTAAAAGGAGGGCCGTTGTCACGGCATAGTTTGGTGGGATTGCCATGTGTCGTAAAGATTGCTGCACATGCGTTGATTACAGCAACAGTGGTAGTTCAATTAAGCTTGCGAACCTCCAAGAAAAACGAGTAAGAATCTACCACTATGAGGTAGTCATTGCTTTCGTGGTGAGAAAGATCAACCCCGGCAACCTGCCATGGCAAACTCGGTAGTTCGTGGCTCACCATGGGCAGCCTTGCATTTCTTTTTTTTGTACTTGTCGCAAACAGCGCATGACTTCGCTACATAAGAAATGTTGGCGTTCATGTTGGGCCAGTACATTACCTGTCTGGCTCTCGCCTTCAGTTTGTCTTCGCCACAATGTGCAGTGTGGAGCAGGCCGAGAACCTTGCGTTTTTATGGAGGAATTATAAGCATGTTACTTCTGAGAAGCAGCCCATGCTCGACGTCGAGCTCATCACCGTAACTCCAGTATGGCTTTAATGCATTGTTTGGATCGGACTGCTGGTACGATCTGTTGGGAACTCGGCGCTGACGCCCGTGGTTGTACCTGGGTCGCAAGCCCCAAGGGTAGCGTTGGCCTGGCGGCCTGGGGTACAACTGGAAGCATCCGAAGGTCCCGGCAAAGCATGAGTCGACTGGTAACAACAAAACAACTGGTTTATTTTAACATCGCAAAGAGTTGGCGGTCAGGTTGACCGAAGTAGAGAGACGGGAGAGCACTTTACTCAGCAGAAGAAATCGGAGCCCTCCTTTTGGCGTCCGGGGGCAGCTGTTTTTATACTCTCGCAGTTGAGGGCAAGAAGGAACCCCTCAAAAGACGAGCACGTGAATGTACAATGGGCTAATGGTGACGCACACTGTCGTAGCGATGCCGTAGCACCATGACGAGCACGATCTCGTAGCACCCTGTCGAGCACGATCTCGTAGCACCCTGTTGTAGCGCTGCCGGTCGGGCACAATGACTGTAATGAGAGGATGGTCCCTGCTTTGGCATCGCCTGTTTCGGGCACAATGACTGGAACGAGATCCCTGCTTTGGCATCGCCTGTTTCGGGCACAATGACTGGAATGAGATCCCTGCTTTGGCATCGCCTGTTTCGGGCACAATGACTGGAATGCGAGGATGATCCCTAGGCGGTCGCATCGCCGCAGTCGCGCCTGGAAACACCTGGCGATGAGTGTTGCGGCGACGACGATCGGGCCAAAATGTCTGCCGCCCCGCCGCAGTCGCGCCGGCAAAACCACGTGTCGCAGGCGAAACGCAACAGACCGCCCCGCCGGGGGAAGGAGATCCCGATGGACAGGGGACTGCATCCGCTGTCCGGAGGGATGTCGCTCGATGATGCTCATAACCGAAGTCGGGCGTCCCTCGACGTTTCTTGAGCGCAGCGCACCGAGAAGGCCTCGTTCTCTTGTTCAGGTTCGCACGGGACACTGCAAAGTGACTTCGGGAGAGTTCACATTTTTGTTCTCGTTCCCGGCAAGCGTTAGAACTACGCTGAAACTCAACCGCTCAGTCAGCAAGCACGGCACAACCCTCACTAAGCCCTGCCAGGCTCTTTCCCCTTTTTATACCACTGCCTAGTTGCTTACAGTAGTCTAGCATCACTCAGAACGCGTCCACAAATTGAAAAATTGCACTAGAAAGCATATCATCACTTTGAAACACTAAACAAAAGCAATATGTTAAAAAAAATCCTGCCTCAGGAAGAAAAACATCAGTAACCAACAATTTTGAGGCTGATTCCTACGTTAGGGGCTTCGACTTAAGCCATCGGCGTTACCGTTGAGACTCCCCTTTTTGTAACGCACCTCAAAGGAATATTGTTGTAAAGCGAGGCTCCAGCGCAGGAGGCGGCCATTTTTGGGAGAGATGGTCTGCAGCCATTGGAGAGGGCAGTGATCCGTCTCAATGATAAACCTCGAGCCGGCTAGATAGCATGACAATTTCTGAACGGCCCACACGAGACACGCACACTCTTTCTCGGTGGCGCTATACGCCTGCTCACGACTGGACAGCTTACGACTAGCATACAGGACGGGGTGTTCTACTTCTCCATTTTCCCGTTGGCACAGTACAACGCCCATGCCTCGCTCACTAGCATCGCACTGAACAATGAACCCTTTTGTATAGTCTGGCGATCGTAGCACAGGCTGGCTTGTTAGGGCACTCTTTAGGGCGCTAAAAGCTCTTTCCTTTGTCTCGTCCCAGACGACTGTTTGAGGCTCTGTTTTTCTTAGAGCATCCGTCAGGGGAGCCGCGATATCAGAGTACCTAGGGATGTACCTCTGATAGTAGCCGGCGACACCCAAGAACGACCGAATATCGGTCTTGGTGCGCGGTTGCGGAAAGTCTCGCACAGCGGCCACTTTTATTTCAGAGGGGCGGCGACGACCCTGACCAATCACGTGACCGAGGTAGACAACCTCGGCCTGTGCTAACTGGCACTTAGGAGCCTTGACTGTCAAGCCCGCTTCGCGCAGGCGGGTTAGCACTGCCCGCAAGTGTGCCATATGCTCAGACCAGGATGCGGAGAATATCGCTACGTCGTCTAGATACGGTAAAGCGAATTCTTGCTGTCCCCGCAACACTTTATCCATGAGGCTTGAAAAACAGTATGGCGCGTTCTTCAAACCAAAACTCAACACTTTAGGACGGAATGTTCCCATTGGTGAAATGAACGCCGCATACCTACTAGCCTCTTCCGTAAGTGGAACCTGCCAATAACCCCTGACAAGATCTAGGGTGGAAATAAACTGAGCGCTACTAACTTTCTCAAGGCGCTCCTCGATGTTAGGGATCGGATAAATTTGATCCTTAGTGATGGAATTAAGCCTGCGGTAGTCGACGCAAGGACGAGGTTCCTTGCCCGGTACCTCAACTAAAATCAAAGGGGAGGTATAATCACTCTCACCTGCCTCAATAACACCGAGCTGTAGCATTTTCTTTACCTCAGCCTCCATAATATCGCTCTGGCGGGGTGACACCCGATACGCCTTGGATCGTACTGGCTCTGTGGAGGTAAGTTCTATATCATGAGTAAGTACAGAAGTCCTACCAGGCCTCTCAGAGAACAGACCTTGAAACTCTTGTAATAGCTGGTGTAGTTCGGTTTTCTGCTCGGGCGACAGCGGTGCTTTACTGATAAGGTCACTAATGACTTGACCGGTGTCTTCCCTGTTCGTCACTGAGCCTAGTCCTGGAAGCTCGACCGGAAGCTCTTCAGGAACGTTTACCATCATGCACACCACTGCTTCCCTTTGTCTATAAGGTTTGAGCAGATTACAGTGGTAAACTTGCTGTGCTTTCCGCTTTCCTGGCAGACTTACCACGTAGTTAACGTCCGACAGTTTCCGAACAATTCGTGCTGGGCCCTCCCACTGCACGTCTAGTCTGTTGTTTAGCGATGTGCGTAATATCATGACCTCATCGCCAACCTCAAAACGACGGGCCCTGGCTGTCCGATCATAATAAACCTTGGCCCTCTGCTGGGCCTTTGTCATTGCTTCACCTGACAACTCCTGTGCCCTTCTTAAGCGTTCGAGGAGCTTAAGCACGTACTCCACCACGACTGGGTCGTCGCCCCTACCTTCCCATGATTCTCGAAGCATGCGAAGCGGAGACCGAAGCGAGCGACCGTACACCAGTTCAGCTGGCGAAAACCCCGTAGCCGCATGCGGCGCGGTCCTTAAAGCAAACATCACCCCAGGCAGACACAGCTCCCAGTCAGTTCGATGTTCAAAACACAACGCTCTCAACACGCGCTTCATGACGGAGTGGAGCTTCTCAACGGAATTCGACTGTGGGTGGTACACTGAGCTGTGTAACAGCTTTACCCCACACCTTTCGAGAAAAGTTGTCGTCAAAGCGCTAGTAAACACTGTGCCCTGGTCTGATTGGATTTCCGCAGGGAAACCAACTCGCGCAAATATGGACAGTAGTGCATTAACTATCTCAACTGAGCTGAGTTCTTTAAGCGGCACTGCTTCAGGGAACTTTGTCGCTGGGCAGATCACAGTCAAAATGTGTCTGTACCCCGTGGCTGTTACCGGCAGAGGTCCCACAGTATCAATAACGAGCCGTCTAAAAGGCTCCGTAATGATAGGTACCAATTTCAACGGCGCCCTCGATTTGTCCCCTGGTTTGCCCACGCGCTGACAAGTGTCACATGTCCTCACGAAATGGTCTGCGTCCCGAAAACACCCTGGCCAATAGTACTCTTGCAAGAGACGGTCCTTAGTTTTCTTAACTCCTAGGTGTCCGGACCACGAACCCCCATGCGACAAGCGCAACAGATCCTGACGATAGCATTGAGGCACGATCAGCTGATCGAACTCCACTCCTCTTCGGTCTAGATACTTCCGGTACAGGACTCCACCTCTTTCCACAAAACGCGCAGTTTTCCTGGCGATACCTTCTTTGACATTGCAGCGCACGTTTTCCAGGCTGCCATCCTTTTTTTGCTCGGCTATCAAAGCCGACCGGCTGACTTTTAGCAACCTATCAAGTCCGTCTGACGTAGGCGCGATGAGCAAATCAGTAGATAGCTCTTCTAACTTTCCCGCGTCGGGCGTTTCCTCTCCAGTATCTGGCGCCTTTAACGTTACAGACTCAAGTTTATTCAGTTCGGGCGTGCTCTGAATATCAGCTTGCTGCGCCTCTGACCCTTTTTCGTTGTTTGATAACGTCGGCCCCGCAACTACCGCCTTTGCAGCGAGCTCCCGAACCTTCGACCTGGTTAAGGCCTGAACACTAGCTTCACCAAACAAAAGCCCCTTCTCGCGCAGGAGGTGATCGGACCTGTTTGAAAATAGGTACGGGTACTGGGGTGGCAGCATAGATGACACTGCCGCCTCCGTCTCAAGCGCTCCGAAAGGTCCTTCAATAAGCACTTTTGCTACCGGCAGACACACGCTATGAGCTTCCACGGCTTGCTTGATCCACGCGCACTCGCCCGTGAACATATGGGGTTCTACGTAAGATGGGTGAACCACATCCATCGTAGCTGCGGAATCGCGAAGCACTCGGCACTCTTTCCCGTTCACGAGGAGGTCTCGCATGTAAGGCTCGAGAAGCTTCATGTTCTCGTCAGTGCTGCCTATTGAAAAAAACACAACTTTTGGTGTTGTTTCCGGACACTGCGCCGAAAAGTGACCCGGCTTCTGGCACGTATAACACAAGCGCGCTCGCCTCATCTCGAACCGCTTTCTGCGTTTGGCTGCCGCCGTCTCTTTACGTTTGGTCGGACTGCTTTCGCTCGCATCCGCACTACGCGTGTCCCCCTTTAATCTCATGGGTGTGAACTTCGGCCTCTCAAACTTCGAGCCAAATTCACCCTTTTGACCGTCCTTAGCTCCGCGAGCCCGACGCGTCACAAACTCCTCGGCTAGCTCAGCAGCTTTAGCCACCGTACAAACGTCTGGCCTATCCAAGACCCAGTATCGCACGTTCTCCGGTAACCGACTATAAAACTGTTCTAGCCCGAAACACTGCAGAACTTTATCGTGGTCACCGAACGCTTTCTCTTCTTTGAGCCACTCCTGCATGTTCGACATAAGCCTATACGCAAACTCTGTATATGACTCACTTCTGCCTTTCTCATTTTCCCGAAACTTCCGACGGAACGCCTCCGCAGACAGCCGGTACTTTTTTAGCAGACTCGATTTTACTTTGTCGAAATCCTCTGCTTCCTCTCTATCCAAGCGAGCGACTACGTCGGCCGCCTCGCCGGGTAACAAAGTGAGCAAGCGCTGTGGCCACGTTTCCCGAGAGAACCCCTGCTTCTCGCACGTTCGCTCAAAGTTAACCAGGAACAAACCAATGTCCTCTCCAAGCTTAAACGGCCGCATCAGGTCAGTCATTTTGAACAATACTCGTTCTCCTGCACCGTGTGCCTGACTTCCATTACGAGCGCGTTCCATCTCTACCTCGAGACGCTTCATTTCCAAAGCGTGTTCGCGCTCTTCTTTTTCTTTCTGCTCTTTAAGTTCGCGCTCCTGTTTCTCTTTTTGCTCTTTAAGTTCGCGCTCCTGTTTCTCTTTTTGCTCTTTAAGTTCGCGCTCCTGTCTTTTTGACCTCTCCTCAATAGTCTCAAGGCATTCCGACAGCTCGTCATCCTCAGCCTCTAACTCAAGAATAGCCTTTAGCAGTTCAGGTTTTCTTAGTTTGTCTGAGACATCCAGACCCAACTCTCTTGCAAGCTCCAACAATTTCGGTTTGCGCAACGACTTCAAATCCATGGCTGCTCTGAATGCTGCTTTCTCTACTGCTTACTATTGTCTTGCCGCAACTAACCCGGCAGCAACGACAACCACAATTACCAGCTCTGTTTCTAACACTAACAAAAGCCTGGCAAAGCTCAGAAGAAGAAAGTCCCGCACTCACCAAACCTCGCAGGCAGGAATTCCGCGCAGTCGTTCCGCTGCAGGCAACCAGTCGTCACACAGGGCTCGTTGCACTGCTCCCGGATCGTCGTTGAGCTGCTCAGCATACCGTCAACTGCATCTCTTCGCTGCTGGCCTCCGTTGTCGCGATCTCACCGCTGGCAACCAGATGTTTGGATCGGACTGCTGGTACGATCTGTTGGGAACTCGGCGCTGACGCCCGTGGTTGTACCTGGGTCGCAAGCCCCAAGGGTAGCGTTGGCCTGGCGGCCTGGGGTACAACTGGAAGCATCCGAAGGTCCCGGCAAAGCATGAGTCGACTGGTAACAACAAAACAACTGGTTTATTTTAACATCGCAAAGAGTTGGCGGTCAGGTTGACCGAAGTAGAGAGACGGGAGAGCACTTTACTCAGCAGAAGAAATCGGAGCCCTCCTTTTGGCGTCCGGGGGCAGCTGTTTTTATACTCTCGCAGTTGAGGGCAAGAAGGAACCCCTCAAAAGACGAGCACGTGAATGTACAATGGGCTAATGGTGACGCACACTGTCGTAGCGATGCCGTAGCACCATGACGAGCACGATCTCGTAGCACCCTGTCGAGCACGATCTCGTAGCACCCTGTTGTAGCGCTGCCGGTCGGGCACAATGACTGTAATGAGAGGATGGTCCCTGCTTTGGCATCGCCTGTTTCGGGCACAATGACTGGAACGAGATCCCTGCTTTGGCATCGCCTGTTTCGGGCACAATGACTGGAATGAGATCCCTGCTTTGGCATCGCCTGTTTCGGGCACAATGACTGGAATGCGAGGATGATCCCTAGGCGGTCGCATCGCCGCAGTCGCGCCTGGAAACACCTGGCGATGAGTGTTGCGGCGACGACGATCGGGCCAAAATGTCTGCCGCCCCGCCGCAGTCGCGCCGGCAAAACCACGTGTCGCAGGCGAAACGCAACAGCATCCGGCAGCTGTAGCTTCCTTTTTGGGCCACTCTGTACTTGCGTAACGGCAGATTTTGGTCATGACGGTGCCCTTATCAGTCTCCGCTCCAATGATGAGCAGCTGTTTAACTCAAACAGGTAACAAAAAAACAACATTGACTTGGAATTGCTCTGTTCGATCCACCAGCGCTGTTTTGCAAGGAAAGCGCGAAAGTCAGTCGGTCAAAGACAGCTCCTTTCCCGGTTTGTATATAACGCTGATAGGGAGTCTGAAGAGTGAGGCGCATGCGTTGAAGGCGAAGAGCGCAATCGCAAAGCGGTTTCTTGAAAACCGACTCCAGTGGTCGGTGGTCGGATTCTACCGCGACTAGTGGTTGTCCGAGTATGTAGTCCTTGAATGTCATGCAGCCATGAACTATAACTAGGGTTTCCTTTTCAATTTGTGCATACCGCTGTTATGTGGCATTTAAGGAGCGGGACGAATGGGCAATGGGGTGGTCATCTTGCAAAAATGACTGCTCCGACACTGTAGTGGCTCGCGTCCACCGACACCTTTAGTGGCCTGGGCTGGTCAAAATATGCTAGGACTGGTGCTGCAGCATGACTAGCTCGTAACCTTTCGAAACTGTTTTCCTGCACTTCTGTCCACATCCAAGCGCCGTCGTTCTTAAGTAGCTCCCGAATAGTTGCAGATGCGGCCGAGAGGTTTGGGATGAAAGTAGATACAAAGTTTATCGATCCAAGAAACACTTGAAGCTCCTTAGGGTTCTTTGGCAGGGGCACTTGCATGATGTCTTGAACTCTGCCCGCGTCCAGTGACAATCCGTCGGCAGGGAGGAGGTGGCACATGTAACGCACACTGGAATCCAAAATTGGCCCTTCTTTTTATTGAGCTTTAGATTGCGCTCCCTACACCGTTCAAACAAGGCGATGATGTTCGTGTCGTGCTTTTGCCTTGTCTTTCCTCAGACAAATATAGCGTCCTTCACGACAACTATGACAGCCAAGCTTCCAACCACCTCGTGCATGGTGCGTTGAAAAATATCTGGTGCTGTCATTATTCAAAAGACTAGCGCAAAATAGCAGAGACACATACAGAGAAGACGACAGGACAAGCGCTATTTAGCGATCGTCCTCTCGCTTTCACTGTCTGTGTCCCTGCAATTTTGCGCTAGTCTTTTGAATAATGATGACGCACCAATTAGCCCAGCTTTCTGCCTGGATCTGGTGCTGATGCGACGCCGAGTGGCATGCACTGAAATCAGTACCTTCCGAACGGCGTGATCAAGGTGCAAACGCGCGAAATTTCTTTGTCGAGGGTTATTTGCCAGAACCCTGATGCAGCATCGAGGCTGGAAAAATATTTGGCGCCCTGCAGCCGCGGCAGTAGGTCTTCCTATGTCCAATGTTCCAATGTGTTCCAATGCTCCCGCAAAATTGCCTTGTTGAAGTCGGAAGGATCCAAGTATATGCATACCTTGTCCTTTTTCAGTATTACGACAATATAGCTGGACCACGAGCAAGGCACTGTCACCTTTGCAATGACGCCATCGCATTCCATCTCACCGAGTTTCGCTTTCACGGGCTCTTGAAGGGCAACGGGAATTCTCCTCGCTGGTTTTGTGGTTGCTCGTACATCGGGCTTCAGCTGCAGGCGATAGGTGATGTCCTGAAGTTGTCCTAGACCCTGGAAGATGTCTTCAAATCCGGATATGAGGATCTCGGACACTTTGTTGACGACATCTATGCGTTTTATCAGGCCCAGTCTCTCAGCGACGTGTCCCATTAATGCAACTGGTGCATTTTGGACAACGAAAAACGTAACCTCTCTGCTCCGAGTCTTATTAGAGACGAGTAGGTTTATTTTTGCAATAGATTTTTTTGTGTGGCCGAAAAACGTACGCAAGGTTGCGTGACCGTTCTGCGCTGGCGCTTTCGAAAGACCGTTTCTCACATAACACAACAGCTCGATCGACCCTGTGTCTATCTTACATTTGGTCATGATACCAGCCACATTTAACGCTGACACCCAGTGCTCATCGCTCTCGACCACTTGAACTTCCAACGCTTGAATGAAGTATGCCTCGTCTGTTAAAACACGTTGACGGGCTAGTTGGTTAGAATCCATGGTAGAGCGTATAAGCGCGACTGAACGAGGACGTAGAAAGAAGCAGATACAGAGACACAGCGCTTCACTTTAAACTATAGATTTTATTTTCACACGTATTGACAAATATATACCGTGTGAGCGGAAACAAATGTAACAGCAAAAAAAGAACATTCAGAGGTGCATTTTGATTAACCGTACACGTGTGATAGGCATGGGGAAACATGTAGTGCAATAGCCACAAAGATAAACCTAGGAATCGTATCTCCTTTGCCGATAGCGACACCGAAGGGTTGCTTACGCACACTTGCTCTAATTGTGCAATCTCGTAAGCCTCCACAATCTGCCTCGTCATCCTGCTATGTGCCTTATACAGAATGGAAGTGCTTTCAAACATGGGCTTGCAGGAATAATCTCGGCAGTGAATACCCAAATGACCCGAGATTACCCTGGCGACGTTATATCGATTCTCATTTAACCTCTCATTGATGCATCTGCCGCTTTGACCAACATACGTTCTTCCACATAAAAGTGGAATGGCATACACCACGTTATGAGTACAGGTTACTAATTGTTTGCGATGTTGGGTAGAACATGCGTGCATTTTGCTATTATCCGTGTAAACCTGTTTGCATAGCTTCAGTAGACGCTCAGGGGCAGAGAAAACCACGTCCACCCCCGATTTGGCCGCTATTCTTCTGAGGTTATGTGAAATGCAATGAACGTATGCTACCACAGCAACTTTCATTGCTCTAGCATTGGCACTGCTTCCATTCGACGAGTTTTTGCACTTCCTGGTTGAGCCCTCTACGACAGAAGTGAGCATAGGCATCGGGTAACCAGCCACCGTAGTCCTGCATAAAGAAAGCAACAAAATCCCAATAAGGATCCATGGTAGTGTGTATAAGCGCGACTGGACGAGGACGAAGAAAAAACAGATACACAGACACAGCGCTTCGTCTGTGTCTGTGTGTCTGTGAAGCGCTGTGTCTGTGTATCTGTTTCTTTCTTCGTCCTCATCCAGTCGCGCTTATACACACTACCATGGATTCTAACCAACTATCCAGCCAACGTGTTTTAACCCAATAAGGAAAGGCGTCAGGAAGGGAGATGCGATCTCTCCAGTGCTATTCACTGCGTGTTTACAGGAGGTATTCAAAGACCTGGATTGGGAAGAATTGGGGATAAATGTTAATGGAAAATACCTTAGTAACTTGCGATTCGCTGATGATACTGCCTTGCTTAGTAACTCAGGGGACCAACTGCAATGCATGCTCACTGACCTGGAGAAGCAAAGCCGAAGGATGGGTCTAAAGATTAATCTACAGAAAACCAAAGTAATGTTTAACAGTCTCTGAAGAGAACAGCAATTTACAATAGGTAGCGAGGCACTGGAAGTGGTAAGGGAATACATCTACTTAGGGCCGGTAGTGACGGCGGATCTGGATCATGAGGCGGAAATAATCATAATAAAATGGGCTGGGGTGCATGTGGCAGGCATTCTCCGATCATAAACAGCAGGTGGCCATTATCCCTCAAGAGAAAACTGGATAATAGCTGTGTCCTAATAGTACTCACGTACGGGGCAGAAACCTGGAGGCTTACCAAAAGGGTTATACTTAAATTGAGGACGACGCAACGAGCTATGGAAAGAAGAATGATAGGTGTAACGTTAAGGGATAAGAAAAGAAGAGATTGGGTAAGGGAACAAACGCGAGTTAATGATAACTTAGTTGAAATCAAGAAAAAGAAATGGGCATGGACAGGACACGTAATGAGGAGGGAATAGAACCTATGGTCATTGAGAGTTACGGAATTGATTCCAAGGGAAGGGAAGAGTAGCAGAGGGCGGCAGAAAGTTAGGTGGGCGGATGAGATTAAGAAGTTTGGAGGGAAAACATGGCCACAATTAGTACATGACCGGGGTGAAGTTCAGTGTTTGACGGAAGCCCGTCTGGTCGGGATGAAACATGGTTAAAAGGTAAACAAAAACCCGGGAACGCAAGTCACTGTATTTCACATTACTTTGTTATAATGGTTCGGCCCCTGCTCTTTATGGCCTCCCCAAGGTTCACAAGCCAGGCGTTCCCATGCGTTCAATTGTAGATTTTACGCGTTCGCCCCTGCACAAGCTATCAGGATTTTTACATCGTGTCATTTCGCCCCTTGTCGAACAACGTGCCACTCACATACGCAATTCCTACGACTTGATGGACAAAGTCCGTGACGTCGTGCTGGAGGAAAATGCCATCTTGGTCTCTTTTGACGTGAAATCGCTTTTTACTAGTGTGCCAACGGAACTGGCCGTGGATGTATGCAGTACCGCTCTGGAGTCGGATGCCACTCTACTTGAGAGATTGCCTATTGATGCACCGGACTTGGCTCGGCTGTTACAGTTCTGTTGATCAAATACGTACTTTACGTTCCAAACGTGTTTCTGCAAACAGGTCCACGGAACGGCTATGGGAGCTTCTATATCGGTAACCGCCGCTAACGTGACAATGGAAGCACTTGAAAGTCGAGCACTCTCTTCGTTCAGCCCTGCTCCGGAGGCATTCTTTCGCTACGTGGAAGACTGTTTTTGCATCATTCACAAAGAAGCAGTTCAGTCGTTCACTTCACACCTAAACAGCATGGAAGCAGCGATCCAGTTCACGGTAGAAGAGGAAGTCGACGGCAAGCTTCTGTTCCTTGATATGCTGATTGAACGAAAGAAGCCTACTTTGTCGTTCGCAGTTTTCAGAAAGCCAACTCGCACAGGACGCTACTTGCATTTCGGCTCCTTGCAACCTGCTTCTCGCAAAAGGGCAGTGGTTTCGACGCTTCTACGATGCGCGGAGAAAATCTGCACGAGACAAGAAGACTACGCAGCCGACGTAAGCATGGTATGGCGGGAACTATTGGCCTGTGGTTACCCGTGCTCTTTCTTCAATGCTGTCGAACGACAAATGGAACGTCCGCAGTTACCCCATGCTCCCTCTAGTCAAAAGCGCGCCCGAATACCATATATCCCGTCCACAAGTGAAGCTCTAAGCCGTATTCTGCGCTCGTACAATGTTCAAGTGGCACACATTCCAAACCAGAAACTACGGCTATCACTCGTCAATGTTTAGGACAAATTGCCAAAAGAGAAATTCCCAGGTGTAGTGTACGTTGTCCCATGCGCGGATTGCGACTACGTGTACATTGGCGAAACTGGTGACTTTGAAAGGCGTCTTAAACAGCACAATTATGACGTCAAAAAAGAAAATGTGAAATCCAGTGCTTTGGCTGAGCATGCCACCTCAAGCGGCCACGCAATCGACTGGGGGAAGGCACGTGTCCTTGCCAGGAAAAAAAGGGCTATCTCGACGCCTTTATCTTGAGTCCCTCATGATTCAGACTACGCCACACACTCTGAGCAGGAGCGATGGCAATCTGCCGTCAGTGTATGCGCGCTGCCTGCGTCACGTGTTCAACACTATTTAAGCGAGCTGCTCGAGCACCTTTGTTTATTTTACCTGTGAACAAGGCTCCCGTGTGGGAGCCGAAGCGTCTTCTTTTCTTTTAAATCTTTATTTGGTCGGCGAAGTGCCCCGGCTTTTTGTTTACCTTTTAACCACATGACCGGGGTAGTTAGAGAAGTATGGGAGAGGCCTTTGCCCTGCAGTGGTCGTAACCAGGCTGATGATGATGATGAATCAGAATCTGCCAGGCGCTTGACCTTGGCCGGTATTTTGTAGCGATGCCTTTTCCGATTCTATGCTTTTTCAGGCTTTTCGCGCTTGGCCAGTGGTCAGAGCGACGGTCTACCCACGTTATCAACGGGATCAGGCGGCCGTGTGTGGTGGATGATAAAAATAGCATCATCATCATCATCATCATCATCATCAGCCTGGTTACGCCCACTGCAGGGCAAAGGCCTCTCCCATACTTCTCCAACATCCCCGGTCATGTGCTAATTGTGGCCATGTCGTCCCTGCAAACTTCTTAATCTCATCCGCCCACCTAACTTTCTGCCGCCCCCTGCTACGCTTCCCTTCCCTTGGGATCCAGTCCGTAACCCTTAATGACCATCGGTTATCTTCCCTCCTCATTACATGTCCTGCCCATGCCCATTTCTTTTTCTAGATTTCAACTAAGATGTCATTAACTCGCGTTTGTTCCCTCACCCAATCTGCTCTTTTCTTATCCCTTAACGTTACACCTATCATTCTTCTTTCCATAACTCGTTGTGTCGTCCTCAATTTGAGTAGAACCCTTTTCGTAAGCCTCCAGGTTTCTGCCCCGTAGGTGAGTACTGGTAAGACACAGCTATTATATACTTTTCTCTTGAGGGATAACGGCAACCTGCTGTTCATGATTTGGGACTGCCTGTCAAACGCACTCCAGCCCAATCTTATTCTTCTGATTATTTCCGTCTCATGATCCGGATCTGCCGTCACTACCTGCCCTAAGTAGAAGTATTCCCTTACGACTTCCAGTGCCTCGCTGCCTATTGTAAATTGCTGTTCTCTCCCGAGACTGTTAAGCATTACTTTAGTTATCTGCATATTAATTTTCAGACCCACTCTTCTGCTTTGCCTCTCCAGGTCAGTGAGCATGCATTGCAATTGGTCCCCTGAGCTACTAAGCAAGGCAATATCATCAGCGAATCGCAAGTTACTAAGGTATTCTCCATTAACTTTTATCCCCAATTCTTCCCAATTCCGGTCTCTGAATACCTCCTGTAAACACGCTGTGAATAGCATTGGAGATATCGTATCTCCCTGCCTGACGCCTTTCTTTATTGGGATTTTGTTGCTTGCTTTATGGAGGACTACGGTGGCTGTGGAGCCGCTATAGATATCTTCCAGTATTTTTACATATGGCTCATCTACACCCTGATTCCGTAATGCCTCCATGACTGCTGAGGTTTCGACTGAATCAAACGCTTTCTCGTAATCAATGAAAACTATATATAAGGGTTGGTTATATTCTGCACATTTCTCTATCACTTGATTGATAGTGTGAATATGGTCTATTGTTGAGTAGCCTTTACGGAATCCTGCCTGGTCCTTTGGTTGACAGAAGTCTAAGGTGTTCCTGATTCTATTTGCAATTACCTTAGTAAATACTTTGTAGGCAACGGAGAGTAAGCTGATCGGTCCATAATTTTTCAAGTCTTTGGCGTCCCCTTTCTTATAGATTAGGATTATGTTAGCGTTCTTCCAAGATTCCGGTACGCTCGAGGTCATGAGGCATTGCGTACACAGGGTGGCCAGTTTCTCTAGAACAATCTGTCCACCATCCTTCAACAAATCTGCTGTTACCTCATCCTCCCCAGGTGCCTTCCCCCTTTGCATATCTCCTAAGGCTTTCTTTACTTCTTCCGGCGTTACCTTCGGGATTTCGAATTCCTCTAGACTATTTTCTCTTCCATTATCGTCGTGGGTGCCACTGGTACTGTATAAATCTCTATAGAACTCCTCTGCCACTTGAACTATCTCATCCATATTAGTAATGATATTGCCGCCTTTGTCTCTTAACGCGTACATCTGATTCTTGCCAATTCCTAGTTTCTTCTTCACTGTTTTTAGGCTTCCTCCGCTCCTGAGAGCATGTTCAATTCTATCCATATTATACTTCCTTATGTCAGCTGTCTTACGCTTGTTGATTAACTTCGAAAGTTCTGCCCGTTCTATTCTAGCTGTAGGGTTAGATGCTTTCATACATTGGCGTTTCTTGATCAGATCTTTCGTCTCCTGCGATAGTTTGCTGGTATCCTGCCTAGCGGAGTTACCACCGACTTCCATTGCACACTGCTTAATGATGCCCACAAGATTGTCGTTCATTGCTTCAACACTAAGGTCCTCTTCCTGAGTTAAAGCTGAATACCTGTTCTGTAGCTTGATCTCGAATTTCTCTATTTTCCCTCTTACCGCTAACTCATTGATCGGCTTCTTATGTACCAGTTTCTTCCGTTCCCTCCTCAGGTCTAGGCTAATTCGAGTTCTTACCATCCTGTGGTCACTGCAGCGCACCTTGCCGGGCACGTCCACATCTTGTATGATGCCAGGGTTCGCGCAGAGTATGAAGTCTATTTCATTTCTAGTCTCGCCGTTCGGGCTCCTCCACGTCCACTTTCGGCTATCCCGCTTGCGGAAGAAGGTATTTATTATCCTCATATTATTCTGTTCCGCAAACTCTACTAATAACTCTCCCCTGCTATTCCTAGTGCCTATGCCATATTCCCCCACTGCCTTGTCTCCAGCCTGCTTCTTGCCTACCTTGGCATTAAAATCGCCCATTAGTATAGTGTATTTGGTTTTCACTCTACCCACCGCCGATTCCACGTCTTCATAGAAGCTTTCGACTTCCTGGTCATCATGACTGGATGTAGGGGCGTAGACCTGTACAATCTTCATTTTGTACCTCTTATTAAGTTTCACAACAAGACCTGCCACCCTCTCGTTAATTCTATAGAATTCCTGTATGTTACCAGCTATATTCTTATTAACCAGGAATCCGACTCCTAGTTCTCTTCTATCCGCTAAGCTCCGGTAGCACAGGACGTGCCCGCTATTTAGCACTGTATATGCTTCTTTTGGCCTCCTAACTTCACTGAGCCCTATTATATCCCATTTACTGCCCTCTAATTCCTCCAATAGCACTGCTAGACTCGCCTCACTAGATAAGGTTCTAGCGTTAAACGTTGCCAGGTTCATATTCAAATGGCGGCCTGTCCGGAGCCAGTGATTCTTAGCACCCTCTGCTGCGTCGCAGGTCTGACCGCCGCCGTGGTCAGTTGCTTCGCAGCTGCTGGGGACTGAGGGCCGGGGTTTGATTGTTGTGTTCATAGGAGGTTGTGGCCAAGTACTGCACCAGGGTGGCCAATCCTGCTCAGGTGAGGGAGTGCGTTACCGGTTCTGGTCACCGGGATCAGGCCACACTCCAGGCCTGTTTGTGCAATTTTATCAACACGCGGATTTTTTTTTAATCCGGTGGAAAATTGCCGGCACCGGGATTCGAACCACAGACCTCTTGCACGCGAGGCGGGTGTTCTACCTCTACGCCACCGCTGCCAAGAATAGCATAGAATAAGGCATAAGACATCGCTACAAAATAGCGGCCCCGATCTGTGAAACTGGCTTCCATTTTGTGGTCACATGACTTCATCAGAGAATTGTTGAAACAAGGTGTTACTACTGCGCATTTTACAAGTTTTGAATGAGCGGAATGACACGGTAGGACTGGCTCATTGCCTCACGGCTGATAACTCCAGCATGTCATTTGTGGAAAAAAGTACAATCCCAAGCCTAAAAACCTTATGAACATGCCTATGGGGACTTCATGTGTCAAAGACAAAGGGGACAAGGCTTCAGTAAATGAGGTTACGCTTTTTGAAACCGGCGAGTCAAAATTTTCTGATTCGTTATTCAAAATGATTAGAAAATCGTCAACGAATCTGAACATTTTTACGATGTCGGTGTCATTTTTCAGGCGTTCATCAAGAACCTCGTCACGGTTAGCTCGATACAAGTCACTTAAGCAGGTAGCAATACATGACCCAACGCATATGCCATCTTTTTGTCTGACAACATTTCCTTCCCATGTCGCGTAAGTCGAGTTAATATAAAAACGAAGTTCTAAAAATCTGCCGCTAGTCAAACCACAAGCGTTTCGAAATCGAACCGCTCCAAACTTGTCAATGCAGTCAGATACACATTTCATGACGTCATTTTGCGGGAGAGAATATTACAGGTCCTTTAAGTCAATGCAAAATTGACAAGGTCCCTGTCTTGACAGTCTTTAAAGAATTCCACCACTTGTTCTGTCTTAGTTACCAAAAATGGGTCGTGGATTGGCAAGAGCTTTAAGTGCTTTTGTAAAAACGTCGCTACATGTTTCTGCCAAGTAGCATTCTCTGACACTACCACTCGGAGGAGATATTCCGGCTTGTGCGTTTTAGCCGAGAAAAACAATTAAAGGTCCGCCTTTGTGCTTTCTTCGATAGACTGGGATAATCCATCTAGTTTGAAGCTTTTTCAAAGCTTCTTTGCTTCGTTTTGGACTTTCTTAACGGTTATGTCGTTGTAGACCCTGAAAGTTCACAAAATGGCTTCACGAGCCTTTGAATTATACACCGTCCTGTTCATCACCACGAAACCACCGCCTTATCCGCAGGGATAAGTGTGAGCGCATTGTCTTTCCAGAACTTGTCTTATCCAAGGAGAACTTCTCGCTAAGGGGACGGGACCGCGTAAGCACGTCCACTCCCTCAGATACACACCCTTCCGACCCGGCTTTAGGTACTCGCTTTCACACTTGTCGTACCATTGCCAACAGATCGGGAGCACACTTCTTTGGCTGAGTCGCGAACTTCGGCCGACATTTGAGTACTTGCTGCACCTTGTTAGACAGCGCCATGTCACCGACGATGTGTACCTGTTTCTTTGTACGTTCTCGTTCAGTCGCGCTTATGCGCTCTACCATGAATGCATCGCCGCCAGTCCCAGCTTCGTCGCCAGTCATTTACACCTGTCATAAGTGCCGTCCTTCTGGACGCGTTTTCGAGCTTCGTGCGCGGCACACAATAGCAAAATGGTTTCTGCCATTACAATTCTTGCAATACCTCCATATTGCTGGACATTTTGCCGCTCTTTGACGTTGTAAGCCGCATCTCGTGCAGGTGAAGCCGCATCTCGATTCAGAAGAAGTGCTGCCGCCCTGGTTGCCTCGGACTTCAGCGACCTGTTCTTTGCTCTGTTCTTTAGCACCGCAAATCTCAACCGTTTTTGCGTAGTTGGGATTTTCAGAAATAAGTCTCTGCAGCAGTTCTTTGTCTCGTATTCCTAGGATTATTCTACTGTGCAGAAGTCTATCTTCAATCACGCCAACTTCACACTGCGCTGCTAGAGTCTCCAGTTCTGTGAGCCATTCGTTAAATGACTTGCCCTCGCGCTGGTTCCTGGAACCAAAGCGCAACTCTTTGTAGGTGAGATTTGTAACTGGTCTGTAATGCTCTACGAAGTACTGCATATAAAACATTCCGATCATTCTTCTGCTCCTCGTTTTCAAAGTTGGAGGTGCGGTAAACACGCATTGCATCTTTACTGATAGTCAATAAATGTGTAGTGGTGTGAACATCCTCGGGCTGTAGACTCAGCCTTGTCGCTGTATCAAAATGTTGGAGCTCACTTTTCCAGAGGTTCCAGTTGTGAAAAAATGTCGCCAGTAACGTCGAGCCGCTTGGCCTGTGGTAGCAGATTTGAAGTCATCGTGCTGGCTCGTGGTTGTCGTTCCGTATGAACCCTTGTCTCCTACATAGGAATTGATACTGCTGTATTGCTGCTGTTAAGCTGTGATCCCGCGACAAAAATTGGCATATGTCGCCTTGAAGAAGACAAGTCCACTTGGCGAAACATTGGCTCCTGCTTTCACCTTGTTCTCGTTTTGCTCATCGTCTTGAATTTCCATCTCCCGCCTTTCCCATGTTTTCCATGGCAAAACTTGCCGCACGGGCAGGGACTAACTGCCCTGTCCACTTCTGACACCATGTAAGCCAGACGAGTAGCCGGTAACAAAAAAGCACTTTGTTCAGAAACGCAGCCGAGTATATAAGGAGCATTGCGATAGGCAGTGGGCGTGTTGCACTTGCGCACTGGTTGACTTCCAGGCATAATATTGTGCTCCAGTACACTCCCGACCCGTCTTTTAACCCATTTCTTCACTGGGCACGGACATTTCAATACTACTTTCATCGTTCTCAACTTAGCAACTCTGATCGGTGCGCGTGAGGTGCTCCCTGTGTGAATGAGACCCATTACTTGACCTCCTGCACGCGTACCGCGCACATTGCCCTTCGATTGCGAACGCTCCTACGCCTCGAAACTATTTCGTCTGACGTTTATCCCGCGTTGATACAATCGGAACAATCCCGAGCGCTGTTCCTGCAATTGGTACACCTCATCACTCTTTCGGTTTCCTCCTCTTCCGTTCCTGCATCTTCCGCTCTTCCCGATACACACTAGCGCCTTCCTCCGTCTCACTCTTGTTTCACTGATTCATATTACTTTTGCATGACTGTTCTTTGCCATCCGCACTGTGTAAGCCAACTATGGCGGGGCTTCCCCATGCTGGATGGCTGTAATCGCATTGTCCTTATTCTCCGTTTCCTCTTCACCTCTGTAATCAATCTCCTTGTGTCACCCATCATTGTGTCAGTAGGAGGAAGATGAGGAAGAACATTTATTTCAACAAATGAAAGTACAAGCAGGTGTATTTCTGCTTGTGTGGCGTCTGTGTATAGTGTGATGGGGAGAATGCCATATTTTGTATGTAGAGTCTGCGCGAGCTTGGCGACGACTGGCACGATCTTCCGGGTGCATGCTTCTGGGGATAGGGGCTACCTTGATGTGCTCCCGGAAATCGGGGGCAAGATGTATTGCTTGTTCACGGCCTTCGCCGTGTGTGGGGTAGCCTAGGCGCGCTAACCCTAGACGCTAGGGTTAGGCATTCTCGTTCGCTTGTGAGGTGAGCGTCTATAATTTCTCTTATTGTATTATCGACTCCTAGGCCTTCAAGCTTGAGTGTCGCTGTTCCCGGTGGTAAGCCGAGCGCTTGCTTGTATGCTTTCCTAAGAAGTACGTATACTTCATATATCTCCTTAGGAGTGAAGGGTAAGTACGGGGCAGCGTAGGCAATGCAGCTGATTAGCGGGGCTTAGACGAGCTGTGTTATGTCGTGTTCTTTCAGCCCGTATTGTTTGGTGGTGATGCGGCTGACTATTCGCAAGACTCTGAAGGTGGTCTGCTTAAGACGTTTAATGGTGTATTCGCCTCCACCGTCCTGTTGTATATGGAATTCGAGAATGCGGACGTGGTGTACTAAGGGTATTTCTTTGCCGTCGAGGGTGAGTGTGATGTGGGGAATTTCATTGAGTTTTCTTCGTGATCTCTGTCGAAAGACTAATATTTCTGACTTCTCGGGGGAGCCCCGGAGACCACTTGTTTTTGAGTATTGATGGACGACGTCGGTCGCTTGTTGAAGGGCGTCTTGTTTCCCTCCTTCGGAACCAGTGGAGGTCCAGATAGTGATATCGTCGGCGTATATTGACTCCGTGATTTTTTGTATTGCGTTGAGTTTGTCTTGTGCTTTCATCACAGCACTGTTGAAAAGTTTGGGTGACAGAAGAGCACCTTGTGGAGTTCCTTTGTTGTGGATAGGGAACGTTGGGGTTCTGAGTGAGCCAACATATCCAGCTTTAGTGGAAACGTGCCAACTAGCGCCCCAAGGGGCCCCGGCCCGAAGCTAGCACGTTTTCAATGGAACGAGCGGGTTTTTCGCGAATAACAAAAGCTGCAGGTCGATTATCGAAAAAGGCAGGTGACAGACGTGTTCTGGAAGACAACCCACACGAGCCCAATGCAGTGATCACTCTATGACACGTCAAAATTTTCTTCCCACAGCGGTTAAAGATTTCGCAGTGGAAGGCTATGGAAACGATGAAAATTGGTACTCGATTTTCGAAGGAATAACGGTGCCTGTGATCAAACTACGACGTCTATCGTAATACCCAGTACAGCGTATGTCATCCGGAGACTCAGCTTTCGATTGATGCCTATCTGGACTCTCCACACACGGCGTAACAGTGTTCCCAAAAGTGTTTTTCGTAACGCTGTCGTGAAAATTCACGTGGTATCTAGAAAATGATGAGCGTACCCCTGGGCGAAGCCTTGGAATCCGTGGCCGAGTGGTAGGATCGGGCGCACCTTTAGTCTCGCGTAGCGGTGGCCGCGGTTCGATTCCCGCTTCGCACTTTTTTTAAGCGGCACAGGACCTAGTTTTGTAGTTTCTCACTAGCTGGCAGGATCACAAAACCCAACATTTGCTTGCGGTTCTGGTTTTTCAGCGGCGCACTTATTTTTTAAAAGCTCATAAGACTTAGTTTTATATTCTTCCACCAGATGTCAGAAACACAAAAGTCATTATTTGCTTTTAATTCTGGTTTTCTAAAGGTTCTCTTGAAATATTATATTTTCTATTTTTCGTTCCTAAAACAGCAATGTCATGTTCATTTATTAGGTCATCACATTGATGAAAATTTTATTCATTGGACATCATAACCAGAACCTTGCACATTGCTTTGTGTTAGGCAAAAACAAAAAAAATTCGTCCTCTGTAGCGTCCCAACGTGGGAGCGGCCCGCCGCGCGCTGAGTCGCGTACCTCAGGACCTTTTAAAGTTTTGCATCCATCCATCCATCCTCTGTAGCGTGGAACCTGGGACAACAAAATTGCTATTCTTATTGCGCTCTTTTTGAAGGTCCGTTTTGTTCGACTTTCACCAGTTCTTAATGGCACATACTCCGAGCGAATCAGGCCCACCTGTGCCGCAATGCCACCCGGTGGCCAGTGCCATTCCTATGCAACATTCGTGTGGAACAAAGGGTCTGCTAAGCTGAGTCGCTGCCCGAGCGTTAATTATTTCTAAAGATTCATCCAAATGAGAAATGCACCAAGTAGGAGAAGATGTGCAGCGTGTGGAATAATTTCTATTGTCAATGTGTTCCCCACAACCTAGTGGTATGAAACCGTAGGTGTGGCCGTAAAAAAAACATTTGAATATATGTCCCGTGCGGTGTCTGCCACTGTCGCTCGACAGAGAAGCTAGCTTTGCTAGCCATCAGTATTTAGGATCAACATATGGCGTCGCTCGTTCGGTGCAGTTGCTTTTAATGCGCAGCATTTTTGGCGAGTACCCCAGCAATTTGGTAGCAAAATCGTGCAAAATCGTGCCTGTAACGCCGAAAAACTTGACGCATTTCCCATATGAATACATAGGCCTTCTAAAAAGGGTTGGGGTGGCCAACTTGAAATTAGAAGTGGCATCACCATAAATTTGAGCGTGATACAGGCATGGGTCAAGTTGAATTTTGTAGTGACATAGGAGTGGCCTAACTTAAATATGGGGCTAAATGGTAATGAGCCAGGCTGAATTTGACGCTGATATAGGGGTGGCCCAACCTAAATTTGAGGTGATATAAGAGTGGATAAGCCTAAGTTTGGGGGAATATGGGGGGTCGGCGAGCCTGGATTTAGGGATGATACGGGGGTGGGAGAACCTACATTTGGCAGGATATAGGGGGTGGGCCACCCTAACCATTGGGGTGATATGGGGCTGGGCGAAGCTGAATCGGGGGTGATATGGCGACTGGCTAACCTAAATGTGGGAGTGATTTGCGGTGGGCCATCCTAAATTTGATTTGATAGAGGGGTGGGCCAGGCTAAGTTTCGGGCTGATATGGGGTTGGGCCAACCTGGATTTGGGGATGATAAGGGGATGGGCCAACATAAATTTGGGCGTGACATGGGGACGGGCTAACCTAACCATGGGAGTGATGTGCTGCAGGGTGAAGCTGAATTGGGCGGTGATATGTGGACTAACCTTTATTGGTGCGTGATTTGCGGTGGGCCATCCTAAATTTGAGGTGATCGAGGGGTGAGCCAGCGTTAGCTTGAGGCGCATATGGGGGTGGGCCAACCTCGATTGGCAGGTGGTATTGGAGTGGGCCAACCTAAATTTGGTGGTGTCGTGTAGGCGGGCCAATCTGTATTTGGGGGTGATATGGGGTTTGTCCTACCTAAATATGGGGGCGATCTCGGGGTCGGCCAATCTGAATTTGGGGGCGATATGAGGGTGGGCCAACCTAAATTTTGGGGTGCGTCGACTCTAAATTTGGAGGACGATTTATGGAAATTCGTGCGTGGACCAACTTGAATATTAGGGGTGGCCCAATTGAAGTTGGGATTGGGGCAACATGAAGTTTAAGGCTGGGCGAAAAGAAAATCGGGCGTGGCCGGCTTTAAATTTGAGGGTGGGCCAATTTATATTTCAGGGGGTGTCAACTTGAAATTTGTGGGTGAGCCTACATAATGTTTGGGGTGGGCCAATTGAAATTTGGGGGCCTTTTTACGAATAGTTAGACAACACCAGGGGTGGTTCTACATATTTTTCATCATCGCAAAGCACGTATTTTAATAATTGTTACCCAAAACCCCTCAAGGTGAGTTACCACTCGAGCCTTCCCAGCCCATTGAGCTAATAATGTCACAGGAGTGCTTTCATCGTGACGACTGCGACGTTCAGTATGGAGATCCACAAAAAACAAATCGCAGACCAAGCTGACCATTTTCAAACCAATGTCATCGCTAACATTACTCACTCGTGCTAGACACAACACAAGCTTACAACGATCATAATTCAACTTTCAATCGCACGCTAGTCGACAAGTTTTCAGTGCACAATTTCGTCAATCATCTGGATAGGAACCTTGCTGTGTGTTTTACTGTTATGTTGCGTCTTTTTTCACGAAAGCCTTCTCCCGCAAGGAGAATCCATTTTTCAGTTTGACGAGGCAAGCTAGTATATAACTCATACGCAGCCAGTGTATAAAGGGTTATAGTGAATTTTCAAAAAATATGTTTAAGTAAGTAAGATTTGACGTAGTAGTTCTGCGGAAACCCGCAAGGTGGAGAGAAGTAATGAATAAAGGGAAACTCAGACATCCACACGTTCGTCGCAATTGCTACAAAGTAAACCCATACGGGTTTCTCGAAAGAAAAGTGTCATAGTTGAAGAACAATTCGTCCTGGTCCGGGACTCGAACCCGGGACCACCGCCTTACCGGGGCAGCCGCTCTACCATCTGAGCTAACCAGGCGGCTAGCAGATGGCAGGACGAAGTCGAATTTGGCGACAACACGAAGCAAAGGCAAGAGTTTGATGTAGTAGTTGTGTGGAAACCCGAAGGTGGAGAGAAGTAATGAATAAAGGGAAAATCAGACATCCACACGTTCGTAGCAATTGTTACAAAGTAAACCCATACGGGTTTCTCGAAAGAAAAGTGTCATAGTTGAAGAACAATTCGTCGTGGTCCGGGACTCGAACCCGGGACCACCGCCTTACCGGGGCAGCCGCTCTACCATCTGAGCTAACCAGGCGGCTAGCAGATGGCAGGGCGAAGTCGAATTTGGCGACAACACGAAGCAAAGGCAAGAGTTTGACGTAGCAGTTGTGTGGAAACCCGCAAGGTGGAGAGCAGTAATGAATAAAGGGAAACTCAGACATCCGCCCGTTTGTAGCAATTGCTACAAAGGAAACCCATACGGGTTCCTCAAAAGAAAAGCGTCATAGTTGAAGAAAAATTCGTCCTTGTCCGGGACTCGAACCCGGGACCACCCGGGTTCGAGTCCCGAACGGGTGGATGTCTACGAATGAACGAGTGGATGTCTGCGAACGAACGAACGGGTGGATGTCTGATTTTACCTGTATTAAATCAGATTTCAGATGGTATTGTTTCGACCGGGGATGACAACGATTTCTTCCCGTCTGTCACTTTGCTTTGACCGAAAACCTAATCATTTTGCTCAAACCTGTTGCCCCAATACTACATGTGCTGAATGAACAAAAGTGCGGTGCGTGGTCACAGCTTCAAAGCCAGTTTATTTTGTGTACTGTTGTTGATATTGTAGTAATGTGGAGTTTTCCTCTTCATAAAAGCACAAAAAGAAAAAAATATATTTGAGATAGCAGCTAAGCGCAAAGTACGTCGGAAGATCGGAAACCAGAAATTATCTTTATTTGCGGGTTCGTCTTCTCCGCTGGTAGATCGCTGTCCGATCACTTCAACGAATTTTGTTTGTGTGCAACTGCAGCAAAAACAAAGATACTACCATTTCATTGCCAGGACCTTTATGCCCTCCACGCACACAAGAAGGACACCAGATAATTGACACTATCCGTTTATAAACTGATATTGTTTTGCTAATTTCAGTGTAGCGTGCTCTTTCCGAACGGAGTATTTTCTCAGTATCAGTCAAGTGTTAGCAATGAGAAGCAGTTCGGTCTACCATCCCCATGAGGACATACTAGCCATTGTAGCGCTTTACTCTAGGACAAGTGCTAAAAACTTGGTGTGCTTTGTCCTTTCCGCAGGTCGTCCATCCATTCTGTTATGACCATCAACGTTGTGTCCGTCAAGCCTCCTCCTCATATTAGCATCACCATCGCGAGAGTGGACATAGAAAGGAAGCTTTCTTCACAATCAGCCCCAGCGGGATTCCACCACTCGTAACTGCTGCGATTTGCGTTTAGTGGTTGGGCATGCTAACTACATCCTTAGCTTCACAATGGCTAGAGAGCGCACAAAAAGTAGAGCTTTGGTCGCTATCACTACCACGAACCCATGCCCATGCAGATATAAGTACATGCAGGGGTTGGGCATGCTAACTTCTGCGCTACCACCTGCCGCCACCACCTCAGATTTTCTATGCATACCTGCTTCTTGTTTTCATCGCAGACGCATGCAGGACAAACGCGGATAAGTAATTGGATTGGATTGAGAAAGAGTTTATTGAGCCTGCAGTCAAGCGCGAAGGCGTGCTTCGTACGTGGCCTACGTCGTCATCGTGGCGGGTGCTCTGCGAGGATCCCCGCTCGCCGTTGCCGGCTCACCAGGTTCCTGCGTAACCATCGCCTCGATGACCTGCTGGGCGGCCTAGAGTTGTTTTTCATGGTCATCGCTCCGGTGTTGCTTCCTCAAGCTGCGGTGGTATACGTCCTGAGTTAGCTTCACTTGGATGTCTGGAGGAATCCCATAGCATGTGTTCGAATGTGGCCGTCTCCCTGCAGCACACTGTTCACTTGTCATGGGGGTGCGATTCTGGGTACATCCCATGCAATAGCGCCGCGCTTAGAAGCGTTCTCGTTTGTAGTTCCCCGAACAGCACGGCCTACGACCTGCTCAGCCCTTTGCAGGGCGGCGGGAGAAGTCTACGAGCCAGCCGAAAGCCTTGTTCAGTTCGTTATAGCTGGTCTTCCGGTCTTTGGCGCTGAGCCACAGCGGGCAGCCGTTGCCTTGGGCGTCGTCGGTTCGTCCTCGCACTCGGGCGAGCGCCGTTTCGTTGCGATTGGCATGCTTCTCCGACGCTCGTCCTGCGTGCGCCGGGAACCACTTGATTCGAGTCCTATTGGCGTGGTCTGCCTGTCCGATCAGGACGCGTGCCGCCATTGGGGCAATTTTTTCCTTTGACGTAGTTCCTCACCGCCTGTCTGGAGTCACTGAGGATCATGTGGCATTCTCGGTCTACGATGGCCACGGCGATGGCTATTTCTTCTTCTTTCTCCACTTACTTTCTCAATGTGCTGGCGGTCGCGCACACGTTGCCTCCGGAGTTGACCACCGCGATCGCGAAGCTGTCACGGCCGGTATATTCGGCTGCATCCACGTATCTGGCGCCGGTATCTTCCGCGTGCAGGTCCGTCAGTGCCTCGGCTCTAGCGCGTCTTCTGCCTTCGTTGAATTCCGGGTGCATGTTCCTCGGCAAGGCGTCAACCCACACGTTCCGTCGTACGTGGTCGGGGACGGGGCATTTTGGTCCCTGCTGTTCGTGATAACCGATGCCTAGACTGCACATGATTTTTTTGCCAGCGGAAGTGCCTCGGAAGAAGAACGCCTATAACTGTGGTCTCTTCATGCTCCTGTGTCTCGGACGTTTTTCGACATCAGAGGCTGTGCAAAGGGCACAACGTCATCCTTCGGGATGGGGTATAGGAATCCCAACTAACCGTTTGACCCTGGTCGTCCACCACTGGCTGCATCGCAGACGAGGGACCGCACTGGCCCTTCCACTATCGCCCTTGAATTTTCCGACAGCTCAACGGTTGAAGAAATAGAATCGGACAACGATTTTACACTTGCCGTAGGTCGCCGTTTGAAGAGAAAACTCAGGAGGACATCAACAGATAGTGAATCGTCGCCCAGGCAGAACACTGGTAAGCAGTCATTCACTGTTGCTTACGTCCCTACCACAGCTACCGACGATCTGAATACCTTGGACAGGCAGAGCTTAACAGAGTACTTTGAGCGAATCGTGCCAGGCCAAGTCAGCGAGATCAGAATTAACGCACGGAGGAACATCTTCTCGGTTGACGTGAACAACAAGTCAATTCTGGATACGCTAAAGGCTGCCACACTACTGTGAAACATCCCAGTGCGCTCCTTCTTTGCGTGTGGAAAAGGAACCTCGACTGGCGTTATCTCTGACGTGGAAAAAGGAATCACAGACACTGACCTCGAGAGGCTTTTGAATTCCCCCGCACCAATAGTGCACATTCACCGCTTCGGTCAATCCCGGTTTACTAAATAGCCTTTGACTCTGAAACATTACCTGACTACGTAAAAGTAGGATACGTAAGACACCGTGTGTGCCCTTACGTGCCAAAACTGGCAGTGTCGGAAGTGTTTCAAAATAGGACGCGTAAGCGCAGCTTGCAAGGGCGGCGTAACATGCCAACGATGTGGAGGGGCCCATCAACATGATAGCTGCGATGATACTGCCCTAAATATCCTAATTTCGTCAGTCCACATGAAGCGACGTCAAAAGACTGCCAGAAAATCAAGAACGAAATGTCAGTGCTACGAAAGATGGTGTGGGACAATGCCACTCACAGACAGGCTGCTACATCGATACGCCGCCGCAGACGCGGATCGCGACACAGACGACAGCAAGACAAGAGTAATTCCCCCGTACAGATGGATCATCGGCCGCATGGCGAACTCCTCGCTTGCCAAGTTTGCTTCTGCGATCAAGATGCGGGCCCGACGTAGCTTCTTCGGCAGCAGCACGTGAAACACATGCGCTGCATGATACGACGCTTCCGCCGACCGACTCTGACATCGACTGGCCGTCGCTCCCACCCAAACAAACAGGCTTGAATGCGTTGGGTGATGTGTCTGCAAAGGTGGTTGAGAATGATAAGACAGAAAATGAAAATGTAGGAAGTATGCTGAAACACCTGATAACTACGATGCGTTCAATTCTCTGCGGACTACAGACGCCGGTTGCGAAGACCGCGCTACATGTTCTAGGTGCTTTGGAACCGCTCCTCGCGGCTCTACAATAAGGCATCATGGCGCTCCCTTTTGAAAACCAATTACGAAGATCTGCAATAATGCGGTGGAATGCCAGAGGCCTACGAGGCCGCCTCGCAGGCTTTCGGCAATGGATGTTCAAATACCAGTTTCCCGTGGCTGTAATATTTGAACCAAACATGACGTCTTTACTACGCGTATCTGGATACGTGCCACTGTGGCTAAGGAATGATCACAATTTGAGCAAAGTGCTCATTTTTGTTCGTCGGAATTTAACGTGCCTTCTTAAAGACATTCCTGCACACGCATCCAACGAGTTCGTTTGCATAACGCTGAAGTACAAGCGGCGCATATTCTCAGTAATTAGCGGATATATACCCTCAACATCGAGCATAGACTATTCATATTTGCTGTCCATACTGAAATTTGTCCGGGTCCCCACATAGTCATCGGCGACTTTAATACCCACCATCCCATGTGGGGCTCTGCTTCGACGAACGCCCGCGGTAGAGACTTGGCTGACTTCATGCTTAGTCAAGGCTTGATGGTGATCAATGATGGCTCGCCAACATACCCTCGAGGCTCTTACTACAGCAGTTGTCTTGACATTGCGTTTGTTTTAAAAAGCCTGCTGTCTGCTACATGATGGTGTACTGATCTCGACACCCATGGAAGTGACCATTTACCAACATATGTGCAGTTGAAATGGTTGCATCCCACAGCTCCGCACACTGTGCGTTCTATCGATTGGCCAACATTTCGAGAATCTGTGACCACCGCATGTCAAGCCATTCAAGCACCATCCAATATTGAAGATGTCATCGCGACAACTTTGCGTGACACAACAAAACACCTCAGCGCACCTTCACCTAGATCACCTATTGATGACCAGTATGAGCGACTTCGCGCGATACGGCGTCGAGCAGAACGGAAATACAGAAGGACCAAATCACCATTAGACGTCACTACATCACGCCGGGCTCAGCGTCATGTCCTGCGCCACCTTGACAAGCTTGACAAACAACGCTGGAGATCATTCTGTGGCTCTCTGGATCCGAGAAAACCTTTCTCTAGAATTTGGCAAATTGTAGGAAGCCTTCGTTCGCCTCCACAACAGCTTCACCCGTTCAGCGCTGTGGCCATACGGCAAGGCCGGCGTGAAGTTGAGGTCGCCGATGAGTTCTGCAAATTACTTGTGAGCTCCTCTAACGATATACCAACGCAATCACGACTGACTTTCCCACCATCTAGTGATCACCGTCTGGACGCGCCTTTTACTATGCACAAGCTCGACGCTGCGATATGTACTTCCCGCCGGTCAACTTGTCTAGGACCAGACGGAATTAGATACTTCACGATATGTCATCTTGGAGTAGAAGCTCGAGAAATTCTCCTGACGCTCTACAACTCTATGTGGGACACAGCAACTGTGCCTAATCACTGGAAGTGCAGTCGTCTTGTGGCTTTGCTAAAACTTGAGAAATGCCCACATGATCTCTCACATTACCGGCCAATAAATAGTCTTGGCAAGCTGCGTCGGTAAAGTGATGGAGTGGATGGTACTGAGCAGACTGGAATGGCTACACGAGAGAAGTGGTGGACTTCCTGATTTCATCAATGGATTCAGAAGAGGCCGATCGTCCATTGGCAATGTGATCGACCTAGTATCTTCTTTTCAACAGGAAAAGAGACGCCGTCGTCTGGTATGCGCAATATTTCTGGATATCAAAAGTGCCTACAACAACGTCTTCCACCATTCGATTCTTCGGGCACTCGAGAATATCGGAGTTGGTGGCCGGATGTATGCATGACTGCAGAGTTACCTCAGTGGCCACACCATTTTCATGTCCACTTCGGATGGCGTGACTGATAGACATGACGTTCGCAGGGGTGTTCCGCAGGGTGGTTTCCTTAGCCCAATAATGTTCAATATCACACTGGTGGGCCTTGCAGACGAGCTACCTGAAACAGCGCGTATCAGTACGTACGCGGATGATATCTGTATCTGGTCATCTGGGGTCACACGTCCAGAAGTTCGTGCAAGGCTCCAACGTGCGGCTACCACAACGGCGAAGTACTTGCGCCGTACAGGCCTGCCAGTCTCAGCAACTAAGTGTGCAGTCATGGCATTCAAGCGCAAATCAATGTCACCTTATCCAATCGTGAGGCTTATAGCGCGTGAAAAAGACAAGGACGAAAGTGAGAGGTGACACACTCAGGCGCTAACTTGCAACAATCTTTATTTCGAGCAAGGGACCCATTTATATATACAACTTTTCGCGTACATCACACATGCGCTGTTTGCAAAAAAAAACCCTTACACACCATGGCGCAGGTACGATAACTCTTTGCGGGAAAGGGCAATCGATGGTTTAGATTTTGGAACAAGTAGAAAGAAGCCCGATGTACTACACACGAAATGCTGTAAAGCAGTGATTTGGGCTTGTTGGTAAGACATCGTGAGGCTTATTGCGCGTGAAAAATAATAATAATAATATTTGGCGTTTTACGTGCCAAAACCACTTTCTGATTATGAGGCACGCCGTAGTGGAGGACTCCGGAAATTTTGACCACCTGGGGTTCTTTAACGTGCACCTAAATCTAAGCACACGGGTGTTTTCGCATTTCGCCCCCATCGAAATGCGGCCGCCGTGGCCGGGATTCGATCCCGCGACCTCGTGCTCAGCAGCCCAACACCATAGCCACTGAGCAACCACGGCGGGTTTGCGCGTGAAGAAGACAAGGACGAAAGTTAGACGTGACACACACAGGCGCTAACTTGCAACAACCTTTATAACAAGCTTATCCAATCATTGTCGACGGAACGGCGCTCCCTTTAGTCACCAACCACAGATTTCTTGGCGTGATAATAGACCGCAGTCTGTCTTGAACCAAACGTGTTACTGCGCTTAGGGCTAAACTGACCAACTTCATACACGTTCGTCGTGTAATATCAGGATTGAGATGGGCCCCTCTGAGCGAAGTTTGCTCCAAGTGTACCAGGCACTTTTCGTGGGCTACATACGCTACAGCATGCCTGTTTTATTTAACATAGGGTCATCTTGTATACGCACGCTGGAGAGCCTTCAGGCAGAAGCACTACGGATATGTCTTGGCTTGCCACGCTGCATGTCAACTAAGGGCACATTAGCGGAAGCACGGGCTTGTCCAATCGACATATACAGGTCTTGTGAACCTGTGCGAACCTATCTTCGCATGCTAACCAGACAATCACACCATCCACTGTCAACACTTCCAAGAAGCAACCTTGACTGTGGTTTTTGTAAAGCTATTGCATGTCACGCAAGCATTATACCTGCAAGATTCCAGGCCACCGACATCCACGCGACACCTCCATGGACATTGCCAAGACCACTAGTGAGGCTTCAGATACCCGGAATTATGAAGAAATATCACGTTCCCTCCATTGGCTTGAAGCAGGTCACCCTGTCCCATATAGTTACATTATATAGTGGGACTGTACAAGTATATACCGATGGTTCGGTCACGCCATCTGCTACAACGGCCGCATTTGTCATCCCACAACTTGGAATTACTCTGTTTAGCGTGGCGCCTTGTCCTGTCGTCTTTCTTGTGTCTATTGTTTTGCGCTAAACAAAGTATTCATGGATTCACACCAGCTAGCCCGCCAACGCATTGGAATTATTCGACGATTTCGATCAGACCACGAATCGACATCTACGGCTGCGCAACTTGCGGGAATACGGGAGGCTGTCCGTTTTATGAGAACGCAGACACCCCATAAATGGACGATATTGTACGATGCCAAATCAGCGGTACAGGCACTAAAATACTTTTTAAAGAAGGGATGATACTAACTGCTCGTGCTGGAAATCGTCGAACTTCATCAGAGTGCCGAGTTAAGTGGCCACGTGATCACCTTTCAATGGGTGCCTAGTCATTGTGGTGTTTTCGGCAATGAACTCGCTGACAGTGAGGCAAGATCAGCCTCCTCTTCCTCTGATGAAGTGCGGATTCCCTACTCGCGACCTGACACCAACTCCATGATTAAGGCACTCATGCAGGCTGGGCCTTACAAAGGCTTACAGAGCCCACTATGACAACATTCACAGACGTCTACATATGATTGATCCAGACGGTAAATTCTGTTTGCCCCCGAAGCTTACACGGAGCAAAACATCATTGCTACACAAGATTCGGCTCGGCGTTGCTTTCACCCGCAGCTGCGCACACCTCATCGACCAATCGAACAGCCCTGATTCTGAACACTGCCAGATGCCCGAAACACTGCAACACGTACTGTGCGACTGCCCAGCATATATGCTGGAGCGAATGACGTTAGACAGTTTCCTAGCCAGCGTTGGCAGGCAACCACTGTCGGAGGAAGTATCCTCGGCCCATGGTCTGACACTGCAATTTCAATGCGTGCAACAAAAGTATTGTTGAAGTTTCTGCAGGACACCAAGCTCGACGAGCGACTCTAGCGAGAGAACTGTCTCATGTACATAAGCACTCACCACTTCTCTTATCATCATCATCCATCCCAATACTTTCACTCCCCTTCCCTGTTCCCCAGTGCAGAGTAGCAGACTAGAGCACACTAGCTCAAGTCGACCTCTCTGTCTTTCCTATCAATAAATTCTATTCGATTCTGCCGGCCTTTGTTGATGGCAGTCTTTCCAACTGAGCGGCGCTTTACGCTTCGGCGATCTCGTCGAGCGTGTTGTGTATGTCCAGCTGGAGGAGACGTTTCGTGTTTGTAGTTTCGGGTAGACCAAGGGGTGTCTTGTAAGCCTTCCGGATTAGGATGTCTAGCTTGTTCTTCTCACTTTTCAACCACTTGTGGAAGGCTACCACGTACACTATGTGGCAGTGTACGAAGGAGTGTATAAGTCTGATGAAGTTTTCCTCCTTCAAGACTCCCGTCATGGTGGTAACGGCCTTGAGCGGTCTGGTGGCGTTGGCCGCCTTACCCATGATGCAGGTGACGGTGTCTCCTTTCCTGCCGAGCGCTTCGATCGCCATGCCCAGGACTCCGATCTTGCTGACCATCGGTATTGTGTTACCATCCCTGGTGCGGGTCTTGATCTTTTCTTGTTTCCTTTGCTTCTTGATGCTGTGCGTTTTGATCGGATGGTAAAGCAGAAGCTCCGACTTACTTGGGGAGCAACGCCGTCCCGTACCTTCCAGGCTTTCTTCGATCGTGTCGACGGCCGTCTGTAGTGTGTATTTTATGCGGGCATCACTGCCCCCGTCCACCCACAGCGTAATAGTCCGCATCACTTATTCGTCCGCGTATATCGTGTACTTCAGTCCTTCAAGCTGGTATAGTCTTCTGGCAACTTGAATCATAACAAGGTTAAATAGCATGGGTGAGGTGACGGAGCCTTGGGGAGCGCCCTGGCTACCTGTCTTCCCGTCCGTCTTCAGGTCGCCGGCTCTGAGCTCCGCCGTTCTGGCGTTGAGGAAGACTTTGAAGTATTCGTACGACCTCTCGCCTAGATTTAGGTGGGATGCCTGCGCGAGGATGGCAGAGTGCGTCACTTTGCCGAAGGCGCTTTCTAGGACGAGCCCGAGGACGGCTTTGGTGTCCCTGGTTTCGCCGTCGATGACCTGATGTCTGATAAGTAAAAAATCTCAGTGCCCTACCACACTGTGAAGAAAGATGACCAGCTAAGCTGTGTATGTGGACCCATTAATGGCGAACTGCACCTCCGCCGTATGTCAGCCCCGCATTGCACAGTCTTCGGGATCAGCCCACGTATGGGGAGTGCTTAATGCCTGCTTCATCTCCGCCGCACGTGGGCCTGGCATGGCATAACATTCGGGATCAGCCCACTTATGGGAGAGCTGAACGCTTGCTTCACCTCCGCTGCGGGTCAGGCCGGTATTAACGCGATAGCGTTAAGGAGCTCGTGTCGCAGAAAAGCCGGTGTCGTCGGCGTCGGTGTCGGCGTCGGCGTCCGCGGCGTCGGCCGTGAGCGATAAATCATGGCAGGCACTTTATAAATAAAAAGCAACTTCCTAGATGCGCTGGGTGGGAATCGAACCAGGGTCTCCGGAGTGTGAGACGGAGACGTTACCACTGAGCCACGAGTTCGATGCTTCAAAGCGGTACAAAAGCGCCTCTAGTGAACGCGGTGTTGCCTTAGAAACGAGCTGTTTCTAAGGCTCAGGCGTGCGTCGCTTGCTCAGGCGCACATTTTGTTGTCGCGCCGAACGCTGCGTTGCTCGACGCTCACCGCGTCCGATGCGGGGCGCGTATATATAGTCGCTGCGCCGTAGCCCATTGTCTTACACCCCTTGGCGGGTCGACGGGAACGCTGACGCGTTCCACTCTTGAATGCGAAGCTTAAGCGTCCTCCAATTTTTACGCTATCTTCGGGATTTTGCTCTACAGGCGGATGCGATAGTGGGGAAAGTAGCCCTTAAGAGGAACATCTAGCTCTGGTGGTTCTATCTAAATACATGTAAAAGGAGCATTCGTTTTTCTCCACAACCACTGCATCAAATTTTACAAGGCCTGTTGCCCTTAAAAGAAAAACTTAAAATCTAGTGACTGTTGGTTTAAAATTTTTGATTTAGGTCATCATTTGCTTATTCAAAATTGGCAAAATCGCTAATTTTCAGAAAACGAAAACTCTGTCTTTCAGCAATGAAAACTGATATCCAAATTCTGTACATTGCATCTAACAGCACAAATAAAGCGGACAAAATTGATACATTACGCAACCCTTGTTCACAACATACGGGTTGGATTTAACAACATCACAACGTAACATACTGGATTTGTCCGCTTTGAATTGTCTAAAGGATGCTGTTTACAGAACCGCGACATCGGTTCTTGATGCGGAGTTATTAATTTGTAAACTTCGTGCTTTTCTATTTTTCGCACTTTCGGATTTTTGAAAATCTTTTACCAGAATTCAAGCACTAAATAGAAATTCCGCTTTCGATAGCCACTAGAATTTACCTTTCTCTCCCGAATCCAGCAATTTCATTAAAATCGGCTCAAGGGTTATCCCGGAAAAGCGTTTCGGCGTTTTACATCTATTTGAATAGGCCGCGTCGGAGTTGGGCCCGAGTTAAAGCTTACTCTTAACGACTTCGTTGTCAAAAAAAGGAATAAAAGAATAAAAGAAACAGAACCGCCCCATCGGTCAATATCGCCGCCTCAGATTTCGTCATGATGGATGGCACCGTCACCATCGCCACGGCTTCTTGAACAGCTACCAAACTGTTCACTTTTGTTGTCTTCCTGTCCTCGGCGGCAGCGCATTGTCTTGATGCCAGCGACGCGCTAAATCTGCACCATCATTCCGTCATGCATCCCTTCTGTGACCAAGCAAGCTTTCGGAGGCACACGTTCACTGCCGTATTGACACTAAAACTTTAAGATGCTTGCCTTCGAGAAAGCAATAAGTATAGACAGCTGGGCTAGTTGGTTGTGATTAGCACTATGAAACATCCTTCCAGCGCACAATTGCACGCGGACGAGAAGAGAAAGACGTTCGTGTTGTCTTTCTCTTCTCGTCCGTGTTCAATTGTGCGCTGGAACGATGTTTCGAGAAAGCAGCATGAATAAAAGTGGAACGCGACAATGTGGCCATGGGGAACATGTTCACGGGCCCATACTATTGATGACAGCATCACAAAAGGCTAGATATGGTCAGGTTAACTTTACATGTTTGGAAAGAATGACTGACGGGCCAGTAGCTTCATTATCATATAAAGAACAGCGCTTAAACTTAGCGCAGTCTGTGTGTGGTTCCTCTCTTGTGTCCCGTCGTGAAGTGCTGTTCTTTCTGTGACTTTCCAGATTATCTTTATCTGCGTCAGTTACGTCTTTCAAGGGTGTTTACATGGAAAGTTTTTGTTCGCATGGCTCTTACAGAATCATGTCTAGTCGAAACTTTTTCGCTTGGCTGCATAATCTCGAGAACGGGCTCCAAACTGCTCCTTTTCTTTGGCCACCTAAGAATCATTACTGATAATTTAATTGACGTAGCTTTGTTATTAACGCAAACAACTTCTCAACTTACTCCGCATCTAGAGGTTACCAATCTGAACACTCGAATGATAAAATGATGTTAACATTGTTTGTATCGTTTGAATAGTTTTGTTTCGTGCATTTAAAAGCAGCCGGAATATTGATGGTGATGTAGACTTCTTGCACAGTAAGTGTGAAAGTTTGGACAGGTTATCTTGGCACAAATCAACTTCATCAGCTTAAGCACATGGCGCAACCTTGCACGTCTGTCTTTACAACCGATTCTCATACGTTATACAAGAAGCACCTCAACGCTACGGTACATCCCACAAGGTGTGCGAGAACATTGTGCGCGCTACCGATTAGGTTTCTGAGCGTTGGTGGCATCAGGCTCGGTTTCCTGACATCATAAGGAACAAAAACAGCTTCTTGGAGGAAAGCATTGGCTACATTTTCAGTACTTTGTAACATATGGATCAGCCCGGATATGTACGTTAGAACGAAAAGTAATGAAATATTAACTTGAGGGTTTCGCTGGAAGTATTTTAGCTGCCTAATGATAAGATCTAAAGAAAAAAATACTGTGATTTTGTGACAAAAAACGCTGACATGCAATATGAGCTCTGACACAGTACCCGTGGTGGAACTGGCCCCTGGACTACAGGGCTACATTGAACCACGATATGCTGGTTTGATAAATACCAGTAATTGGAAAGTGGTTCGCTCTTGAATGTCCTGTATGTCGGCGCCGCTGTGCAGAGTTGGCGGCCCTTTTTAAACCACAAGAACTATGTTTCAGCTAATATTGAAAGCAACTGTGTTCTTTTTTAGGGAGGGGGGGGGGCTTTTTTTAGCGTCTAACCACAGTTCTAAAGTTATCAGTTAGCTCAAGATGCGCCTGCATGTGTTTCTAATATCCAGTAGGTTGTCACGGATTCAATAGCGAAAGAGCGTTACCCTATCAGATTGCACGCGAGAAGCGAATAATGGCGTACATTCTCCACCACAGTTGACGACCCGAGATTGCGCAGCAATGTACGAGCATTCCAATCTGTCGAACCGACGCCTTCATCCGTAGATCGGAATCAGAGGAAGCACTTTGCGCGCAGCCATCGTTATGTTTGAGTTCGGTATGTTTGAGCTCATCTTATAATGAGTAACATTCGTCACTCACTCTTTTAGAAGCGTTTTGCTCTTGAGATTACTACAACGTGAGTAAAGAGGTGCTCCATCTTCATTGAGTGAACACTGGGAAACAGACTAGGCCTTTTCTTAAGTCTGCGTTTACACACTTACCGCACCAAATTATTTTTCATAACTTACTTTTTAAGTTATGGGCTGTAAAGCACAGCAACCTTTTATTAGGAGGATGTTTCAATAACAAAGAAAACTTAAATGCTTTTTAGTCGGCTTTCACCTCATGGTAAGGAATTTCTATAAAGATATCCTCATGATAATTAAAAGCCTATCCGTTTGACAGCGTTTCATCTGAGTTCCCTTTTGCAATGTGATACAGACTTGTAGGTGGTTCGTATCGGGGACCCTCGACATATGTCCAACCGCCAAACAAAGGGTTATCCCGACTGTTTCATTTCAGGAAGGCGTGTTACCCTCCTCCTGTCTTTCCTTCCCGTTCGCAAACACGCATAAGACGAAAGTACTGCGTGAAGGGCGTCGTTAGTCCAAGCCAACGAGCTACCGTAACTCACCTCGCCTATATCGCTGTCATTTTGGCTTAGATAAGAAGTATATATATTATAAATCGACGCATCACGAATCCAGAATGAGCTGCCCGCGATCAGCCCAGCTAGGTCTCTTTCATTTCGTACATCGTCGTAGCGGCTAATTGTAGCTCAAGAAAAAGAGCACTGAGTGTGGATATGGCAGAGAAGATGCTCTATATACTGTCTCGTCCAACACCGAAAATTGCCCGCCATGCTACTGGCCTTTCCTAGAAAATTGTATATGTGACGCCCAGCCATTTGCAATACAGCAACTTTGTTTTGCGATGGGAGAGTCCAGGTGAGAGACAGGGTGGTTATGGAGATGAAGACACGCTATTTTCTGCAGTAACTTAGGAATGCATGAATGAATGCCTTCATTTATTGAGAAAAAGGAAGGACAAGCATCAGTGGAAGCACGTCTCAGCAGATTAGGAAAGAAGTGGGGCACAAAGAAGAAAAGCTGGAGCCCGGGTGGGAGGCGAAGTCGCGGCTTAGAGGCGAGAGAATATAAGCAAGAGTTGGCGAAACCAGTTGAATTTTAGTGTAGATGTGTGATGTGCCGAGTAAATGGAGTCACCGCCCAGCATCCGTCCTTTGCGGCAGTATAAGCTCCCGCCGTTCTTGGTAACAAACCTTTACTGAAAACGAATCTTCGCAATTACCTATTCACCGGCCATGCCTACACTGTAAAAAAAATTTGCCTTACTTTACAGAAACTTTGCTGGTAATTTGTGACCGAACACTCTTCCGTAAATTAAAAACGGTCATTTCCGTAGAGCGGACAACTGTAAAAGAGAGACGGTAATACAAGATACGAGTGCTTCTGTATCTAGAAAACGGAAGACTCTGTATTCTGAATCTGTACTATAACCGTTAAAGTAAGGTGCTTCTCGTATTCAGAAAACGGAACACACTGTATGCTGAATTTGTACTATAACCGTTAAAATACAGGTGCTTGCCGTATTCAAAAAACGAAAGACTCCATATGCTAAATCTGTACTATTCCGTTAAAGTACAGGTGCTTCCCGTATTTCATCTTGCAGAGCATATGCATTGTTCGAAGAATGTGCCATCGGGGACAAAATTGCCCAGGACGTGCGAGAGTTGACCGAATTTTATGGTGCACTATTGGCTGGGATCAGCCGTGCTACCATTTGCGTTCGGAATGTGCTTACGTGAACCACTGTTTTCGGCGGGTTCTAACGGAAATGCAATTTGATCAACGCTCGCACTTCCAGGGTACTTTTGTCCACGATAGTCATGAAGGCAGCTCATAGACAAAGCAGCAGGTCACCATTGAGAAAATCGTCTTGCCAACACACTGACATGGCTGCAGAGATAAAACACTTTGCACTTTGTGATATGAATGCACTGCATAGCATATATATAAAAAGGGGCTACGACACTGCCACAATGGTTCGGAGCTCACCAACTGCTTTACTACAGATGCTGCTGCTGCCTGTCCTGGGACAGTTGCTGTCGCTGCCTGCAGTACAGCCGTCTGATACCCGTGCCGACAAACAGCGCATGAGTACGGTGGACTGCATGGACAACCCGCCAATCTGCCGCGACTTATCAAGTCTGCTGCATCACCCGCCGCCGATCCTGGACAATTTCATGCTGCTCGTCGGGCAACATGGGACGGCAATATCTACAGCGCTTCCTCAAAAGCGCGCCAATTTCGACGAAGCTTTGGGCCACGACACTGCCCCAATGGTTCGGAGCTCACCAACTGCTTTCCTACAGGTCTGTTACTATCAAACTCGCTGTTACCGTAGCAATAATGTTTGTCTTCTGGCGGTGTCGTGGCCACCCAACCATTTCAAACGGTCTTGCACTGCTCTTGTTTGTGTTTTGCGACTGTTGCTTTTGAGTGGGGATGTTGAGGAAAACCCCGGACCTATGACAAAGGCTCAAGAAGAGAAGTTAGATGGTGTGGCCGAGGCTGTAAAGCGTCTTGAAGCCAGCAACGCAAGTCTTCTCGAATCAATAATGAAAGTTCTAAATATGCACGCAGAACTCAAAACAGACCTCGAAAGCTTAACCAAACGTGTGCAGGAACTGGAAAACAAATTAGAATCTGCTCCATCTGTTCAGGCCCCAACATCTCTCGATAGTGGTTTTTCTAGCATCATTAACAAAATCGATAACCTAGAAAACTAGTCCCGTAGATCAAATGTTTTGTTTTATGGTGTTACCGATACTCACGAATCCGAAAGCTGGGCAAGTTCAGAGCGACTTGTGCATGAGTTCTGCCGTGATAAGCTTGGTGTCACTGTAAATTCCATTGCTAGGGCACACCGTGTGGGCCGTTTTTCAACTGTGAAAAAACGCCCCATTATAGCTAAGTTCTTCAACGATAAAGAACTTGAGGTTATTTTAAGTAAAGGCAGCAAGCTGAGGGACACAGGTTTCAGCATAGGACGCGACTATTCCCAAGCCGTTCGTGACAAACGCCGGCAACTTCTGCAGTTCTCTCGATCAATTAAAAAGCAAGGTGACCGTGTGCGCCTAACATTCGAAAAGCTGCACATAAATAATGACACCTATGTGTGGGATGTCGCGGGTAACCGTGCTGTGCCAGTTCGTCATCCCACCACAGTATGACATGTGCCGGCTGATAAGTCATCTACAGAATCTACGTCATTCTTGCCCAATGTGTGTCATAATTTAAAGAATAATACACATTTCCTGTTCACAAACATCAGAAGTGTTCTTTCCAAAACTGTCGCCCTTTCTTCGCTCATAGATTCTACGTGCGTTTCACTTCTAGTATTGACTGAAACTTGGCTGGACGATACCGTTCCGGATGATTACATTCTTCTGAGTGAATCTGAATTTTCCTTTTTCCGGTGTGACAGAATAAATAGAAAAGGAGGAGGTGTCCTTATAGCCACAAAGAAACAATTATCTGCTGTTCCCCTCGCTGTTGATACTTTCCTCGAATGTGTATTGATATGGTGTAAATTCGGAGTTACTGATGTTATTATTGGTGCTTTCTACCGGCCACCCGATATGTCTGATGGATTCTCGGGTGAATTCCATAGAATACTGAGCGACTTACATGTGCGTTTTCCTAACTCTATTTTCCTCGTATTTGGCGATTTTAATTTTCCAAGCATTGAATGGTCCACTCTCTCTGTTAATTCCAGTGATAAAGAAGCCCACACCTTTCTTCATTCCTGCTTAGATTTTTCTTTTGCTCAACTTATTACTAGTCCTACCCGTCGCTCCGCTACCACGGCTAATATCCTTGATCTTGTCCTAACAAATAACCCGGACGTTCTTTCTGATATACTACATTTAAATGGTTTATCCGATCACGCCTTTATCACTGGGTGCATCACGCATCCATTTACTGAAAAGAAAACTACCATTAAGCGAATTCATTGCTACAATCGCGCGAATTTTGAGATGATTAACTCGGAACTAAACACCTTCTCTGAAAGCTTCCTGGCTCAGTATTCATCACGTTCAATCGAATCAAACTGGCTGGCATTCAAAACCACCTTGACTCACCTTGTTGATAAGTATGTGCCAATCATCACCATCCGACATCATAAAAATTCACCTTGGTTCACACATCGTCTTCGTCGTCTTAATAATATGAAAAAACGTTTGTACCGCCAAGCAATGACCACACGTCTCCTGTCATCATGGAACAAGTGCAAAAATTGTGATAAAGAGTATCAGTCCCTGCTTAAAACAACCCGTCGTAATTTCTTCACTCACAACCTGTCTACTATGTTAACCAATATTTCTCATAGATTCTGGCGCATTATCAATCCGAGTTCCTATCCTGATATAGTACTAATTAATGCTGACGGACAACCAGTCACTGAAACTGAGTGTTCGCAGCTTCTAAACCATTCATTTTCATCAGTATTCACCAATGAAGATATAACTTCTTCGCCTATATTAGAGCCATTGCCTAACATTCCCATGCCAGAAATTGTCATCAGTGATTCGGGTATTCTTGCCCTGTTGAATAACCTCAAAACTACTACTAGCTCTGATCATCTTGGTTTCAATAATAAGGTACTTAAAAAGGCTTCTTTAAACATTTTTCCAGTGTTATCAGCCATGTTTTCACAATCATTATCATCTGGCATTATTCCTCATGACTGGCGAATAGCTAAAGTAATACCAATATTTAAATCAGGTGATCGCTCTGTCCCACTTAACTATCGTCCTATCTCATTAACTAGCAACATATGTAAACTTCTCGAGCACGTCATACACACACAAGTCATCAACTACCTAGAAGACCATGATATCATCGTCAAGTACCAGCACGGTTTTCGCAGGGATTATTCATGCGACACTCAGCTCGCCGGATTTACTAACGATATATTTTCCGCATTTAACGAAGGATTCCAAGTTGACGCAGTGTTTCTTGACTTCTCTAAAGCTTTTGATCGCGTTCCTCATCACAGGCTTCTAATCAAATTAACACACTTAAACATTCACCCAAACGTTCTTGCATGGATTAAAGATTTTCTCTCCAACAGACAACAGTTTACCTGTGCTAATGGCTGTAACTCTTCTTCTGTTCCTTTAACATCTGGAGTCCCCCAGGGCAGCGTCCTCGGTCCCCTACTTTTCTTAATTTTCATTAATGATCTACCCAAATGTGCCTCATCTCGAATTCGATTATTCGCAGATGATTGTGTTATATATCGTAATATTAGTAATGACGCTGACCGACTTTCCTTACAAACTGATCTTGATGCTGTGACCGCTTGGTGCTCTTCGTGGTTAATGTCTTTAAATACATCTAAAACCAAGCTAATGTCATTTACCAACCATTCCACTCGACTTCCTACCACCTACTTTCTCAATAATGCTAGAGTAGAACTTGCGCCAACTTACAAGTATCTTGGCCTTCATCTTCAGTCTGACTTAACTTGGCATTACCATATTAACACCGTCTTAGCATCAGCTAACCGAGCACTCGGTCTTCTTAAACGTAACCTCAAGCACGCAACTTCTCACTTAAAAAAAACCTGCTTATATCACGCTGATCCGCCCAAAAATTGAATATGCTTCTGCCATATGGGATCCCGATCAAGCATACATAATCAATTCAATTCAATTCAATTCAATTTATTTCCAGAATTACAAGTGTTCTGGTGGATACCAAAGGCTAAAAGCTGTTGGAAAACAGCTTGACTAGGCCGATGGTCCATTACAAGGCATACATGGCGGTTGCATCAAAATTGTAACATTGTTAGACACTCAGAATAAGATCACTTACATAAATGCACAATAACAAGACCGAAAATAATATAATGACTAAGAGAAAAAACATAATTGATACATCAGAAAAATGGAAGTATGTGTGTAAGGATTACTAACAAGCTAATACAAGTCGCTCTGATATAAAGAGTAGATAATACAGACTAATAAAAAAAAAACATTCGATACACCAGAAGATAGAAATACATGTGTATAGGTTACGAAATCAGTAACACGTACAGTTGTCACAGAAAGAACGATAAACAATCACTGATCACATGTTTACAAAATGCATTCGCAGTTCCTTCGATGAAGAGGTATATGTACCTTTGTATTTATTTAAAATATGTGGTAGGTTATGTTTTAATGACTGTAGGCTATATTTATTACGAAACCACGGGACATACCATGTATCACTATTTCTTGTATTGGAAGAATTGAATTTTGGTGCCAAAGATGCAGTAGACACAAGAAAATTTTTGAATGCCGCATTTGAGAAATAAAATGAATTTAGAAGGCGAAACGTGTAGAAATATTCTATTTTTATAATTTTATGGTTTAAGAATGCTGGCCGCGTTGTCTCCAGATAACATTGAACAACATTGAATCTTTGCAAAACCGTGCTGTTCGCTTCATCTTTTCCGATTATTCACGCTTCACCAGCGTCACATCGTAAAACAACGTGCCGAGTTGGAATCACTATCACGTCGACGCCAGTTTGCTCGCCTAACCTTATTTCATACACTTTATCACCATTCCACGCTTCACGAAGACTTCTTTTCACCACGCCCTGCAGTTTTCCCGCGCTGTGACCACGCTAACAAAGTAAAACGCATAATATGCCGCTCGCCGCTCTACGCAAAATCATTTATTCCTCGCACAATAATAGAATGGAATAACCTACCATCACGCATAGCTACTGAAGTTAGCCTACAATCTTTCCAAACTTTGTTGCAAGAAAACGGTTAGTGGTAGCAGATTAGATATTACTAATGCCTATATGCACATATTAACATATGTAAAATGTTCTCGTGTTTTCATGACTAAGTGCATTTACCCCTTGTTCATATCTATATATTTTATGTTCCTTGTGTGTATGTTTATTTTATGTAGTTTTATTTCTTGTGCATATTTCATGTTTGTACCCCCCCCCTATGTAATACCCTCATGTGAGGGCCCTTAGGGGTAATGTAAATAAGAAAAGGTGCAACATTTCAGTCCTCAAGTTCTTAGATCACAGAAGCAACTTTATTTTCTTCAATCACTCGTCTTGCACTTCTTCCTGGTGAAAGTTGTTCTTGACCCAAAATGCTTGCAAGGATAAACTTGCTGCTGTTAGGAGAAACAAACAGTATTCGTGAATATCCATCCTAAAGAAAGCGGCAAAAAGTATAATCACAGAACACGACAAAGCAGTAACTTCTGTGTTAGAAAAACATGTAAGTAGACCAACATTGTTGGAACAAGGGATGTTGCTGTAGCCAACATTTCAAAATAGGTGCTCGTCATTAGGGTGGCAAATGTTTTCATTGGCTGTGTTTTGGATTGTGCATAGCTCACTGGCCCATTGCCTCATTGGGGGAGAAGAAACTGGTGCATATAATAGGTCAAGAGAAGCCAAAGTGTTAAAATAAAGGAAGGAAGGCTGTGCTTAGCAATGGTGATTGTGATGGAGCAGGTATGAGCACTACTGTCAGTTCTTGCAAAGGGTAGGGGTGGCCAAAACAGAAAATGATGTACACATGTAAGCAGTCATTAATCCAGTAGACTTAATCTTCCCAGAAGACAAAATAGGTATCAAGATAAACAGTTTGCACTTTTGGAAAAGGAAAGCGAAGAATTAAGGAAAATAAATTTTGTATCAAGATGCATCTGGTTAAGATCACTGGAAATGGTAAATGAAGGCACATTACGAATATATATTTTGTTAAAAGCCGATGAAGAAAAGATATAATAACGAAATATTAAAAAATAGGGACATTAAAATTAAACTGGGTATGACCATAAAACAGTAAAGAACAGCCTGTGGAAAAAAAATGGGATGGACAATATGATAACCAGGTGCAATATTGCAAAACGTCGAGCGCTGTTTATATTCATGCTGCTGTTGACGGCTTCAAGTTTCTGTCTTCCTGTGGAACCTTTGTCTTACTTGAACAAGGAAATGGGTCATTTTTTAAACAAGTCAGTTCAAATACAGTTCAAAGCTTAAGCATTATTATAATGAAAGAAAATATTATGGTCAGTTGTCCTGGGTGTGCTTTCATTCACCAGTTATTTCCACTGGTGTAAGCTCAAAATTTAATGGTCTAAATGGACCTTAGCTCCTGGCAAACCATTAGCTGGTCTTTTTTTCAACAGAGATGCCTGCACATTATATGTGTTGGCAGGAGTGCTAGCGAACTACATTAAACTTGTTGCCACAACCAAAGCGAAACTTGGTAACAGTGATTGAAAAAAAAAACCAGCATTCCACAATATTGATTCAAGTCGCCTGGAAATGTTGCTTAAGTTAATGTACACCCCCCACCCCACCAGACACAATTATACACCACACTGACTCTCATGGTGTCAACCATGCTATTAAAGCACTAGGCATCAAGTAGGAGAATTAGAAGATAAGAGGGGACAATGTTTTTTGTTAGAACATCAAATGTGCTTTACATAAATGCTACATTCCAACTAACAAAGGAGCAGCCGATAGTGACCAATGCATACGAAAGCTAATGACATTCTCTGCAGCAGAATGTTGACGATGAGGTGTTATGCGCACAAGTGCACTCTTTCACACAAATGACATCCTGCAGACAAACCCTGTGCCAACATTAGAGTTTGAAAAACACCACAGTGGAAAGCAAAGAGTGCTAAATTTGTTGAAAATGACTAAAACTTATTCGCCTTACTGTTCGTTAAAGATTCACAGATTGTTCCCTACGGGTGCTGTAAACAGGCACCCTGCTTTTACAGTCGTAGCAACAATGATCTGTGGCACAGACAAGAATAAATGCTCATGAAGTTTATGCAAGAGTATACCCTACAAATTACACCCCATTTCACATTCCAATGTGGTAGAAGAGGAAGACAAAAAAAAACTACTTTCTCGTGAAGGATGCATACCCCAGAACAGAAGAAACAAGTGTACCCTAACCATTGCTGCTGCCAATGCCTGTGCACTAGCAGTTACATATAATATGGCAGTTACAATTGTTTTTCCACAAGCACTGCAAGCTGCTGCCAGTTTACCAGTACAGAGCTGTAATAAATTTAGAGCAAGTTAAAGCTCTCTAATGGATTCATCTCATATGACACAATTGGAATGCACTATTCTGCAAATAAGTGAAGAGCGATGTGCCATCCCATACAATGAAACACCTTTGAAGAATTTGAATCACCACCTGCACTCTTAGGCAGTTACATCCTTTGGAGTGCCCCTTCTGCCACACAACAATAATCATTATCTGCCTTGATGTGTTTCCTTTCTTTAAAACGCCACGCCAGCTACTTTCCTTTCGGGAATGGTAACAGTGCTGATAATGGTAACATGCTGATAACGCGCATGCCGTTCGTTACTGGAAAGTACAGGGCTCGCAGCGTTAAAGAAAGGAAACGCAACAAGGCAGATGACGATTATCGTTATCGTTGTGTGGCAGAAGGGGCACTCCAAAGGGTGTAACTTTGCCTCAGAGTGTGGGCAGTGATGAGGTAAAAGAGTGTGTTCTGTGTAAAGTAGTGCACCGGTATAACCTAAAGCTGTGGAGAACGCATTTAGTATCAGCTGTGAAGGTTTCTAATTTTGATTGCACACAGTAAAAACCTCCATGCAGTTTTGCAAAACGCAAACCCCCTACCTTTTTGTTGTTCAAAGGCAATGACACGTAGGGCCACTACATGTACATTATGAGTTTCGTTCCCAAACAATCAAAGTGAATAGCACCACCTTAAGTGTTATGCGCCTTCTGTCTCACAGTTTCTGTCAAAAATTGTTAGTGACAAATGCTGCGATCGGCAGAAAAACGGATTTCTGGAGCAATATAAAGTATTAAGTACCGTGATCTCAGTTCTTTCACTGCTGTTTAAGCATTATCGGGTCTTAAAGTAAAAAAAACGAGGAATAAATACACGCATATTTTCCGTCACAACCCTCATGAGGCATTTAGTAGTCTGGATTATAAAGGATTCCAGATTTACAACGCAGGACAGATTTTATTCCACTGAAAGAATGGCATCATGCCAATGATTCTGCATTTGGTGCTATATTTATTTGTATTTAGTTCAGTTGGAATATGTGTGTATTGTCAGCGATATTGCTTGACATGTTATAGATTGACTGTTTTCTAAATTGAGGCAAATTCGTATTCGCAAATAACCTTGTATGACACCAAGAACTAGCTTAGCAGGAGTATTTCTAACATTTGCAAGATATGAGGCTCTCGAATGCATATCTAAGCCTGGGGTGCACGCCGCCCCCTAATCTCATCAGCAAGTTTCTGGAACTGATCTACGAGGTTTCTTATGTTGAATGTAAAGTTGCTTGAACGGGAGAAATAGGGAATTTAAATAGGTGAATTATGCAGCATAAGAATGATGTCAGCACGAAGCAAGCATCAAGAAGCACTGTCACTCAATGTGCATAGACTATCAAGCGCAAGAATTATTTGGGATGATTTAAAATTCTTGCATTGGAACGAAATGTCTTTTAATCCATATATAAACTGATTATTCACTCTACTACCACTACCTTTACCAGAAACATTCATAATCATTATCCTATCTATGCCACATCACCCTAGCTAATATTCAAGCCTTCATAAGCTGCTTTTTTACTGCTAATTCTCTGTGAGAAAGGTGTCCGTATGAAGACCATATCATATACTTATTACCCGTTTTTTGATAAATGATAAGGGAAAAACTTCACACCAAAAATGCATTGAGCTTGAGCAAGTTCTACGTTTGAAGCTGTTGATTCTTTTTTCCCTTTGCCATCATTGACCCACCTGGTTAGCTAAGTAGACAGAAAAGCTGCAGGAGAAAGGTAGGGATGCCAAATTAGACTTGTGCCCCAGGGGACCTTTTCACGGTCACTGGAGGAACTGCCTGTGGCCTCGGCATCTTCCTTGAGGGCCATGTCTAAGAAACCTTGTCTCCACAGGCTGCATAGAGAAGGATAATTTTCTGAGCCAAGTCTTTTTCTTAAAAAAAAACCATTTACGGTGTATTCGTGGCTTTGCACAACAATACTGACACATGACTGGCCACTCAAGACACTTTATGTGTATTCGCAGGCTTATTGCTTGGAAAAATACTTTTATGTAGCACACAATGAGTAACAGTAACAAAAAAGTGTATAAGGAGGCTTTCATATTGCTCTACAACTTTTCATTGACAAATTTAATTTTATTATTTGAGATATTTATTAACTAATTAATTATGTAATTAGGCAGAATGCAAAATATAACCAGAGTATCTCCAAGCGACTGCAAACAACATTACCTTCATTTTGTCTAGTTACATCGCATTTACATATTTCTGAATCTTGGTGCACAAAAGTTAAGACACCCTGTAGATCAAAAAACAATATTACAATTTTCATAATCATCTCTTGCATGTTATTCGGGGCTATGGCTGCTTCAAGTTATTCTTTCAGTACGGTACAAGCAGTTTTGAAGTGAAATTGTTTTGCATCGAGGGCGTGTAATCTAGAAAATCAAGCAAAAGGTCAAGTAGTGTTCACTATTCAGATGTTTAACTAAGAAGCTGCAGGAAAAGGAAACAGGACACAACACCTAATAAACAATGCAAAATTTGAAAATTTAAACTGAACACGAAACCAGTTTTTGAAAACACAGAAAAAAGCCAGCACCTTACGTCGAATAGACCCTTGCTATGTACTCCAAGTGAAGTTGTTACCGCAATGCTTGGGCACAATATGAACGTACCAATCAACATTTGAGCAGAATGTTAACACCACTAAATGAACTGACCTTTGAAGATTCTTCATCTGGAATCCTCAACGACTTGTTCTGGCGTTTAATCTGTCGAGCTCAATCTGTATTCTCAAAAGCTGGCTCTCGGCCATAATTTCTCTAAACGCAACATCAGCTTAAATCTCAAGATAGGGTTGACCTGTAAATAAAGTGGATAATGCATGGCAAACATCATGAACACTCTTACATGTTAACCAGAGGGTTCACTCATGCAGCCATGAAATTGTGATGCAGACACGATATATTGAAGCTGGTTTTGTGAAGTGTTTCATGCTTCCAAGGCTTCTTCTCCAGTTATGAAAGCTGTCTCCACTAGCTAAATAAGCGATGAGAATAAAAAAAGAACTTCAACATGCTCACAATACGTTGGCCATTTGCAAGTAAACAGCAGCCTTTTTGGGTGCCCAGGTTGCCTGGTGCAAATCTACTATGCCACAGTACTTGCGTTACCCAGTACCAGCCGCTTTAAAATGCAATATGTTCAGAGCCCTTTCCCTCTGTATTTTTGCTTTGGAAACAGTTTACCATGTGTTCAGTAGGTGTCGAGAAAGGGGACAGAAAACACTGTGCACCACTGACTTCTAATGTTTTGCTGGATGCAGCACACCGCAGCGGATGCAGGTGAAGCCAGTGGAAATGCAGTGTCATGCCGGTGCTTGTCCTGGAAGCAGGGCATATGGTGGACTAACTAGTGCGTGCGATCAGATAATATTGCGGCCGAAAAACTTTTCTTTGTGCTTTTTCACATTTTAGGAGGTCTCTACATGTCTGGTAAGCGCTTTTATGAGAATCTGAACCCGTATACGATAGTGTTCTATCACATCAAGTTTTTTCTCATTCACCAGTGTTTCCATTGCACGCCACTTATGTTGGCGACACTGTAGACACTGCAATGGAAAAATTCTGGACACCTCGAAACACTGCTTGGGTACTTTATGGCACATCAGGCAGGCATCTTAGGGGAAGAAATGCCACACACCCGTGCAAACGAAGTGCTGCCGCAACGTTGTGCCGCACCGACTTCTGGGACAAGGTTGGCTTCAGTCGAGGGTGCTCGATGTGCTGTCCATCCCCTGTAGTAGAAACCAGTGATGTGGACCCTTTTATACTGGCTGTCTTTTCTGGTCGGAACGTTGGCAACAGCTTCCACCATACTTTTTCGAACCTGCAACATGCGCAGAGAAAGTCACATCACTGTGCGTTGATTCTATGGCTTTATTGTTCTATACATTCTATCAAATCATTAAAAAATACAGTTCGCACATTTTTACCACTGTATACAGACAGTCTAGTTGCTAGACACGCGAAACATTACCATCCCTCTGACAGAATGCAACAATAGAAGCGTACACTGTAAAGCTACACTAAAATTTAAATTGATGTGACACCGTATGAGCATACAGTATGCTTACTGTATGCTCTAGCCCTGTGTCAAGTAAAAGTTTATTGTCAATCATTTACGGTGTATTTCTACTTATTCTGGGTCATCAAACTGTACAATCAATGTTCCAAGTTTACACATTGTTGGCTTTTGATTGCCTATGTGATCCATTTCCTACTTACACATGCAGTAATCCCACTGTAATAAGGAAAAAGAGTAAGAAAAAGAAATGCCGTGATAATCTTTCACATTTGCTGAGGGCAGGAACAATGGCCAATAGCATGTGGTTGAAGCTACATAAATACTCAGTTTTCACAAAGCTTAATTGTTCAGCAAGTAATAAAGAGGTACGCTGTGCGCCTCTGCATAACCAATAAAATCTCACTACTTGACACTGTACTAATGCTGCTGCTTGATAGCGTTCGGCAGTTCGGCTTTGGTTTTCTGATATACCGAACTGTTTAGGTACCAGTAGTTTACTTTGCGATAAAATGGAACTTGGAGCACTGGTCATTTGCACATAAATAATGCGACAGCAAATATAACACAAGGATAGGAATATGGGTCTCTTAGAAAAAGTACATACACATTATGAATATAATGTGATGTGATGCCACAATGAAACAGAAAGCAACGCATAGAAGTGGACGGCACTTCCATGCCACCAAGGTTATTGGACAGACAGTACTTCAGAAGTGCCCGCAACACAGTCAAAGAAGGCAAAGCAGCATTTCTTTGCGTTCAACACAATGCGTTGGCGGGCTAGTTGGTGCGAATCCATAAATACTTTGTTTAGCGCAAAACAATGGACACAAGAAAGACGACCAGCACAAGGCGCTACTCTCAACTGACATCACTTTATTGCGTCACTCCTTTATAGATAGTAGAATCTGGAAGAACATGTGCAGTGAGCACCATGTGCAGGGACCACCAACAACCGATCACAAGTGCGCACTCATGCGACGGGATCCAAAAAACCATATTGAGCACTGCACAAGGTTAAAGAAGGCACATTAATGCACTGTGACCCCAATGACTGTATGAAGAAAGCTTCCGATAACTCTCGGGCGGTGGTATCGCAGCACTTTTTCAAAATCACAGTATCACGAAACATGGCTTTGCACTTCCATATTTTACAATGTTGAGCCAAATGGGAACCTGTGCCTGTTGGTATGGATCGCTTATGTTTGCAATGTTTCGTGATACTACGATTTTCAAAAAGAGCCGTGATACCACCGCCAGAGAGTAATCGGAAGCTTTCTTCATACAGTCATTGGGGTCACAGTGCATTAGTGTGCTTTCTTTAACCTTGTAAAGTGCTCAATATGGTTTTTTTGGATTCTGTCGCATGAGTAAGCTCTTGTGATCAGATGTTGGTGGTTCCTGCACATGGTGTTCACAGCGCATGTTCTTCTAGATTCTGCTGTCTACAAAGGAGGGACGCAATAAAGTGATGTCAGTTGAGAGTAGCGCCATGTTCTGTCGTCTTTCTTGTGTCCATTGTTTTGCGAAAAAAAGCAATTATGTATTACTTGTGTGTGTTTGAAGACAGCTCCACACGCAGTAGCGATTCCAGTATTGCTCCCCAGTGGTTTAGCTCGCCGCAGCTTGAAGTGTCACAAAATATAAGGAGAGAAACCTGCATTACAGTTTTGTTGCAAACAAGAATATAATGTGCAGTGCATTCTGAGGCCCGAAACTATAGAAAAAATTTCATGATGCACCACTGTGCAGGGTTTTATAGCAAAGTCAAATACATTTAGTGTAAATATCACACTATGATGGTACACAATGGTGGTAATCTGTAATAATATAAAAGGTGCCTTAATGTTAAAACAAAAGTTGACATTACTTAATAATAGCCCTGTAACATTTAGCATGCAGGGGCACCACTTGGTTAAACAATAGTGATGAAATGTCTATGTACACAAGTATTACCCATGCATTTCTGTCATTGTCCAAATGGCATAAATGAATGGGTAATACTTGTATACATAGATATTACATCTCTATTGTTTAACGAAGTGGGTAAACTATGTCTGCCTCATACAAGATTAGAATTAAACCATGAATTATACATAATCAGCCTAACAGTAACACCTCATTTGAACTTCACAGTAAGTAGATGTCACCTATTCAAAGTTTATATGCTGAATGTAACGAACCCTCATTACAGCAGCGCAGAGCATTCCTCATATTTCTTTACGTACTCAGAATTCAGTCATCACCGCAACACATATGCTACAACATCGTCACAGAGTGCAACTCATGCTTACACTACACAAGTAAACCAAACATGATTAGGCCACTTGTACTGCGGTATGAGCAATACTGTCGGGATTATGAAATTCCCCACGAAGTCCTCCAGGTTGCCAAGAAACCAGAACGGTTGGCCCCGTGGTACGATTTCACGCAGTTGTGCGATTGGACATTAACACATTTAAGGAAAAGAGACACTCCACACAAACACATTATACAAGAATTCCGTGCTCTTCAGGACCAATATCAAAATCACATGCAATCCTACACTGATGGGTCCAAAACAAAAAAACATGTGGGTGTAGGGGCCGTAACAGAAAATTGGGAAAGAAGTATTCGTCTACCAAAACATGCCTCCGTTTTCACTGCTGAAGTTTACGCTGTATGCGTTGTAGTTAAAATGAATATCACTGGCAAGCACAAAAACACAGTCATTTACACTGATTCCTTAAGTACACTGAAGGCTCTAAACCTAAAATCTGAGTGTGAACCCCTGTTAGGGGACATACTAAACATGGTCGCACTTAAGGAATATGGGAGATCAATCCGCTTCTGCTGGGTACCAAGTCATGTTCGGATACTGGGTAACGAAGCAGGCGATAGATATGCATCGATGACAGCGAACAAAGAGATAACAAACACAACACTTCCATACAAAGATAGCATCCGCGTAATTAGAAAAGCCTTAACGGCGAAATGGCAACGCGAATGGAACCGTTGTGCTGACAACAAACTACATCTCATTAAACGCATAGTTGGCGAGTGGAAGTCATGCTACCATCAGGAGCGGTTCATCAATGTAGTTTTATGCCGACTACGCATTGGGCACACACACCTCACACACAATTACTTATTACGAAAGAACACACACCAACATACCAGAAATGTCAACAGCCACTAACAGTTATGCACATATTACTCACATGTACGCAGACTGAAACACACAGACGAACACTTTTGCACAAATTATATCAACTACACATACCTTTACACCCTGCTCTAATTTTAGGTGATGATCCGCTAGTCCCATTATGTGACGTTCGTAAATTTCTAGACGACACTGGATTTTTACATACAATATAGATTATTAAAAAAGCCTTTTCCTTCATTTACTGGATTTTAAAACACCTCAGGTTTGGCGCAGCATAGCCTTAGCCGCTTTTGCGCCATTGAACCCCATTTAACTAACTAAGTAAGTAGACGCCTGTTGATGCCAGCCTCCCCCAATTCTAAACTGTGCTGCATGCTTTACAGAGAAATTATAGTGGTATCACTAAACTCTGAAGCTATTCAGGACTGCAGCATTGTAGAAGAGATCTACAAATGTCCCATTTCATGTGTAACAGCCTGAATTGCTTGCACATCTTACCAAGTGCAAATTAAAATTACTTCTCCTTGTTTAGCATTTTTGCCTGCTAGACCACAATCCAATGTCATCAATATATTAACATATTACCTCAAAGAACCTAATTTGGCTTATAGATTAACACCTTCGCATACTGCCACAGCTACACTCTGTCATATGTGTTGCAATCCTAAAGGAGTGCTTTTCCACCAGCACTCCAATGTCACTAACAGTGATCACCTACACAGCTTGATTCAGGTTGCAGGTGGCAGTCATGATTCAGGTGGCAAATAGCTAAGAGAAAAAAAATCCACTCACTTTGAGAGCTACAATACCGCGATAACTTGAGAGAGATGGACCCATTGCAGACAGCAGACCCCTTCTCAGCTCCAGCACAACAGCAACTTGCCTTTCAGTAAAAGAAAAGGATTGATTAGTAATAAGTTACCTTGGTTTTGCTGAGTATCAATACAATCTGACTTTCAAGCATATCCACTCTCCGCTTTAGTAATACAACTGAATTATTCGTAAAATAAAAGAGTCAATGATGACACCATTCGCTTCGCTTGTATGTGCAATTTTTTTCGCACTGATACCCCGTTTACTGCTTGCTTACTGACAGGAATGCCTTGACTGCCCAGACATCATTCGAAGCAACACGTCTTGCTGCACTGCAAACAGTTGCACCGAAGAAACACAGCAGAGCAGCCAGAGGAAAGAAATTTTTTTTCTGGTTACAATTAAGGCGTGCACCCAAGCAAGAAAGTAACGATCACAGGTAGTAAGCGACTGCTATTGCCTCGAACGTTTATTTCCGTATTTTAACAGAAGTTCTTGTATCGGATACAGTATGCTCTCAAGCCAATACAAGCGTCAATACATGTGCGCAACTGAACGCAGTTTTATTCTACGCTTTTAACGCGAGTGAGCAAAAGGTTAGAAGTACCTCACGGAAATTGCGATCGAGCCGATCGCGCTACGACTGGAATCGATCTGAAAAGATAGGGTGATACCCTTTCCCCATTCATGCGTCAGTTTTGCGCTAAGACGTTGCATAGTGGTCTTTTGAAAGAATATTTCTGTTCGCGACACCGGCTTACCACACATCATTTTAACACCTACGTTATGCAAACCAAACAAGATTAAAATGGGCTTACCTCATGAGCAAGTTACGACGAGTGCGCTTAGACTGTTGAACACCCGTTGAGAGCAAGCAGGATATATCCGTGTCCAAGCGCATACGTGCACCCAAACACAGGACAACTTCTGCGATGCAGCAGCGTGCAGAGTTTTGTACACGAAGTGAATGACATCCAGCGCAAATATCTCCGCGCGATGACGGCAAATGACGAGCGCACAAGCGTACAAAACACAGCGACAAATTCGGAACTTTGCCAATTCGAACGTGCCGAGACCTTGCAAGCAGCGTAACCATCCATCGTTTCTGTTCTTCGCTCCCGATGCGTCAATCTCTTTTCCTTGGAGTCTTGCTTCACTCTTGAGTACAAATCAAAGATATTTACGGCAAATTAACAACTTTTACAACATGATACGAAAAATTCCGGCTGACTCATATGTGCAGCTCCGCCTGCCACTCCTAACGGACGGGCATCGCGCGCTGCCCCCTGGTGCCGCACTCTGTGAGCGCGGAGAACAGAACAGAATCGGTTTCGTTTTCGCATTTGTGCTCTAGTTGCTGTATGGTATCAGTTCAACGAGCACAAGCTATCTTGGCACGCTGGAACGACATGTGCCTTTCCTTGCCCTCTATTTCCACTACCCCCTTTCCCTCGCTTTGGTATAAAATGCCCAGCGCAATAAACATAACAGTTCACTGTTGTCTTGAAACGCCTGCTGTTGGTTTCTTCGATCGGGACCCGGTCGATACAGTTACTGGAACTGCAATATAATTGCTTGACAATTAATTGAATTCTAAAAGAGAACACTTTCTCTCCCACAAGTTAGTGCGTTTTATACAAAGGGAGAGAGAATGAAAGAAGCAGAAAGGCAGGGAGGTCAACCAAAGCGTTCGCTACTGGGGATAGCAAACCCCTGTGCTGCAATGAAGTGCAAAGCAATGCACTGCGATGCGTCCATAATCTCTAGTATAGTGATAACTTGGGCTGGTTGGTGCATGTAATGAACGGGTAAATAATGAGTTGTGTCATAACATTAACCATATATAAAGCTCATGGAACTAATGGTATTGCATTCTAGGTCAAAAAGAAATAAAGCTTGAATCGTTACATCCCGGCACTGGGCATTCTTTTCCGTCTTTTTTTATTCTTCTTTTTGACAGTACACACAGTACTAGCACGGTAATAGGTCCTTCATCTTCAGTCACCTTCCAGTAGTTTACACACATGTCGGTGCATGTTCGCGTTCTTTATTCTACCGTACAAGAACGAGCACGCTTACCGGTCTTGGTTAAAGATGAAGCACCAAATGTTTGCGATTACATCTTATCGCAAGAATTAACACATGAACAGTCAAGATTATGCGTAATCAATTTGTCTCAATGAATGGGGAGTTATTGTCAGAGACGAGATATTTTGTAAATATTATGGGAATAGGTTAAACCAACTACATTGCAGTTCAGCAATGCCCTTTGACACTTGTGTTAATTGCTTGCCGCATTCGAAAATTTCATCCGACCGTTGTACTTGGATCTATAAGCCGCCAGCCCCCTTCGAGACCATTTGTTGCAAAATGTAAATGCCATTACGGTTATACCACTCCCTGCGTTTCGGTACTGATTTAGACTGCACACAATTTTCGGCGTATACAGAGCACCAATGTCATTCCCAGTGCACCAGCACCTGAATGCTGCAAGCTTGTTTACGTATGCACGTATGTCCACGGCTCTTCGTTCACTTAAACATATATGCTGTGTTATTAACTACAAAGCGCTTAATTTGAGAACATTGCGAGAACACCCATATATTTGCGCATATGATCAGCGAGGCCCATATGGGCGGCAAACTGCGACCGCAATAGAAGATGCGTATATATATTTATACGATCTCTTATTGCCGCTCTTGGTAGAAGGCTAGCTCTCACATTTTGTACGCATCTTCAGAATGCGTACAGTTTGCGTGTTCAATAAAATATTGTTAGCTGAAACTTTACGAGTACGAGCGCTCATTCAGACAGCTTAAGTTTCCTCATATTAATACGGATGTTCACATAACAAAAATACGGAATTCTGTCTGTTTCGTCCAAAACAGTGTATAGCCGTACATATTTCACGTGGTGGTGACGTTAAGAACACAGTAGCAATACTGTGAAATACAAAACTAACTTTTATTGGGCGAACCTATGCCCACAAAACAGGCTACACTTATAGCCCAACGATAGCGGCGAACACGGTCGGCGATCGTCGAAAATCAGATCAGTGGGTCAAGCGCGTCGGCTTCTATAGATCAGTCGTCGAATATTTCAGATTAACCGATGGGACTTGCGTGCCTTCCACAAAGTTCTAAACTATTCGCGTCGCGCATACATGCAATCAGATTACACAACTTGCGGTGAAAGACAGTGGAGGGAACCATCGATAACATTCCAGAAACTTCTTTTACATGCAGGCGCGTCCTGCGCTGCACGATAACATTTGTTAGGCGGCCAAACGTGGTCGCCCGATAAAGATAAGTACACGTGTCATTACCCCCGTCTCAAAAAGCATCGACCCGATGCTGCAAACAAACTAAAGTAATAAATAAGCACTCGTAGCAAATAAAACAACAAAATAAGGCAAGTTCGTAAGCGTCCGTAAAACGGTTTAAGACGCACCACGTGGACCACTTCAGGTCGTGCGCGGCGCCGCTGTGAATGCGAAATGCCGTCTGGCACGACCTCATAGTCTAGTGCGCCAATACGTCGGATGACCTTGTAGGGACCGAAATAGCGTCGCAGTGGTTTCTCATTGAGTCCTCGTCGGCGTATCGGGGTCCATACCCAAATACGGTCGCCGGGCTGGTACTCGACGAAGCGTCGTCGGAGGTGGTAGTATCAGCTGTCGGTACGCTGCTGGTTTTTGATCCGTAGGCGGGCGAGTTGTCGGGCTTCTTCGGCGCGCTGGAGATAGGTAGCGACGTCAAGATTCTCTTCGTCAGTGACGTGCGGCAACATGGCGTCGAGCGTCGCCGTCGGGTTCCTGCCATAAACCAACTTGAACGGCGTGATCTGTGTTGTTTCTTACACCGCCGTGTTGTAAGCGAATGTTACGTACGGCAGGACGGCATCCCACGTCTTGAGCTAGCGATGTACGTCGACGTACATCGCTAGCATGTCGGCGAGGGTCTTATTCAGCCGCTCCGTAATACCATTCGTCTGCGGGTGGTAGGACGTTGTCCTCCTGTGCCTTGTCTGACTGTAGTTCAAGATGGCTTGAGTGAGCTCCGCTGTAAAGGCCGTTCCTCTGTCGGTGATGAGGACTTCTGGGGCGCCATGTCGCAGCAGGATGTTTTCGACAAAGAATTTCGCCCCTTCGGCTGCGCTACCTTTCGGCAGTGCTTTAGTTTCAGCGAAGCGGGTGAGGTAGTCCGTCGCCACGACCATCCACTCATTTCCGGTTGTTGACGTCGGAAAGGGTCCCAGCAAGTCCGTGCCGATCTGCTGGAATGGACGCTAAGGAGGCTCGATTGGCTGTAGTAATCCGGCTGGCCTTGTCGGCGGTGTCTTGCGTCGCTGACAGTCTCGGCATGTTCTGACATAACGGGCGACGTCGGTGGTCAGCGGCGGCCAATAATACCTTTCTTGTATTTTCGATAGTGTCCTGGAAAATCCTAGGTGTCCAGCGGTCGGATCGTCATGTAGGGCGCGCAATACTTCTGGTCGAGGTCCTGACGGGACAACAAGAAGGTAGTTGGCGCGGACTGGTGAGAAGTTCTTCTTCACGAGTAGATTGTTTTGAAGCGTGAAGGAAGATAATCCACGCTTAAATGCCCTGGGGACAACTTCGGTGTGCCCTTCCAAATATTCGACGAGGCCCTATAGCTCCGCGTCTGCCCGTTGCTGTGCAGCGAAGTCTTCCGCGCTTATCATTCCAAGGAAGGCGTCGTCATTCTCGTCGTCTTGCGGCGGCAGGTCAATGGGGGCGCGTGATAGGCAATCGGCATCGGAGTGTTTTCGTCCGGACTTGTAGGTGACAGTGATGTCGTATTCTTGTAGTCTGAGGCTCCACCGCACCAGTCGTCCTGAAGGATCCTTTATGTTCGCTAGCCAACACAACGCGTGATGGTCACTGACGACTTTGAATGGCCTGCCATAAAGATAAGAGCGAAATTTAGCTGTAGCCCAAACGATGGCGAGGCATTCCTTTTCGGTGGTAGAATACTTGCCTTCCGCCTTTGACAGCGACCGCCTAGCGTAAGCTATCACCTGTTCGACTCCGTTTCTCCTCTGGACTAGAACGGCACCGAGGCCTAGGCTACTGGCGTCAGTATGGATTTCTGTATCGGAGTACTCGTCGAACTGCGCAAGTACCGGCGGCGACTGCATGCGTCGTTCGAGTTCTTCAAATGCGTCGGCCTGCGGTGTTTCCCACTTGAACTCAACATCACATTTAGTTAGACGTGTCAACGGCTCGGCGATGTGTGAAAAGCCCTTGACAAAGCGTCTATAATAGGCACACATGCCAAGGAATCTACGCACTGCCTTCTTGTTGATGGGTTGCGGGAACTGTGCGATTGCAGCTGTCTTTTGCGGGTCAGGACGGACACCATATTTGCTGATTACGTGGCCTAGGAACAGAAGCTCATCGTAAGCGAAGCGGCACTTTTCCGGCTTCATAGTAAGCCCTGACGACTTGATGGCTTCTAGTACTGTCGCAAGCCGCTTGAGGTGATCGTCGAAATTTCCGGCGAAGACGACGACGTCATCCAAGTAAACGAGACAGGTCTGCCACTTCAATCCTGCTAATACTGTGTCCATGACGCGCTGGAACATTGCAGGCGCCGAGCACAGTCCCAATGGCATAACCTTGAACTCGTAGAGGCCGTCTGAGGTGATGAAGGACGTCCTTTCGCGATCTCTTTCGTCGACTTCTATTTGCCAATAGCCAGGCTTGAGGTCCATCGACGAGAAGTATTTGGCGTTGCAGAGCCGATCCAATGCATCGTCTATCCGTGGGAGGGGGTATACGTCCTTCTTCGTGACCTTGTTCAGGCGACTATAATCGACGCAGAAACGTAGGGTTCCGTACTTTTTTTCACCAAGACTACAGGAGATGCCCACGGGCTTTTGGACGGCTGGATGATGCCTTCGCGCAGCATTTCGTCGACTTGGTGTCTTATCGCTTGTCTTTCTCGCGTCGAAACTCGGTAAGGGCTCTGGCGGAGTGGTCGAGCGCACTCTTCGGTTATTATGCGATGCTTTGCGACTGCGGTTTGTCGAATCCTCGATGACGTCGAAAAGCAGTCTTTGTATCGTCGAACCAGACTTCTGAGCTGTTGCTTCTTAATCACGGGGAGACTTGGATTTATGTCGAAGTCTGGGTCGGGAACTATGGTCGTCAGGGTAGATGCGACACAATCCGAGAGTACAAACGCATCGCTGGTTTCCTGAATTTCCTCGATGTATGCGATCGTCGTGCCCTTGTTGATGTGCTTGAAATCTTGGCTGAAGTTTGTCAGCAACACCTTCGTGTTTCCACCGTGCAGTCGAGCGATCCCTCTTGCGACGCAAATTTCACGGTCGAGCAGTAGACGTTGGTCGCCTTCGATGCCGCCTTCTACGTCAGCGGGTGTTTCGGGGCCGACCGAAATGACAATGCTAGAGCGAGGCGGGATGCTCACTTGATCTTCGAGCACCCTCAAGGCCTGGTGTCTACGAGGGCTCTCCGGCGGTATCGCTTGATCTTCCGACAGCGTTATTGACTTCGACTTCAGGTCGATGATTGCGCCGTGCTGGTTCAGGAAGTCCATGCCGAGAATGACGTCTCGTGAACACTGTTGGAGGATAACGAAGGTGGCCGGGTAAGTCCAGTCATGAACGGTAATTCTTGCCGTGCAGACTCCAGACGGCGTAATGAGGTGTCCTCCAGCGGTTCGAATTTGAGGGCCTTCCCATGCAGTTTAACTTTCTTCAAATGGGCGGCGATGCGTCCACTCATTACGGAGTAATCAGCCCCTGTGTCCACTAAGGCGGTAACTGCGAGGCCGTCGAGAAGCACGTCGAGGTCGGTGGTCCTTCGTCTGGCGTTGCAGTTAGGTCTTGGCGTCGGATCACTGCAGCGTCGTGTTAAACTGAAGCTGGAACGTCGCGTCGTCAGGTTGTCTTTCGTCGTCGTATTCTTTACTTCCAGACTTCGTCGGGACGGCGGCGTGTCGTTATGTCGTCGAGGTAGTTTCTTCGGCGTCTTCGTCGGCGGCGGAGGATCTTCGTCAGTTCGACGAACAGCAACCGCACCTCCATCGGTTGCTGCTTCTAGTTTTCCGGATATGGGCTCGCTGACCGGCCCCGGGCTGGTCAGCGAGCCCATATCGAGCCCATAGCGAGCCCATATGTATGGTCGGCGCTGCAGCGACAGGTAGCGGCCTCGTGATGGCGAACGCGACGGTCGTCGAGAGCTCCACTGAGTAGCGGCGAGGTAGTCGGCGATATCGCGAGAGCGTTCACCTTGCTGCGGGCGTGGAGCGTTGACGGCGAAACCTCGCAGTCCCATCTCCCGGTATGGGCATCGTCGGTAGACGTGACCCGCTTCTCCGCAGTGGTAGCAGAGCGGGCGGTGGTCAGGAGCGCGCCAAACGTCGGTCTTTCTCGGGTAGCTGCGCTGGGCGACGGGTGGGCGTGCTGGCGGCGGCGGCGGTGGTGGTCGACGGAATCGCTGCGTTACAGGGCCCTGGCGGCGCCCTAGGATGACCTACGGCGGCGTAGGTCATCGCTTCGGGCTGGGGTTGCGGTAATTGAGGTTGCACCTCCGGAACTCCAAGCGACCGCTGAAGCTCATCTTTGACGATGTCAGCGATCGAGGCCACTTGAGGCTGCGACGACGGGAAGATCTTCTGAAGCTCCTCTCGTACGACTGCCGTGATAGCCTCGCGCAGGTCGTCGGAGGCCAGTGAATGAATTCCGGCATAGTTTGTAGAGTTGGTGCGGCGGTCGAATTGCCGGTTTCGCATCTCGAGTGTCTTCTCGATGCTAGTGGCCTCGCGAAGAAACTCGTCGACGGTCTTCGGTGGGTTTCGCACCATACCGGCGAAAAGCTCCTCCTTTACACCACGCATTAGTAACCGGACTTTCCTTTCCTCTGACATTTCCGGGTCGGCGTGGCGGGATAGGCGGCTCATTTCTTCTGTAAAAATCGCGGTGGTCTCATTCGGTAGGTGCACCCGGGTTTCTAATAGCGCTTGGGATCGTTCTCGGAGTACGACGCTTTTGAATGTCTGTAGGAAACCGCTTCGTAACAGCTCCCAAGTCGTTAAGGTGGCTTCTCGGTTCTCGAACCACGTCCTGGCAGCGTCTTCCAATGCGAAGAAGACATGTCGCAGTTTGTCGTCGCTATTCCAGTTGTTAAAAGCAGCGACCCTCTCGTATGTCTCAAGCCAGCTTTCCGGGTCCTCGAACGTTGAACCACGGAACGTCGGAGGCTCCCTGGGCTGCTACAGCACGATGGGGGATGCTGGGGCTGCCATTGGGGTGGAGTTGGTGGCGATCTTCCCGGTGGTCTCAGGCAAAAGTCCGTGCTCCGGGGGCAGTTGTTGAAGGCGGCGGCTAGCTCGATGGTCAGGGACTACGTTGGCGTTGTCTTTGCGTTCCGGGCTTGGATCACGGCTTATCGGGGGCGTCCGGTACATGAACCAAAAGCACCTCTACCAGTTGTCACGTGGTGGTGACGTTAGGAACACAGTAGCAATACTGTGAAAGCCAAAACTAACTTTTATTGGGCGAACCTGTGCCCACAAAACAGGCTACACTTATAGCACAACGATAGCGGCGAACACGGTCGGCGATCGTCGAAAATCTGATCAGCGGGTCAAGCGCGTCGGCTTTTATAGATCGGTAGTGGAATGTTCCAGATTAACCGATGGGACCCGCGTGCCTTCCACAAAGTTCTACACTATTCGCGTCGCGCATACATGCAATCAGATTACACAAGTTGCGGTGAAAGACAGTGGAGGGAACCATCGATAACATTCCAGAAACTTCTTTTACATGCAGGCGCGTCCTGCGCTGCACGATAACATTTGTTAGGCGGGCAAACGTGGTCGCCCGATAAAGATAAGTACACGTGTCAATATGATTACAGTGAAAATGTCCGTAAAGCTAAAAACGGAGAGCACTTTCCGTATATTAACGGCAGATTTTGCCGTATTTTTGAAATATGACATAGTTTCCGTATTTTTACCCTGCAGTTCTCCGTATAATGACGGAAATTTTTTAAAGTGATAGCCACGTATTGCTTAGTGGCAGGGTCTGTGGATTACGACTACGCTGTCCCTACAAGTGACGGCCATAACGTGACGGTTGTGGTTACGGATGCCATACTGCTGACTCTTACTATACTACTACTATACTGCGCGAATACTGTAAACATGGGTTTACTGCACAAGTTAGTGAACAGATATTTTAGAGCCGCGATTTTCGCCTTACATGCGCTCAACGCAAGCACCATTGCATCATGTTACGGTGCGCGTCCCTTCAAGACAGAGATGCGAAGGCAAACATAAGAACGCGTTAGAAGACGGAAGACAGCGTCTTGGGCCTCGTGCCCAACATATCAAAGCCAACAATATGTTAACAATCATGTCATCGTTTATATGCAAAGAGGTTACGTATTTTAAGCTCTGGAGTGACAGTCGAATCCGCCGCCTACGCGAGCGCGTGAAGCCGCCGGGGGCCGCATCGTTAGAGGAAAAGGAGCGTGGCCAAAGTACGTGGATGGGGTACACGCGCGACGCAACCTGTGCTTTGCTGTTCTGCGATGAAAAAAGAAAATGAAACCCTTTTAGGAAGTATATCAGCCAACCATTGTGTGTCCCTGTTGTCAAAAATAAAATGTCATGGTGGTGGGTGCCTTGTGTTCTGTGTACAATATGTTGCGAGAACTGAAAAAGAGTCGTTTCCTGTTTTCTTCATTCAGTAAACTGCCGCGTGCATCGGCACTGTGATGCCCTTTCGTCGATACGTGGTGCCGGCCCGTATTGACTCAACGACAGGACCTCGGAATATAGTATCCTTATGCAATTTCGTTAAAAAATCACTATTTGTGTAAATGAGCCTTTTTGGTTTAAACCTAGAAAAGAAGAAAAAAATATTCAACGGTAGATCTCATTTCTGCCCGGCATTTCAGTTCTAGCTGAAAAGTGTCGGTGAAAGCAAATTTACAATAAAGTTAAGGCGATCCACAATCTGCACGCAGCCGCATGCCTACATGCGCTCCAATGAGAATAACCTGACAAAGTTAAGGTCATGTGTCAGCTGGCGGCTCAAGCACTCTTCACTTTTTTTTCGTTTCTGCATCCGTTGTGCCTGCGTCTGCGGCATAAACGTGAAGTGGGAAGGCAGATAAACAGAAATTGGTGGAGGCAGGTGGTAGCATAATGGTTAGCGTGCCCATCTCCCAAATGCAAGATGGTGCATTTGGGAGATGAGCTCAAATCCCGGTGGTTTGTTTGTGAAGACAGCTTTCTGTGCTCTCTGGTGACTGCAAAGCTCAGAATGAGGCGGCAGCCTGCCGACAACGGTCGCCGTCAACGTAAAAAAATAAGCGGGCATGCAAGGTCACACCTAAAGCCGAAAGCACATTCAGAGGAAATGCAATATGCTCTGGTCGACAAAAAACAGTGATGAGTAACGAGCGGTGTTGCTGAGCGAGGCTGTAGACGGATAATGTCACCGTAGACAGGACCACGCTCCAATCCTGGTGCTCAGCGGAGATTTACATCGACAGTGGGTCAACTAGCGTGTAATTGATAGTTCATTAAGGTGGTTGCGTGTTTGTGTTGTGCCTAGCAGGAGCGAGTAGTGTAAGAGATGACACTGGAGAGAAGGCGGTGAGCGAAGTCCGCGAAAAGTAATTGAAGATAGCCAGTTGAGGATAGCCTCACCAGACCCTTTCAAGGGCTCTGGTGAGGCAGAAATGTTCTAGACAATTTTAGCATCTCACGTATTTTATATAATGCATCATTCTTTCTCAATGCATTCTAATATTTATAGTACACGTCAATAGTCATTCCCATAATTTTATTGCTCGTACATTTTATGGAATCTGCATCAACTCTTTTAGGCCCATTTACCGCCACGGCAGATTAAGGTTACAGAACCCATCGGTCCACTGCGAACTCATTGACATTAACATGACGCTCTTTGGTCACGCCTGGCCCTTGCGCCATTAAACATCGATCGATCAATCAATCAATCAATCAATCAATCAATCAATCAATCAATCAATCAATCAATCAGGAAAGCCATATTGAACGTCGACGCCATGTTGAATAAAGCCTGCGACTTCAGCTGCTCAGCCGCCAGAAAGGCTTGAGTGGTAGCATACCGCTGGGCGTATTTGGTAACCACAACGATAAACACACACTCTGCGGAAGTAAACAGAGGAAAGGGACGTAGTGAGTTGGCCGCCCTTTTCGAGCTCTGGCATAGTTTGAAAAATGAATGTGGCAAATTATGACGCACAAAATAGTATATGTCAACCCAAATGAATCAGCGTGGTTATATTTGCGTGACACTGCATGGTGGCCTGCCACCAGGACATCATGAAGTTGCAGCGATGAGAGTTTTCATTGGGTAGTTGAGAATAAAAACGAGCACATCAGAGACGTCCGAGGGACATTTCTAGGGTACAAGAACCCATCGCCCCCCCCCCCAAAAAGAAGAATCACGAATATAAGCTTACAAATAGGGACATCATAAGATCGAGCACTACGGCGCTTGTTTATCTTGTTTAGGATAACGTCAGCATTTCTTTCAGCGTTTATTTCTGAGAAAATGCGTTGAAATTCCGTTTATTTGTATCACATTGGCAGGCGTAATCAGGCAAACATTGACTGCATTTCATCAGAGAGTGCCTGTTTACTCTGTGGAGATTACGTATGACAATGACAACAAACACTTAGTAAAGCAATGAAGGGGGCTAGTTGGTGAACGTTCATGGTTATATTGCGCTCAGTTTTACAAACACGATATTAAGGAAGGACAGGACGTGGACGGACGAAGCGCAAGCTACCAACTGTTTGATACTGTTAAAGAACGCGCTTATATACAAGGAGATATGGTGCGGGGGGGGGGGCTACATATAAAAAGATATGACAAGGTGACGACATGTGATTATAGTTTGGGTCAGGCATACATCCTTCACATGGACCCGTTCGCCCTGGCAAACTCGACCTCAGCTTTGATAAGCGCGATGGACGGAGTGCTTACGCACGTCTCTTTTTCTTTAGCTATCGCAAGCACCTCCCATATTTCTCGCTCGGTTTTTGTTTTTGATGTTCCGATGACTGTGGTGCTTTCTATTAGCGGGGAGCATTTGCACTGTTTGCAATGTGCGGCCAAGTTGCTAGGTGCTGTCAGAAGCTGGCACGTGTATTTGTGCTCCCGTAACCTATCGTTTAGACAACGTCCAGTTTGCCCAATGTATACTTTCCCGCAGTCTAGTGGGATTTCGTAAACAACTGAAGTAGCGCATTCCACGTACTTTTTTGCGTGCTTAGTCTGACAGACCGTAGCACTAGGGTTGGCCTCTTTGGATCCTGCGTTCACCTTCTTGCACATGCCTTTTAGTTTTTGCGGGGCGGAGAACAGAACTTGAACGTCATGACGTTGGGCTGTCTTTTTTATCCGATGTGACAAGCCATGGATGTAAGGCAACACCACGCGTTCTTTCAATTTTTTCTGTGTTTTCTGCCTTTTCCTGTTGGTTCTGATTTCGGGCAACAAGTTTTCACAGATTTGCACCACCATGCTGTTCGGGTACCCACTGTTTCTCAAGCGGCTTACTTGCAGATCGATGCTCTCCCTCACAGCATGGTGGCATGATTTTTCAATTGCTTGACTGATGCAAGCCTTGGCGATGCCTCTTTTAATGATTTTAGAATGGCAAGAGTCGTACCTCAGGATTTCTTTTTCTCCTCTAGTTTTGTAGCACCAGCACATGTGGGAGCCTCTGATCCTAATGTTTATATCAAGGTACTGCAATCGACCTTCGGTAGGAGTCTCGTACGTGAACTCTAAACCTTCATGTGCTTTTTTGAACATGCTGATGACAGTTTCTACGCTACACGGATCGGTTTGGTTTTCTTTCATGCACACCAAATAATCGTCAACATATCTGAAACAGGTAGTTATGTTCGTTTCTCCAAACAAGGCGGCAAGTTTCCTGTCACCCACACTCAAAAATAAGTCGGAAAGCACGGGAGCTATACAAGAACCAATGGCGATTCCATCCTTCTGCTCATACACACTGTCACCACATTCGATAAACGCACCATGTAGATACAGTTTTAACAAGTTCACAAAACTAGAAATACTGCACTTGCACACGTCCTGAAATTTGGTGTAGCCCAACGTGTCGATGGCTTCTTCTACTGCTTGTACCACCACTTGCCTCGGGACACTGTAGAACAGGTCCTTCACGTCGATTGAAAAACAAGATGTCGGCGGGCTACTCTTTAGTGTTGCAATAACTTCGTCAGAGTTGCGGATCAAGAACGGGTCGTCGAAAGGTAAAGAGTTCAAGCAGGCCTGAAGGTAGTCCGCGATGCATCTTTGCCATGTTCCGCGATCTTCAATAATCGTCCTAAAAGGGATTCCCTCTTTGTGGGTTTTTACCGTGAAAAATGGCTTCAGAGTGAGTTCTTTGCTCTCTTTCACGCGCTTTGCCAATCTTGTCAAGCCCATGCTTTCACATGTTCTGCCTGCTTCATTTTTCAGTTTTGCAATTGCTTTGTACGTAATGTTTCTTATTGCGAAATTCTTACGGATCGCTTCTTGGGCGGATTTTTCGTATTCAGGAGCGTTCATCACGACAAACACGCCTGTTTTGTCCGAAAGGAGCAGTTTTAGATTTTCTTTCTTGAGGTACCTAGTCACTCTGCTTGTTCCTGCAGGTTTGGGTTTTTCTACTAGGCTCTTGTTTGACACTCCCGTCAAAACTTCTTGGATGCAAGTTACTTTTTCTGGCTCAGGGGTTCTTTCCGCGACTGAGCGTACCATGGCCAGGAACTGTACTGCCGTTACTGGAGGTTCAATTGCGTATTTTGGTCCCTTATTTAGGGTCTGTTGCACATAATCTGGGATCTTTCTACCGGATAGGTTGACAGCACCGCTTCCTTGAGGCTTATGCTTTTCTCTTCTAGGGAGGTTCTTGAATGAGCCTTTCCACAAGCTTTCGGCATGCAACTCTGCCAAGTTGTAGAAATACCTGATCATTGCTGTTGAAGCCATCGGGTCCATTGTTTCCGCGCATATCGCCGCAAAGTGGTCTCGAAAGAGGCGAATCTGTCGCCACGTTTCCGCTCGAAGTATCTTGCAGAGGCGTCTTGCCGTTCTTTCGGTAGGGGCGACGTTTCCGAGTAGACCAGCCAACACAGGTGAAGACAGACCGTTGTTCAGGGCGTACGTGAGAGTGCGAGTTCTGTGCCTGGCCTTCGCAATGTTGTCGACGAAATATAAGTATAAAGTACATTGCGGCGATATGCGCGGAAACAATGGACCCGGTGGCTTCAACAGCAATGATCAGGTATTTCTACAACTTGGCAGAGTTTCATGCCGAAAGCTTGTGGAAAGGCTCATTCAAGAACCTCCCTAGAAGAGAAAAGCGTAAGCCTCAAGGAAGCGGTGCTGTCAACCTATCCGGTAGAAAGATCCCAGATTATGTGCAACAGACCCTAAATAAGGGACCAAAATACGCAATTGAACCTCCAGTAACAGCAGTACAGTTCCTGGCCATGGTACGCTCAGTCGCGGAAAGAACCCCTGAGCCAGAAAAAGTAACTTGCATCCAAGAAGTTTTGACGGGAGTGTCAAACAAGAGCCTAGTAGAAAAACCCAAACCTGCAGGAACAAGCAGAGTGACTAGGTACCTCAAGAAAGAAAATCTAAAACTGCTCCTTTCGGACAAAACAGGCGTGTTTGTCGTGATGAACGCTCCTGAATACGAAAAATCCGCCCAAGAAGCGATCCGTAAGAATTTCGCAATAAGAAACATTACGTACAAAGCAATTGCAAAACTGAAAAATGAAGCAGGCAGAACATGTGAAAGCATGGGCTTGACAAGATTGGCAAAGCGCGTGAAAGAGAGCAAAGAACTCACTCTGAAGCCATTTTTCACGGTAAAAACCCACAAAGAGGGAATCCCTTTTAGGACGATTATTGAAGATCGCGGAACATGGCAAAGATGCATCGCGGACTACCTTCAGGCCTGCTTGAACTCTTTACCTTTCGACGACCCGTTCTTGATCCGCAACTCTGACGAAGTTATTGCAACACTAAAGAGTAGCCCGCCGACATCTTGTTTTTCAATCGACGTGAAGGACCTGTTCTACAGTGTCCCGAGGCAAGCGGTGGTACAAGCAGTAGAAGAAGCCATCGACACGTTGGGCTACACCAAATTTCAGGACGTGTGCAAGTGCAGTATTTCTAGTTTTGTGAACTTGTTAAAACTGTATCTACATGGTGCGTTTATCGAATATGGTGACAGTGTGTATGAGCAGAAGGATGGAATCGCCATTGGTTCTTGTATAGCTCCCGTGCTTTCCGACTTATTTTTGAGTGTGGGTGACAGGAAACTTGCCGCCTTGTTTGGAGAAACGAACATAACTACCTGTTTCAGATATGTTGACGATTATTTGGTGTGCATGAAAGAAAACCAAACCGATCCATGTAGCGTAGAAACTGTCATCAGCATGTTCAAAACAGCACATGAAGGTTTAGAGTTCACGTACGAGACTCCTACCGAAGGTCGATTGCAGTACCTTGATATAAACATTAGGATCAGAGGCTCCCACATGTGCTGGTGCTACAAAACTAGAGGAGAAAAAGAAATCCTGAGGTACGACTCTTGCCATTCTAAAATCATTAAAAGAGGCATCGCCAAGGCTTGCATCAGTCAAGCAATTGAAAAATCATGCCACCATGCTGTGAGGGAGAGCATCGATCTGCAAGTAAGCCGCTTGAGAAACAGTGGGTACCCGAACAGCATGGTGGTGCAAATCTGTGAAAACGTGTTGCCCGAAATCAGAACCAACAGGAAAAGGCAGAAAACACAGAAAAAATTGAAAAAACGCGTGGTGTTGCCTTACATCCATGGCTTGTCACATCGGATAAAAAAGACAGCCCAACGCCATGACGTTCAAGTTCTGTTCTCCGCCCCGCAAAAACTAAAAGGCATGTGCAAGAAGGTGAACGCAGGATCCAAAGAGGCCAACCCTAGTGCTACGGTCTGTCAGACTAAGCACGCAAAAAAGTACGTGGAATGCGCTACTTCAGTTGTTTACCAAATCCCACTAGACTGCGGGAAAGTATACATTGGGCAAACTGGACGTTGTCTAAACGATAGGTTACGGGAGCACAAATACACGTGCCAGCTTCTGACAGCACCTAGCAACTTGGCCGCACATTGCAAACAGTGCAAATGCTCCCCGCTAATAGAAAGCACCACAGTCATCGGAACATCAAAAACAAAAACCGAGCGAGAAATATGGGAGGCGCTTGCGATAGCTAAAGAAAAAGAGACGTGCGTAAGCACTCCGTCCATCGCGCTTATCAAAGCTGAGGTCGAGTTTGCCAGGGCGAACGGGTGCATGTGAAGGATGTATGCCTGACCCAAACTATAATCACATGTCGTCACCTTGTCATATCTTTTTATATGTAGCCCCCCCCCCGCACCATATCTCCTTGTATATAAGCGCGTTCTTTAACAGTATCAAACAGTTGGTAGTTTGCGCTTCGTCCGTCCACGTCCTGTCCTTCCTTAATATCGTGTTTGTAAAACTGAGCGCAATATAACCATGAACAACAAACACACAAAGCTTTGCTTACATCGATTCGCACATACATGGGATCCGCATAATTTTTTGACTGTCAATACGAATGCTTAAGAATGGCGCTCATTAACGCAATATTTCTATATACAGTGAGCGAAAGCGGCTGTTATGTCCACAGTAGAATTGATTTAAATGGCTTTAATCCCATGGACATTATATCGTTGCCAACTTCTGTGGGATTGGAGTCGTCAAAATGTGATACAGTTGACAGGGAAATCAGGAGGTTGATGAACGGCAAGAAGGCAGAAGCTTGCACAAGACCTCAGGGATATAATATGACTTTTTGAGCAGCTTGGTCAGGGGGCCATGCAATGGTTTCCACGTCTATTAAAAATCCTCCAAAATATGTACACAGGCCGACAAAAATGCGGGCATATTGTGAAAGGTGAAACCGCTGGAAATTTCAGCACAGCATTAGCCTAAATATAAAAGATAACTTAAAAATAAGAAACCCCAACATTGACAGGGTGTCCAAGTTCTGGCACTACCAAATTGGCTGTTGAAGCAGTTCAGCTGAAACGCAATGGTGCGAAATAAGGCGAGAATGTCGGCAACTGTTGAACAAAGGTCAAGTAGGTCCTGTGGCCGACGCTAGCGCTAGGCAGTTGTCAAGCGACTGCACGTATTAGCGAGATGCCTGGTCGTCAGTAGTTACAGTATGATTCGGGTCTGAGATGTTGGACACGCACTCCATCACACTGAATACAGTGCATTCTACGGTGTCATTCTTTGACAGATGGTACCGGCCCTCGCGCAATGAGGATGGGAACAAATTGTAGCACGTGCCGGCAGCCACCTTCCTCCTACTGCCAACATTCTTTCCCCTCCGTAGTTGCTTAGCTTTTATTGGGTTCGGCTGCTAATCACGAGGTCTCGGGATTCAATCCCAACCACGGCAGCCTTACTTCAATGTGTGTGACATGGGAAAACTCGCCTACTTAGGGTTAGGCGCACGTTAAAAAATCCCAAGTGGTCGAAATTATTCCCGAATCCTCCACTACGGCGTGCCTCATAATGAAATCGTGGTTTTGGCAAGTAAAACCTCATAATGTGTTATGTAACATTCGTTAAGGATGTCCTGGGCAGCCGCACAACTCTTGAGTACAATTAAGTGTCAGGAGTTGTGCACAAGGTCTTTCAGTATGTGGATAGCCTTTACGGCGTTCGATAGCTGCTAGTCTACATTGCGGCTATACAATAAAGGCGGAACGGCAACATGGTAGAGAATGTGGAGAACATACAAATCCCGCATATATTACTGCACAATAACTTTAAATAGCGTTCTTGCTTCACGCACCTGGATAACCACCATAGGAGACTACTTTGGAAACTAACTGCAAGTACTGCATGTCGTACCCAAGAGTGTACCTGGCCTGGTGGCCAGTAAATGGTGACGTAATATTGCGAGCAGCTTCGGCCACAGCATGCTAATGGACGACGACAGAGACTGAAGTGACTAGCGCAAGAGTGGACATGGCACACTAAAGACGCTGCAAGGACATGCGCCCAGTTGGAAGTTTGCGCTTATCCTTGTCGCCTCTTCAGTGTCCCGTGTCCACTCTTGTGCTAGTGACTTTAGCATGGAATACCAACTAGCCCGGTCTCACACCCTGCAACGCGACAGGGACAGTTCGCTCAACTCTGGTGTCGTGACCTTTGTGTCAAGGTGAAAAACCAACATATCCATGTATATGTCTTTATACTTAACCACATCTAGATTTGCAGCTGTGGCCCATGAGTGCGCATTGCAAACTCGCTAGTGAAATAATTGTGTGCACCTTAACGAATTCAATAGGGGAAAATCACAATCCGTCCGCGACGGCGTCTCTAGTAGAGGCTGTGCGATGTTCGGACGTTAACAATGTGTGCCGACTGAAGAAAGGCTGCCCCGAAGTGCTTCTGACGGTTAGGCTACCTTCTTTCCTCCGCAGAATGAAAAAAAAAAGAAAAAGAAAAGAAAAAAAAGAACCGCATCAAAAGCCCAGAATCAACCATTGCTCTTCGCGACTAAACGCTCTTGGGATGACGAGTAATTTCCAGGTGACGAGCGAATACGCTTTATCAAGTACACTGATAACGCCGGCGGGACAAGCACAGTGGCGAAGTTCAATGGGCAGGGATAGCTTTTATTATTTTTTTGTTTGGTTGGTTGACGTCATCACGCGTAACAGCGAAAAGTTTGAAAAGTTTAAGGTCAGTACGCCACGTGGTGGCGCTCACGCGAACTAAACCTTTGTGTCCAGAAAAGCTGGATAGGTGCCTGTTGTGGCCGTGGGGTTGCTTAGAAAGGTGCGCATGTAATGGTAAGTTTTACGACCACAGTTCGTGATTATTAGGTTTGTAAGGATGGTATGGTGAGTCACATTGTCAAATAGCCTTTGAGATTGAGTGCTAGAATCACTCCGGTGTTATGTGGTCAGATGTGTTCAAGGACTTGTTCCTTCTTCTGAAGAACGATGTCGTAGGTAGAAAGGTGGGGCCGGAATCCGAACATTGTTTCGGGAAAGGGGTCACTCGATTCTAGGTAAGCTTGAAGTCGGTTCAGAATGACATGTTCCTGAAGCTTGGCTAGGCATGAAGTAAGTGATATCGGTCCTATATTTTCTAAGCTGGAGAGTTTGCCCGGCTTAAGAATGAGGATGATGTCTGCGTGCTTCCAGTATGCTGGTAGCGTACCCCGCTTCCCAATGATGATTAAAGAGGTCAGTAATAAATTGAATGGTGCCGTCATCCACGTTGTGCAGGAGTTGTTATTTATTTCGTCCTTGCCTGGGATGGTGCTTCGTGTGAGTGCATGGAGTGCTTGTTGCGCCTCAGTGATAGTCATCAGCTTGTCGAGGTCGTACTTTTCGCTCCCGCTGTACGTTGGAGGTTGTCCTTGTGCGGGTTCGAAATCGCGGATGTACCACGCCCGCAAATCCTCCAGGATTTAGTCATCAGAACCCGGTTGGTTGTGGAGGATACGTTGAATTGTTTGCTGGCTGACTGCCTTGCTTTCTGTTGGTTCAGGAAGATGGCGTAGCAGCGACCATGTTTTGGCCATGATAATATTGCCCAGCAACTTGTTGCATAGTTGTCGCCAGTTGTGACGGGTGAGCTGCCCAGCATAAAATTCCGCAGTTGCGGTGAGTTTCGCTATATGCAGTTTCAGTTTACGAACTTGAGAACCAGGTAGTTCATCTTGAACAGTATTGTAGGAGTGCGAATCTTGAAATCCAGGGAGTCGTTAAGACAGAAAATGAAAGTGTTGTTGCCATATTGTCCACTATCGGAGATGCTATTGCAAACCCGATCAGTGAGGGCGATATCGAGACTTGCCATCGCGTCCCCACGCGTAATCCGGATAAAACTAACATTATCGTGCAATTCAAGTCCTGGTCGAAGCGCGACATGACATTAAGGAAAGCGAGAAAAGCCCGGCTTACTAATGACAGCCTAGGACTTGGCAGCTCAAGTCCTATCTATGTAAATGAGCATATTTGTCCTACACTAAAGAGGCTTCTGAGTATGGCTATCAGGCGCAAGAAGGACTGCCAGTGGAGATCCGTGTGGACCTATAATGGAAGGATTTTTGCGAGGCAGTCAGACACTTCAGGCGCCATATCCATAACTTGTGAAGACGACCTGAATGAAATAACATCGGTGTAATTAGCCGCCCTCTTTCTGCGTACAGTTTAAGCATTAAAAATGAGCTACAACGATTTTGCGTTGAACTATGAAATTCTTCCAAGTCTTTCTATGTACGGTTCTGTTTTGCATATTAACATACGCTCTGCTCTGGCTAAGCATGACCAGATTGCCTATTTCCTAGATGAATTCTCTTTTGAGTATAGTATTTTAATGCTTAGTGAAACATGGTATTACGACGGGTGTGCAATGCTCCATCTTAATGGATACAAAAACTTTTTTATCAATCGCAGTAGTTGTAGGGGCGGTGGCGTCGCTATTTATGTTAAAGCTTCTGAAGAATATGAAGTAATATCAGATTATACATGCATCACAAACGCTTACGAGGTACTAACTCTGAAACGAAACGCTGACGTCATTACTGTCGTTTATCGCCCCCCAAATGGTAATTTTGGGCACTTTATGAACTTTTTCGAAAGCTTCTTGCAATTTGTTTCCTTAAATAGTCTGAAACTCATTTGTGGTGGAGACTTTACTATAAACACCCTTGACGCTAGCATTTGCGCTCAAGATTTCAACAACACCATTTCTTCCAAAGGCTTTGTGAATATAATCACTACACCGAAACGCATCAGTGTACTAACTTCGTCGACACCTGATTTGTTTATTACCAATGCGAAAACTAGAGTCGCTGATGCAGGAGCCATAGCATCTGACATAAGTGACCACTGCCCAATCTTCATGATTTTCTTTCCCCCCAAAGTTCACAAGAATAGTCGGCGGGACGCAATCACAGTGCAGTATATATCAGACGATGCTTTACTTTTATTTAAAGGTGACATCAGTGCTCAGGATTGGTCTTTTATATTCAGAATAAAAACGTTCTGCTGGCCTTGCTGAGACTACACCGATTCTAATAAACCTTAGTTGATGGTCCAGTCGTTGTGGTGTGAACCTCTTCTCTTGTCCTCTGTGTTTTTGACTGGTTTTTTCGTTCAAAAAAACGTGAATTATGCATATTCTAAGTTCATTGAAATTTTTCAGCGAATATACGCGCTACATTTTCTTTTTACAAGTTTCAAACCATCAAAAAGAATAAGAAAACCTTGGGTCACTCCTGCCCACAGGAAAGCTATCAATAAGAAAAATCGATTATTTCACACCTTCTTACGTACAAGAGTACCGTCTGATCTGAAAGATTTTAAAATTTAAGAAATAAACTGAACGCCGAGCTTAGGTCGGCAAAATTACGATATTATCAGCGGTTGTTTTCTGATATAAAGAAACAGCAACCTGACGCCGCATGGAAAGTGCTAAACAGGCTTCTCGGTCGCGAAAGTAAAACGGAAACGCCCTCAAAGTTAACGCACAATAACCGTGAAATAGTCGGTCAGGCGCTTGTTGATCATTTCCACCAAGCGTTTCTAGACCCCACCCTTCCATATAGTAACCTACAGGTTATCGGACCGTCAAGCAATTGCCCTGCTGAAAGCTTTGCTCTGCATGATATAAGTGAAGCTGAAGTTTATCGAACATTTGTAGGTCTAAAGAACAGGAAGGCTTTAGTTATAGACAACCTAAAAATAAAGCCCATAAAATATGTTATCGAATGCGTTACACCTGCGCTCGCTCACGTATTCAATCTCGCTATCCAATCAGGTCAAATTCCAGACGCACTGAAACGTTCCAAGGTAACAGTCACTTACAAGGGAAGCAATAAAAATGACACAGCAAATAACAGGCCATTATCTGTGATACCAATTTTGTCTAAAGGCTTGAAAAAATATTTTCTCGACTGACTAACTTCTTTGACAAAATAAATCTTCTATCCGACGCGCAGTTTTGTTTTAGAAAAGGACGCTCTACCGAAACAGCTTTATTACCTCTTAAAGAAAGTGTGCTACAAAACATTGATAATAACCTCATAACTCTCGGTCTTTTCGTAGGCCATTCGATCCACTTAACCTTAACATACATATATTAAAACTGTCGGACTACGGGGTTCGTGGTAAGCAGCTCGAACTATTCCGTTCGTACTTAGCCAACAGGTCTCAATCTGTGCACATTGGCAATTATCATTAATCGCCCCTCGATATAAAATGTGGTGTACCTCAAGGCAGTATTTTAGGTCCTCTTTTGTCTAACGTATACATAAACGATTTTGTCCGTATTGAAACAAGCTCAAAATTTATCTTATATGCCGATGATAGCACTCTCCTGCTGATCTAGCGTACTCCTACTGATAGCCGATCTAGCGTCAAGATGTAATCAGGTCCTTAAGAAGCTCTTATTCTGGTCGAATTCTAACTGCCTCAAGATTAACCCAGCTAAAACCAAGGTACTTTGCTGCCGTGCAAAAAATAAAGTAATTAATTTAGAACAGGATACATACTGCGACGGGCACAGGATCGAAATCGTCAGTGAATATAAAATTCTCGGAGTAACATTTAGCTCTAATCTCACATGGGATTCGCATGTTGACAACTTATGCAAAAAACTTTCAATGACCACAGGAGCTCTATTACGTTGCCGTGCAACTCTCCCAGTGGAAGCCAAAAAACAAATTTATTCTGCATTGTTCGCTTCCCATATAAATTACTGTAGTCTCGTATGGTTGACCACTACACAAAGGAATATTACGAGGATTAGTTTATTACAAAAGAAAGTTCGCAATATCGCAAATATCGATTATTTAGCTTCCACAGAATATTATTTTAGGTTGTACAACATTATGAAAATACAATATATGTATGAATTTCGTGTTTTGCGTTCATTCCATGTGTCTTCACGCACTTTTAAAAACTTTATAAGTACAATAGCACTGCTTCAGCAAAATACCAGTGTTCGTACACGTTCTCCTGACATTTATATAATTCCGCGTTTCCGCACTTTTTACAAACTGCAATCTTTGAAGTATAACCTTCCATTAATCCTAAATAAATACAACGATATAGTAAAGCCCACACTAGCATTACTTCAACAGCTCCTTTCATAAAAAAAAATACCATACATACCACTATTGTCGTGAAGCTACGTACATTCAAAATTCTTCTTCTTTTTCTTACTTTTAACAGAAGCTAAATACTCCTGTGTCTGCTTGTATTTCACATTGTAGTGTTTTTGGAAAGTGATATCTTTTCCTGATGTATTATATGTGTTTCTGTGTATGCATGTGTGAATTCATGTATATACATGTATTGGCGCATATATATATATATATATATATATATATATATATATATATATATATATATATATATATGCGCCAATACATGTATATACAGGTTAGTTTCCCTCTTTCAATATATATGTATATATCTGCTTCTGTATATAAAGCATTATATCTGGTAGTATGTATTCTTATTCTGATGACCTGTTATTTTCTGTACGTTTTTGTTTAACGGTTCCACATTCACGTCGAGGTCAAGCCCTGCCTTGAATACGGTTTCCGGGCCTCTGTCAAGCTTCACACCGCAGCTTTTAGCCCTGTCAACCACAAAACTTGTTTCGGAAAATAAAGAATTTGAAATATGTTATTGGCGCTTTCATCTCCTAACAAGGCATAGACGTGCTTCCCACAGGTGAATAAGGTGCTTGTCTATAGCCGGTATGTCTGTGGTGAGTGTGATCTGTTTAGAATGTCTGTCTACGCCTTGTTGGAGCTCTCGTACCCACTGCTAGAGATCCGCAATACCCGCACAGGAGTCATCCATTCGCTCTTTGCGAAAAGCTGTCCAATCTGCGAGTGTTGTCTTTTTTATCGGGAGGCGTGCATGCGTAACGTTCAATTTGGTGGCAAGTATGCAGTGGCCCCTGCCCAGAGTTTTCTCCGTGTTGTGCCAGGCCGCTTGTTGTATCCCATTACTGTGAGGTCAGGGCATGTATCTCGGGAGACGCTGTTTCCTAGACGTGTGGAGTATGTGGCACCGGGGAGGACGGTGACACGGTGCTGCTGTATCATGTACGGGAGTGCAGTGCCTTTTATGTGGTTGTCGCGTAGACCCATGTCTGGTGAGCCGCGTTGAAGTCGCATACAATCAGCAGACTACTGTTTTTGACTATTCCAAGCACGTTAGTGATCAAGTAGTCGAACTTGGCCTGCTTCTGCTTGGGTGGGCTGTAGATATTCAGAATGAGAAGGCTCATTCGGCCTCGTCGGAGTGCAGGGGTGTATCCAGGGGGGGGGGGGCTTATGGAGATTCTGCCCCCCCCCCCGAAATTTTTTCGTGCTGTCCTTGCACCACCGACTAAAGCAACCCATGGCGCCGGAAATCATTCTGGATTTTGTCTAGAACGTCATTTTCACGCTAGAAAAGCCACTTCACCGCAAAAATTGCGAACTCGGGCTGGATTTCGCGGCAACGCCCATGCACTGGGAGTCACACACGTAAGCAGCGCCATCCGTGAACAAAGTTTCAAGGACGTTTTGATGGCGAACGGGCTCGCCGCGGCATCTCGCGAAGGCCGCGGAATCTACACTCTATCATGGAATCTACGGAGCGCGTGAATGTCAATTCCTAAACATCACGGGTAAAAAGTTCTCATAAACTTTTGATGTGAATGGTGCATTGACATTTACAAACGTGTGCTTTAGATTTTCAACTGCGGAACTTTGTAAGTTTAATGTTCCAATAAATATTTGACGCCAAAGGTTCATTAACTTTTCCAAAGTCTTACATCGGGCCATACAACGAAAAAAGCCAAATCAACACACTATCAGACAAGTTGACAAGGCCCGTAGCGAGGCCTGATGAGGCGAAGCGTTGGGGTGGTTCATTCGTGCGGTCATGTCACACAAAAAATATCAACATTTTTTTTCACCTGCGCCAAAGCATCCAGTGAAGACACTAAAGCTAGCCAAGGTAACTACGTTCTTATTTATTTTTTCTACTTTGACTTTCAATCCCGAGGACACATTGAGCCTCTTCAATTTTTTTGTTCTCGCTCTCATACCCGCGGGCTGCCAGAGCCAGCCAGAGCGCATGCGTTTTTCTCGTCTTGCCCCGACCACCCCGCGGCGCACTTCGTTGCGCGTGCGGTTTTCTCTGGCCGAGTGCACTTTCGCCTGGCAGAGTTTTGGACGCTTTCTAGCAAGCAGACGAGAAAAAGACACAATGGTCGCTCGCCGACATCGCTGTGGAGACTCGACGGATTGCACCGCGTTCGCTTGAGCGCAACCTCTGCAGAAAGTCTTGTCTCGCCGATGTAGGATACCGAGCAGTTTGCGCATGGCTTTTGAGGGACCATGTGTCTCGTGTTTTCTTTGATATTCCTTTACTAGCCACATTAGTTGCCCAAAGCAGGCATTCGATTGGGACCAACATACTTTCCTTTCCGGTTTTTTTTATGCAAAGCATATTAACGTAGGTTTCGGGCCTTCGCGCGACGCCCGGCGGTGGCCACCATTGACCCTGAAGTGGGGTCACGTGACATGACGTCATGTGATGACGTCACACAGTCTGCAGATGGGGCCTCATATCGCGCCGTCGGTCGCCTCCCGGCGGTGGCCACCATTGACCTTCAAGTGACCTTCAAGTAGGTCACGTGACATGACGTCACGTGAGGACGTCACACCGGCTGCAGATGGGGCCTCATATCGCGCCGCCGGTCGCCTCCCGGCGGTGGCCACCATTGACCCTGAAGTGAGATCACATGATGTGACGTCACGTGATGACGTCACACCGGCTGCAGATGGGGCCTCATATCGCGCCGTCGGACGTCGCTTGCCGGAGGCCTCCACGCTTCGGTTCGCGCCGTCGCGCGCGACGCGGCGGCGGCGCCACCATCGCTGCATCTCGTGATATGTGACGTCACGCCAGGGATGAAGCGGCGCGCGCCCGCCGTCGCGCCAGTCTCTGTGGCCGCAACCGCGCCAGCGTCTTTGCGCCGGGCGTGTATGCGGTCAAGCTGCCTCCAAACGCTAAGGATACGCTAAGGTTAAGCCTAGTGGATGCTTCGCATCCACTGGGCTTAACCTTGATAAGCCTCCAATTTTTTTTCATTACGGTGCTCCCGCCCCACAAAAGGAAAAAAAAAAACGTTGTTGCGAAGAAGCGAATTGTCGCATGGTGAAAGTTATATTTTGTTACTTCTTTTGCGGAAAGTAATGGGTCGTGTGGGGGGGGGGGGAGCGCTTCAGCTGCCGGATATGCTTATTATAGTATTGCGATAGCAATTATGTGGACACTCTAGGCGCCCTCCTGCCGTCGCCCTCATGTTCCGCATTAAGTCCAAGGGCGATAACATCGTGACGGCGCGGCGCATGCTGTATGTGCAAGTGAAAGCGTGTGGGGGGTGGAGGGGAATGGGTGAGACGACGATGGTGGCAGTCTTGTGTGCGCAAGGGAGAAAAGTGAGGAGCACGTGCGCTGCCTTCTGTCGCACGCGATACATCGGGGGGAGTGGATGGAATGGGGTGGGATCTAGGATTCTGTGAACCTGTGATTGCGCAACATGTTTATTTGCCTTGTTTCAACCGATATATACCGTGACTTTTTCTTAGATACGTAGATTTATTGGAGACTTGTACGTATGTTTAGATATTTTGTTGCGAAGTTTTGTGCATACATGCAGTGAACTTTGTTTCCAGTGGCACTTTTTGCCCTTTATCAAACTGTATCTTCGCATTTGTATATTCCATGGTATCTTCACATTTCCGATGTACGAGGGCGAGTCCAATGAAGGTGAGCCTACCCACCCTGCGCAATTATGGTTCTGTTCATTATCTGCAAGGCCTGCGCTTAGCACACAGGCATCTCTCATTTACAAAAGTGACACGCAGGTGTGAGGATAAATGTTCTTTAATGGGCTCATACATTGTGTTGAACATGGTTGCGTGACGTATTCGACGCTCCAGAAGTTGAGCAGCGGGGTGCCGTGAGGTTTTTGACAGCTGAAGGTGCTTCCCAAAAAGAAATTAGTCACCGTATGGCTGCCATGTACACTGAATATTGCATTTCATTGACCCCTGTGAGGCATTAGAACAAAAGGTTCAAAGAAGGACATCAAAGTTGCAAAGACGATCCCAGACCAGACCAAAGCCACCCCTAACAAAATTGCAAAGGTTGTTGAGCTGATGACACAAGAACGGAAGATAAGCATCGATGAACTGGCAGAGCATGCGAACATCAGTCACGGTTCCGTTCACCGTCACCGTTCGCGCCATAATTCATGAACATCTCGGCTATCGGCTCTTGTGTGCGCAATGGATGCCCAAGTTCGGCGCTGCCTTTACTCATCTGATCCGGTATCACAATAACGGTGACGTTTTCTTGTCGGCAATTGTGATCAGAGACGAACCATCATACCACTACTACAAGCCTGAAACACGACGGCAAAGCTTACAATGAAAACATTCGAATGCACCACCCCCATAGAAAGCAAAGTCCGTCATTTCCGCCGGAAAGATGTTGTTGAGTTTTATTTTGGATCGACAGGGACCATTACTGATAAAGTTTGCTAAACCTTGAGAGACAATCAATTGTTTCCGATACTGTGAAACGCCGGATTGGCTGCGTGTCGCAATCAAGAAAAAACTACGTGAAAAATTGACGGATGGGGCCATCTTGTTCCACGACAATGCCCGTCCCCACGTATTGTCAATGCGTAACGTTCAAGAATTCATTTTCAGCATCTATGGCAATGGCAATGCAGTTATTATTTATGTATTTCATTCCTAGGCAAATTGTTTAAAGGGAAGCTGAAGAGTCTGTCGAATTCAATAAGACGCTCATATACGGATGGGGGAACCTTATAAACCATGTAGGTAAAATTTGGGTTTTTTTTTCAATTAGGAGCATCGTAATCGTCGGTTGAAATTGCGCTGTAGCTCCGCCCCCCTTTGAGTGAGCGAGCGGAGCAGGCACCGGAAACCGCGGTGTTGTGACGTCAACTCTGCTTCGTTCCTTCGCAGCGTCCGCGACCGTGCCTGACCGCGCTTGTTTCTGCGTGCGTGCCATCGTTATCTGCTTCGATCGACCCTGCATTCCTTTGTTGGTGCGTCTGCGTGTATGTAGAGTGGTAGTCAACGTGCGTGGTAGTTAACGTGAGTGGTAATCAACGTGAGTGGTAGTCAACGTGAGTGGTAGTCAACAGATGAAGGTCACTACACGTACTGCATGAACCGGGAAGCTTTTCACGCGTTTAAACCGTCTTTGTAGTTTGCCGACAGCTTTGGACAGCGCACAAATGCCGACGATCGCATCCCCGCTTACGTTCCACGAGGAGGCATGCAGGAACACAACACTACAGTTGTTTGACCGGAAACTAGCTCACTTGATCGGCGAAAGATCGGCGAGATCACTAGATCGCTTTGCAAAAAACATACTCACCAAAGAGCATTTCCAACACGAGGAGATCCCAAGACTTTGCTTTCGTTCGCGGCGAAAGCACTGCTCGCACCAGCATCGTTTGCTTCTTTTAGAGGCTGGATCTTCGCAATCGGCTCGTACATGTAGGGAGCAACGCCGAACTCCTCAGAAAAACGCAGTCTCTCTGAATTTTCCATTACCGTCTCAGAAAAACAGCACCAAACTACCTGGGACCGCGCTTCATGTGTAGCGGCAGCGGTCGGCAGCGGCAGAGTGGACGTCATGAGGCGCACCGACCAATCACAGGCGGAAACGAGACGCGCGAGCTGGGCGTGTCCGCTGCTGCACTTTTCGTCGAAATAAAATATATTTGCGCTTTCTTTCGCTCAATTTCGATACGATATTCGAATTCGGAGGGTTGAAAACCGTTATGTACAGATGTTCACTCATTTTTTCTTGAAAACCTTCAAGCTTCCCTTTAAAAGGAAGCTTTAGCTCGGGCCCTACTCCGACGTGGCCTATTCAGATACATGTAAAACGCAGAAACGCTTTTCTGAGATGACTCCTGAATCGCTTTAATGAAATTTGCTGCATTTGAGACAGTAAGTTAAATTCTAGTTTCTGTTGGAAACGGAATTTCGATTTAGGGCCCGAACATTGCTTAAAATATTTTGAAAAATTCGAAACTTCGAAGAAAATAGAAGCCCGAAGTTTACTAATTAATAGCTCTACATCAAGAACAGATATCGTGGTTCTGTAAGCGGCATCCAGTACACTATTCAAAGCGGACAAATTCGCTATGTCTATTTGTATTTTACGTGATTTGGTTGTATTATGTACAAGGGTTCTGCAAAAGCCGTATTTCCACAATACTTAATTTTTTGAGAATCACGTGTAACATTAATTTTGTCCGCTGTAGATGTACTATTAAGTGCAATTCCCAAAATTGTGATATCAGATTTCATTGATGATTTACAGAGTTGTAAACTTCATTGTTTCGTTTTGTGAATATTTTCCATGTTTGCCGCTTTTCAATAAAATATTGACGTAAATCGAAAATTCGAAACAAACAGTCACTAGAAATTATGTTTTTCTTTTAAATGCAACAAACCTCATCAATTTTGGTGCAGTGGTTGCGGAGAAAAAGGAATTCTCATTCCATATGTATTTAAATACGAGCATCCGACCTAATGTTTCATCTTAGGCGGAGGCCGAGGTGCATTGTGAGCCCCCCACCCCCCCGAACAAAATTTCTGGCTACGCCACCGCACTGCACCTATCTTCCTTTTTGGAGACTTTAATCATCCCAGCATCAATTGGCCACTACTTTCAGTACCCAACAGAACACCCTATAGGGAACCCAAACAGTTTCTAGAAATAACACTAAAGTTTAACGTCCACTAAGCAATAACATGCCTAACCAGGGGCGACAGCACCCTGTATCTCTTATTAACATCTAGCCCGGAAAAAATAAAAAATGTGACCTTGCTCCCTGGCTTTAGCGACCACAACGTACTTTATATAGGCACTTCATTTCCATTAAAAAAGAAAGCCCCCACGCAAAAATTATTCACTGATTACAAGAAAGCTAACTTCGACGCATATAACCGTGAACTTGTACTTTTGTGCGAAGATTTTCGACAGTCATACTCTGCTCGCTCGGTCAACGCCAATTGGTAATTATATAAAAACGCTATGCTAAGCTTAAAAAAACATATATATCCCTACTATCCTTACAAATACCGACAAAATAGCCTGTGGTTTACGCAACACCTAAAACGACTACTTAATAAGAAAAAAAACGGCATTATCGGAAAGCTAAGTTAACTAACAACGACAGAGCTTGGGATAGGTACGAACTAAGTGTCAAAGATACATCAAGGAATTGAAAGCTTCCAAAAGCATTTTTTTTCAACTGACCTCTTTTTAATCCTTAATTCTAACCCTCGTAAGTTCTATCAAGTTATGTCCTCGCTTAAGCGCCAAACACAGCTCCAGCTATCAGACGACGACAACGTACTAATTGAAACTGGAAAATGTGCTACAGCCCTTAACAACTTCTTCACATCAGTACGTTCCCTTGCTATAAACACCAGTTCTAACGAATTACCATACTATTCACTGACGACAATGCCCAATATCCAGATTAACGCTGATGGAATAGCTGGGCTAATACAGGCTCTAAAATTATCCTCCTGGGCTGGTTGCGATCAAATCAGCAGCAAATTTCTTAAAAACACCAGTTCCCTGTCAAGCGCAATACTTAGCTTACTTTTCCAGCAATCAATCAGTACTGGGGAAGTTCCCCACGATTGAAAAAAGGCTCAAGTCATTCCCGTCCATAAATGTGGTTATCGAACAAAAGCATGTAACAATCGTCCACTTTCTCTAACTGGTGTCCCCTCTAAACTGCTGGAACATATCATAGCAATCAATCTAATGCACTACCTTGAATCAATTAACTTCTTCTATTCATACCAGCATGGCTTTAGAAAACTATTATCCTGCAAACTGTCTCGTCTCCTTCCTTGTGTCGTGTGTGTTTTTGCGCCTACTAGCCAAGATGAATTGTGGCCAAGTCGCCCAACAAGACGTCCGTTTAAGAACATTTTTTAAAAGGGCACGTACAATACACATCCGCTAACTCTCATCACTCACACGGCCACGGCGGCCGCATTTCGATAGGGTCGAAATGCGAGAACACCCGTTGTCAGGATTGGGCGCTCAATCCCATCGTTCGTAATCCGTTGTCAAGATTGGAGTCGGGCATGAATTAGAAGGTAGCTGGCCCATGCCGTCGTCCAACTTATCCACGCTGAGGACGTTGATGAAGGGAAGAACTGCTTCTCATCGAGAACGAGGAATATGTATTTATTTACAATATTTATATCAGTCTAACATGACTGTTTGAGATAGTACATCAGTCTAACATGACTGCTTGAGAGAGAGTGTCAATCCAACATGACTGCTCAAGAGAAGTGCGTCGAGCATCCGCACAACAGCAGCTTTTAAACACCCGGTCCTCCCACGATACAAGGCGGCGCGAACGTTTTTGGTGATCGCAAACTAGCCGCCTCTCCGCAGGACGGTCTACACGCACAAAAGCACACACGTTCGAAGGTCCGGAACCGACCTTAGAGGGCCCCCGTAGAACTCGGAGCCGTTCCGGGTAGCGCGTTGGGGAGTTTGGGAACAACAGTTGGCCCGCCGAACTCATTCCGTCACAAAGTCGATTTAGTCACGCTGTGGCTAGAAGTTGGCAGCGACGCTCCCGGGATGTTGCCGTCATAGTCGTAAGTGGGTGGCAATCTTGCAGTGCAGCTGGCCATTCTTAACAGCGCCGGGATGTTGCCGTCATAGTCGTAAGTGGGTGGCAATCTTGCACTGCAGCTGGCCATTCTTAACAGCGCCTCCATGGCCCGTAAAATCTCGACTGTCTAGCGCTGACAACCGCTGGGCAGGAAGAGAACGGCTGGTGGACAGGGGGTGATTGATGCCTTGGCTCGCAGCGACCATTTGTGTATTGATGTCACCACCCCAAAACATCCAACAAGGACAGGCAACTGCAAAATGAACCCCACAACATGGCTCTGCGCCGAAATGACGTACATTGGCTCTCACCTTAGACCCGCTAGGCTTAAAAAAAAGCATAAGTGCAGAAACAAAAAAAATGCTGCATTTCGCTATGCCAATTTCTGAAGCGATTTCGTGCTGACAAATTCAGCAATCATGGAGGGAATTGTGCTAAATGAGAATAGATCTTCCTGACTTAAAAAAATTAACACTAGTAACCCTAAAATTTAGACGGGACCCTCAAGCGCAGAATTCAAATTCGCCTGCTCAAACCATCCTCATTGCTATGCAACTTTCCCTTCTTATATCTAACGGAGAAGTTGTACTCTTGGAGAGTGAGGCTCCATCGGAGCAAGCGGCCATTTTTGTGTGACATTTGATTGAGCCACGTGAGAGGACAGTGGTCGGTCTCGAAGATGAACTTCCCTCCATACAAGTAACACGACAACTTCTGGGCGGCCCAAACTAAACAAGCGCATTCCTTCTTTGAAGCGCTGTAGGCTTCCTCCCTTACATTTAGTTTACGGCTGGCATAGAGGAGAGGATGCTCCTCGCTATCGTCGTCGACCTGACTAAGTACCACGCCCATACCTCTGTCGCTTGCGTCGCATTGAACTATGAATTCCTTTGTGTAGTCTGGCGCGCGAAGCACAGGACGAGAAATCAATAGCGTTTTCAAACTTTGGAAAGCGTTCTCTTTGTCCTTATCCCAGTGTACGTTACTCGGTGCTCCCCTTCGGAGGGCGTCCGTCAATGGACTTGCCATTTGCGAGTAATTCGGAATGTACCGTTGATAGTACCCCACAAGTCCCAAAAATGAACGAAGGTCTGTTTTCGTGCGCGGCTGAGAAAATTCTCCAATCGTAGCTATTTTCAGCTCGGCCGGCCGTCTCATGTCCTGACCGACAACATGACCCAGATAAGTAACCTGCGAACAAACAAACCTACACTTTTCCGCTTTCATCGTTAAGCCGGCTTCCCTCAACCATGAGAACACCTGTTTGAGGTGCGATACGTGTTGTTCCAAGCTGTCCGAAAAATTGCTACATCATCAAGATAGGGCAAGGCGAACTCCTGCAAGTCTTTTAGGACAATATCCATTAACTTAGAGAAGCTAAACGGCGCGTTCTTCAGCCCGGAGCTGAGTGCGAGAGGGCGAAAAGTGCCTACAGGTGAGATGAATGCGGCATAGCGGCTGGCACTTTCTGAAAGGGGAAATTGCCAGTACCCCCGCACGAGATCTATAGTTGAAATGTATTTAGCAGCGCTAACTCTTTCAATTCGTTCCTCAATGTTGGGTATCGGGTACAGCTGATCCCTAGTGATGGCATTTAACTTCCTGTAGTCAACACACGGACGAGGGTACTTGTTAGGGGTTTCGACCAGTATTAGCGGTGACGTGTGGTCATTCTCAGCGGGCTCAATAACTCCCAACTCTAGCATGCGCTGTATGTCTGCCTCCATAATCTCTCTCTGTCTTGGAGACACCCTGTAAGGCTTTGATCTTACTGGTTCGGTTGATGTCAGCTCAATTTCATGCGTTATTAGTTCGGTTGTACCCGGCCGATCGCTGAATATGTCGAGATATTCCCCTAACACCTCTTTTAGCTCATGTAGCTGCTCGGGTCTTAGAGCGTGCGAGCTTACCGAGTGTTCTACTACTTCTTCTAGGCCGATTTCAGAGTTGGAGGTCGCCCTATGCTCCTTGAACTTAGTACTAGTGCCGTCCTGCTCTTTGATGGTATAGTTAATGACTCCGCTCCGCTCTATATACGGCTTCATCAAATTGCACTGATATATTCTTACCTCCTTCCTGCGACCGGGCATTTTCAGAGCATAGTTAGTATCTGAAAGTTTGTGCAACACTTTAACGGGCCCGTCCCAGTGAACTTCAAGCTTGTTCTTTCTTGACAGTTTGAGGATCACTACCTGGTCTCCAGCGTTAAACGTAGGAAGCCTTGCATTCTTGTCGTAATAGAATTTGGCGTTCTTTTGAGCTATTCCCATGTTCTTTCCGACTAGTTCTTGGGTTGCGCTTAGCCGTTCCGGCAAATTTAGCAGGTATTCAACCACTGTTCGACTCTCCCCTCTTTCCTCCCACATCTCTCTTAACATTCTCAGTGGAGGACGGAGTGTCCTCCCATACACTAGTTCTGCTGGCGAGAACCCTGTCACTTCATGTGGAACCATTCGCAAAGCAAACAAAGTTGCCGGCAGACAGTTCTCCCAGTTCTCCTAGTGCTCGTAACAGAGCGCACGCAAAACTCGATTAAGCACCGAATGCCACCTCTCTACACTGTTTGGCTGAGGGTGATAGACTGTGTATTAACTTTACCCCACACTTCTGCAAGAATGTGGAAGTCAGTGCGCTCGTGAATACTGACCCTTGATCTGCCTGAATTTCCGCTGGAAACCCAACTCGTGCAAACACTGTCAAAAGCGAGTCTGCTACTGCGGTGGAGCTGAGCTCTTTCAAAGGGATTGCTTCTGGAAATTTGGTAGCCGGACACAGCATGGTAAACAAGTACCTGTAGCCCAATTTTGTTTTTGGAAGAGGCCCTACCGTATCTATTACAAGTCGTCTGAAAGGCTCTGTTATTAAGGGCACTACCTTCAGTGGAGCTTTCCATATCTCTCCTGGTTTACCAGAACGCTGGCAGGCGTCGCATGATCTTACAAAGTTTTCTACGTCTTTGAAACAGCCAGGCCAGTAGTATTCCATAAGCAATCTTTCCTTTGATTTGTTTATGCCTAGGTGGTCGGACCACCCATTTCCATGCCAGAGACTCAAAAAGTCCTCCCTGTACTTAGTAGGTACGACTAACTGATCTAAAATCCTACCCTTTAGATCTCTGCAGTTGCGATACAACAATCCTCCTCTCTCATGTACCGTCACGCTGCGCCTAGCAATGCCTTCTTTAGCCGTGTAATGCAATTTAGCTAAGCTCTCATCATTCTTTTGCTCGGCTGCCAGTGACTCGCTATTCACACGTAAGAGCTGATCAAAGTTCTTTGAGGCCGGTGATAATAACGACCCTGTCTCGCCTGTCAGTGCGTCAGTTTGCTCTTCCTGCAGGCTAGAACTTTGACACTCGTGTGCTACGCTCTCATTAAGCTCGTCAGCTGGCAGGCTCTCCTCAACTGTTCTTTTGTCCCTCGCGCCTAGCTTGGATTCGGGTATTAAAGTTATCCCCTTTTCTGCTTCCGCTGGAGAAGCTTGTGCATTTTCAGCGGAAAGCGCCGCGATCTTACGAGCTTGGCCTCGGGTCAATGCTTGTACTATGCCCTCTCCCAGTTTGAGCCCTTTGTCACGCAGTAACTGATTCGAACGATTCGAAAAGATGTAAGGATACTGCAGTGACAAAAATTAGGAAACTGCAGCCTCAGTCTCTAGCTCCCCGAATGGTCCATTTTTCTTTAGTTTGGCCATGGGCAGACACACGCTGTGTTCTTCTACAACCTGTTTTATCCATGCTACTTCTCCGGTCAAGTCATCTACCGTCCCGTAAGACGGATGGACAATGTCCATCGTGGCGGCACTGTCTCTTAGCACTCGGCATGGTTCTCCATTAACTTGCAGGTCGTGAAGATATGGACTTAAAAGTTCGATATTCTCATCTTTTTCCTCCACGTAGGAGAAAACTACGCTAGGCTTCCCGCAGTTTACAGCTATATGTCCCAGTTTGTGGCATATGTAACAGCGAATTGGTCTAAAAGATTCGAATTTCCTTTTCTGTTATTTTTGTGCGGTTTCTCCGTTAAGTTTCTCCTAGCTCTTTTCAGCGGGCTTTTCCGCCATGTCTACAGGCTCCGATCGTCTAGTCTGCGCACCCCTCTTGAACGGAAATGGTTTCCGCGGTCCATTTCGATCGTCCAAGTTTCCGTCCTCGGCGTTTAACTTTCTACGAGTTGCGTACTCTTCTGCTAATTCAGCCGCCCTTTCCACAGTGTTTACATTCCATCTGTCTTGCACCCACAGTTTCACAGGTTGGGGGATGGTTTTGTAAAACTGCTCTATTTATTCAGGTACCTACAACGCCCGTTGAGGGCATTTTTGTAGGGGGGATACAATTCCAAAACATACATCGTCATGCAGATGACACTGTGTAAACAACAAACAGTAAAAACACAACGCATTCCAATACTGAGCAAATTGATAACAAGAGAAACATGAAGGCAAGAAAGACGTAAATATTGTCATATGAAGAAGCGTATACAAAGAATTAAAAACGCACAACAACACAGCACAAAAAAAAATTAATTCAACAAAATTTAATTCAACAAAATGCGTGTCAGAGCATTTTCAAAAGAAGATTGCGAGGCTAAGACAACTTCTTCTGGCAATTTATTCCAGTCATGCACTGTTTTGGGAAAAATGAGTTTTAAAGACATTTATACGGCAGTGGTATTCTTGTATCTTTAAATTGTCTTGTATTGTATTGGGTTTTATGGCGCATAAGCAACTTAGGCTTTCATGCGCCAAACACATGGTATACCTTTTTCATAAATTGGGTATCCTCAGCGAGGTCCTTGTCCGGACAAGGCCTCTGAGGAGCCCAACAAACCAAATGAAGACCTCTGCCTTCCTCTCAGAACTGAGAAAATGGGTGAGGTGCATCATAAGATGCGTGAAAAAACCGGGTAATAATTTTTAGAATTAGTAGTTCTGTGATACATTATATTTCGTTTAGGATCGCTGCGTCTTTCAAAAAACTAAAAGCAGATGAAGTTTCTACTAGTGGGTTATCTCCTAAAAGCAGACTGGGACGACGACGAAGTTATTGTGCTCGGTTGCTGGTTTTCTTCTGGTGCTGCAGTTTTTCTCTATTTACCTTATTTTCGTGCATCAGTAACAGGCAACGACGTTTTCGCTGAACCCTGAAGTCTTCTACTCTGCTGGGAGATCCTCCCCGCGGAGCTTGCCATGGACGATATGGTCTTGGACACGTCCGGCGGTCAGCATAGACCGCCCGCGGCTCGAAAGCGGCTCAGTTCGGCAGTAGGATCCGACGCTACTGATTCCGAGCTTTCTGACTCAAGATCTGAAGATTCGGATGCTTTCATACCTGTCAAGCACCGCCGCCCACGACGGACGTCACCGGCATCGTCCTCAAGTGAAGGGACTGTCATATACAACACCATCAAGACTACAACAGTAGCTTTCATTCCCGTCGACGCGATGGTAAGCCTGAATGCTATCTCTCGACAGAAACTTAATGATTTCTTCTTCAAGCTTGCCCCTGGACTAATCCAAGAGGTTCACGTGAACCCCTGGAAAAATGTCATTGCTGTTGACACAACTGATGACAAGATGGTGCAAACTGTACTTGGTTTGTCTGAAATCTGTGGGGTCCACACTCGTCCCTACATACCACAGGGTACAAATATAGCAGCTGGTGTCGTATCTGATGTGGACTTGGATCTCAAAGACGACGTTTTTAAGAACATGATCGTTTGCACGCCACCATGCAAAATAATTAGCGTTCGAAGGCTAGGCTCGTCAAAGTGTATGAAGATACTTTTCGCCTCTGGAAAGCTGCCTAGTCATATAAAGGCTGGACTTGTGCGCTATCCTGTTCGACCTTTCGTACCACGGCCTTTGCAATGCCATAAATGTTTCAAGATTGGTCATGTTCAGGGCTTTTGCACCAGAGATCTGGTCTGTGCCAAATGCGGTGGGAATCACCATGTAGATTCTTGTGAAAGTCGGGCATATCGGTGCCCTAACTGTAATGGTGAACATTTGGCAACAGATAAAGGATGTCCCTCATTGAAGAATGAACTAAAGGCACTAAAAGAGAAAGCCAAAAAGAAGGCAGCAGGAGATGAAAGCTCCCGTCGCCGTGGTGCTGCCCCAGCGACTGGAAAGGCAGCGCGTTCAAAGAGTGACAAAGACACAACGCATCGGAAAGTAGGCGGGCGGAACTTCTGCCTCTCAGACACATCGTGGCCAGCGCTTCCATCGAAACCGTCGGAACAAGTATCTACAAAGACTTCGACCACGGTGGAAAGCACTGCAAACACATTACCTAAACCGGTATCAGCCAACGACGATGTGCAACTTGTCAATCTTCTAAAGATGCTTGTCAACGTCATCAGATGTCTAATCGCCGGTCGCCAGACACCAGCAGCGTCAGCAGCAGAGCAACTTTTGGAGGCACTCGTTCCTGTCCTCGACGGCCTTCGCTAGACGTTTTACCGGAAACAATTCCAACAGTTGTCAGCAGCCTCGCCCCTTTGTGCTGCAATGGAATGTCAGGTCGATGCGACCGCGGCACGCGGATTTAGTCCTTCGACTCATCGCTATGAAGACTCCACCAGACGTTATAGCGCTTCAGGAAACTAACGTAAGGAAAGACGAATATCGATTGCCAGGCTTCGTGGGTGTCCACAGTAACACTCGATGCGCGGAACCAGCTTGTGGCTCTTTCCAGTGTGTGGAGGAGGCGCATACGCGCAATGCTTCAAAAGCATCAGTGTACGTTCGTGCTGACTTGGACTTCACGGTTATTGACACAGACGGCATCTGTGACGATGAGTTTGAGTGTGTAGCTGTTACTGTGAGCCTCAGAGGTGTGTGTACGACGGTGGCAAGCATATACAACAGGCCTACACGTTCTTCCGATACCTCGCTACTTGAGAGCTTAGTGTCTCGGTGTGGGGCATCGTTTGTGTTATGCGGAGATTTTAATGCCCACCATCCACGATGGTGTAGCCGTCCCCAAGACAATCGCGGGACAGAGATTAACGAGATCATTATCAAGAATGATCTCCAATTACTGAATGACGGGTCACCTACATTTATAGGTAGAGGAAAGGAGCATTCCACTATAGACCTTGCGATATCAACGAGAGATGTGTGCTTAGCCTGGTCATGTGAACCCGACCCGTGGGGCTCAGATCACCTACCCATTTGGTTAACACCAACACATACTGCGGGTCGCCAGGATGTCGTTTATACAGTGACTAACTGGGACAAGTTCCGACAGCTGATCTCAGAGGCACCATCTCAAGACAGCCTATTTAAACTTATGAGTGAGTGCTTACGAAAAGCTACAGTACAACGACGACGGAGTATCGGCAAACCGAATCCCGATCTAAAGCTTTTGCGGCTCCGCGCATGTCGACGGCGCGCTTATAGACGGGCACAGCGCTCTAAACGACGCACCGACTGGACTATATACAATCGCATTGATGCAGCCATACGGCGGCATACAAAACAGCTTCGTCGAAAGAGCTGGGAAGCTTTGTGTAGTTCGTTGCACACTGGAAGTGGTTTTGGAAATGTATGGCGCATACTGAAGGCTCTCCGCACTCCTCAAATCTGCAAGAATCCTACGGCTGCATTGAGCATAGGGACTGACCAGTCACCAAAAGTAATAGCGGAGGCATTCGCAGACATTTTCGTCTCTTCTGCATCCAGTGACACCACAATTAGCGACCTTCGTTCTTTGAGAAGTCACAGCACCATAACCGCTTCCTACGGTCCAGCCTGCCAGATGGATGAGGCAGATTTCACTCTTGAGGAGCTGCGACACGCGCTGAGCCTCTCCAAACGCCGCACTGCTCCAGGCGAAGATGGTGTGACGTACCAAGCATTGCGGAACGTTGATAAGAGTTTCCATGACCGTATATTGGACGAGTATAATGAAGTATGGAGAGCCGGTGTAATCCCTGCTGAATGGAAATCGTCCGTGGTAATACCAATTTTAAAGCCCGGGCGTCCTGCAAGGCACCTAAAGTCCTACCGACCAATATCCCTAACTTCAAATGTCATCAAGTTAATGGAGCGAATGGTCTTGTTTCGTATAGATGTCAGGCTAGAGGAGCTGAATTTTTTCCCTGATGTCATGAGTGGCTTTCGGCGCCGCCGTTCGGCTCTGGACAGCATATCAGACCTTGTCTCAGCACTCGAATTTGCTAAAGAAAACAAGCACTCGGCCTACATGCTCTTCCTAGACATACTGCAAGCTTTCGATTCAGTTCCGCATAAGGCGATTATTTTGGCTCTTGCAACCGCGGGAATTTCGGGTCGTCTGCTACAATTTGTGCATAATTTTCTATCGGAGCGCCGTATGAAAGTGCGTGTCGGAGGAGTAACTAGTGAATACCGAAATGTGAAGTGCGGTGTGCCACAGGGCAGCGTATTATCGCCGCTTTTGTTTAACACCGTACTCGCCGCACTTCCAAGTCGTTTGCCTCGGGACACTGATTTCCCTGTGAGCATAGCTGTCTACGCAGATGACATTGCTCTGTGGATAAGCGGCCCTTCGCACCTTGGTCCGCGGCTTCGTGCAAGCTTGCAAAGAGCTCTCAACGCTACTTCGGAGTATTTGGGTGAAGTTGGCCTGCTCATATCACCTGCTAAGTCGGCTGCAATAGCATATCACCCTAAACAACGCGCTCGTCGAACAATGAGCCGACTGTATTTTGACGAAACGCCTATAAACTGGGTGCGACAACACCGTTATTTGGGGTTAATTGTGGATGATCGCATCTCTTGGCGTCCTGCCGTTAAATCTGTACGACGCAAATCGCACTCCCTCCTTAAGTATGTGGCCGCTTTGACTGCTCGAGGTGCTGGCTGCGACCAAACAACGGCTCTTCAGGTGTACCAGTCGTCTGTACTCTCAGGCATTCTGTACGCATTACCAATTTTGAACATACCACATAGTTTGATGTCCCAACTGGAGCGAGATCATCGCGTTGCCCTTCGACTAATGCTTGGATTACCTCGTGAGGCGCAATCTATTGCATTACTCACTGAAGCGCATCAGTTGCCCCTGAGGCTGCAAGCAGATCAGAGAGCTCTGTATCATATTGAGCGCCTGCACCGCGCATCGAATGGTCAATCGCTCCTTGATCGTCTCATTAACCGCCCGTTATCTCGAATGGCTTTATTTATGAATATCACTACCATTTCTGAACATGCTGCTTCAGATACGTCTCCGCCTCCAAAAGGTATCACGAAACACGTACTTCCCATTTACCTCACAATCCCTGACATGCACAAATTGTCTGATATGGCTGTTTCGGCAATATTCCAATTGGCTCAGTCTCACATGTTCGAAAAGTTTCCAGATTATCTTCAAGTTTTCACAGATGCATCTGTACACAACGACGGTCAAGGCGCCTCTGCAGCTTTTTTCTGCCCTTCAACTAAAGTACGACGTATATTTCAAATACCTCATCCAGCTTCGTCAACAACTGCAGAACTAGCAGCGATTAATGTTGCATTGAAATACGTGCAAGAGGAGTTAACTACATCGAAAGTTGTCATCTTTACGGACTCCCGTGCTGCCCTTAGCAGGTTACAACGCAGTGAGCTTGATTGCCCACTTGTGCGCAGCATTACTGACTCTGCGAGCAAAATTACATCACGTGAGGTATCTGTCGTCGCTCAATGGATACCTGCACACGTAGGAATCGCCGGCAATGAAGAAGCTGATCGGCTCGCTTAAAGTTGCGCTCATAACAACTGTGACTGCCCAGAAATTTTGTGCAAGCTTGATGACGCTCGTCTCCTGATACGTCGCCACCTACTTAAGCAGCATCCAGATCAGCGTGTCGCAAATGGAACGTTCCCGCCCCGTGTTCGTGGTCGAGGCTTGCCTCGTCGCGCTAGAGCACAACTGCTCAAGCTGAGGGTTGGTTGCGTGAACGTGCACGAACGTTTATACAGACAAGGGCGTGTGGCAAGTCCATTCTGTGCGTCTTGTGGCTGCTACGAGACACTTCAGCACCTTATATTTGAGTGTCCCGCTTTCAGTGCGCAGCGCATGTCGCTAGTGAGAAACTATCACCTGCTTGGCCTGCGGTGTGCGACACTCGAGGAATGCTTATACCCGAGTGGTTGTGCATCTAAACGTGATCAGGCCCATCGCGCCCTACTAACCTTTCTAGAGCTAACTAACTTAGGTTCACGTTTGTAGCGTGAACGTTCAACATTCTGTAGTAGCGTGACCTTCAGTGACCGGCCCTACTGTGTGTGATCTGTACTGTGTCCTAACGCTTCTTCCTTCGAAGATGGGAAGTGGCGGTTTCAAACACCTTGTAGTGTATATTGTGAACCGACTACCGGTGAAACGGTGATTGCGTGCAGCTATACTTGGCGTCTCATCGTGGTGCGCACAATTAGCCGCGTAGCAAACTAGCCATGGATGTGATTGATAATTGTGGCGGCTGTTCGATGCGGCGTCACTTTAATTCCGGCTGCAGAGTCGAAACTCGGCCGAACAACGTGGTAGTGTACTGTGTTCTACTTTAGTCTTTAGATTTGTCCTGTTGCTCTTCCTTTCCTCTTTCCTCCCTTCCTTCCTATCTTCCATTTCTGTGTTGCTGTCACCTCCCTTCAGAAGAGTAGGCAGGCGTTGTGCCCCTTCCGGTGGCAGTTGCCAGCCAGCTCCTCGCCTTCCCTTTCCTGTTAACTGTATATATGTGTATATGTGTTCAAAACAAATAATAATAATAATAATGGGATGGAAGGAAATGCGTTCATTGTAAAATACTGTAAAATGTTTTTTCCTTAGCCGTTCGAGTTGTGTGCACGAGAATAAAATGTGATTTACAGTGAGTTCATCTCCAATTTCTCACATAAGGGTTTGTCTTGTTTCGTCAGCAGAAAGTTATGTGTTAGGTGTGTGTGTCCGATGCGCAGGCGGCATAAAATTACTTCTATAAAACGTTCCTGATGCCTGCGTGATCTCCATTCTCCTAGAATAGGTTTTACTAAATGTAGCTTCTTATTTTCTTCGTTATTCTATGTACGCTGCCATTTTTCTTTAAGCTTGTTTTTTACTAACTTCATGCAATCTGCATAGGGTAAATTTACAGTACTGACATCCTTATGGCGGGCTTGAGCAGCGCACGCGTCAGCTCTCTCGTTGCCTCTAATTCCTTGATGGCTTGGTATCCAACATAGCTTAATTTCATGTCCTTGTGTTTGAGCAGTTATTAAGTTATGGATTATATTTCCTATTAAAGGTTCCCTTACGTTTCTGGCTTTCAGTGCTGTGATTGCACTTAGCGAGTCCGTGTAGATAATGCTGTTTTGAATGTTCATCTCGACTATTTTTGATACAGCCACCGAAATGGCATGACATTCGGCTGTGAAAATTGACGCACACTGAGGCAACCTGACTACCTTTTTCCATTTATCTTGCACTACAGCACTTCCGACGTAAAGTGATGTTTTAGAACCGTCAGCATAAAATGCTGTGTGTTCTTTGTACTTTTTGTCTAGCGCCTAAAATTCTTATATTAGATGTTCGCGTGGAGTTTGCTTTTTATGAAATTGTGTCAGTGTGTAGTCACCTACACTGGGAAAGGTGTGCCAAGGTGGTAGTGGTTCGGGTCTCTGGGCAACATCGGGCAGTGTGTCTAGAATGCCTAATTCCTGGCAAATTTCTTCAAATCTGAGAATAAGGGGTCTCGTCGCATTCGGTTTGTTGTTAAAAAGCTGCTTAGGCGGGCACTTCGTAACTATGGAGTAGCAGAGATGCTTTGGTAGTGAACGGGTTTTTAGGACATATGCACATGTGAGCATGGCTCTTCTATCTGCGAGGGCTGGTTCGTTACATTCGACATGCAGGCTGTTTATGGGTGATGTCCTGTATGCCCCACTTTCAAGGCGCAGACCTGAGTTATGAACTGGATCTAATTGCTTCAGGTAGGGCGGTCGAGTTGAGTTGTATACTATGCACCCGTAATCGAGGCAAGAGCGAACTATACTGCCGTAGATGTGTAAAAGGCAGGTCCTATCAGCCCCCCAGCGTTTATGTGAAAGCACCTTTAATATGTTTAATGATTGGGACGTTTTCTTCAGGTTGTTTATGTGCGGCAAGAAGGTCAGTTTTCTGTCAAAAGTTATGCCCAGAAATTTGCGTTCACTTTTTACCGGCAATTCCGCTTCGTTCAGGTATAGTGTAGGATCTGTCTGTAGGCCACGTTTGAGTGAAAAAAGGATGGCCACTGTTTTCTGTGGGGAGAACCGGAAACCATTTCGGTCAGCCCACGTTGAAATTTTATTTATTGTTAACTGCACTTGTCTTTCGCATGTTGTTATGTTTGAGGATGTGCTAGCTATCTGAAGATCGTCGACATAGATTGAATACATAAGTGACCTTGGGATAATTTTACTGATTGAATTTGTTTTAACAACAAAGAGAGTCGTGCTTAAACACGCCCTTGGGGCACTCCATTTTCTTGAATGAAAATTCTCGACAGGGTTGAACCGAGGCGTACATAGAATGAACGGTTTGACAGGAAGTCTTTTAGGCAGTTCAGCATCCTGCCACGAATGCCAAGTTCAGCCAAATCGTGAAGAATTCCGTACCTCCAGGTTGTGTCATAAGCTTTCTCTAAATCGAAAAAGACAGCGAGACATTGTTGTTTGTGTATAAAGGCTTCACGGACAGTATTTTCAAGACGAACCAGGTGGTCCGTTGTGGAGCATGCCTTTTTGAAACCGCACTGATGGACATCGAGAAGCTCACGGACTTCTAGCACGAAGGTTAATCTCATATTCACGATACTCTCAAAGAATTTTGCGAGGCAGTTGGTGAGCGCTATAGGCCTGTAACTACTGGGACACGTTGGTGGTTCTTCGGGCTTTAAAAATGGAACGATGATGGCCTTCTTCCAGGCTTCGGGTAGTTTACCCGATACCCACACCTTATTAAAAAAACTTAAGAGTGCCTCTACGGCCGGTTCAGAGAGGTGGGACAGCATTTGATAGTGTATTCTGTCAGGGCCGGGTGCAGTCTGTTTACCAGCGGACAAGACTGTGTTGATTTCATGAACTGTGAATAATTTATTATATGGTTCATTTGTATATCCACTTCTAGGGAGTCTTTGTTCCTCGGCTGTGTTACTGTACGCAAGAAATGATTCTGTGTAGTTTGATGAGCTGGTAACTGCCGAAAAAAAATCACCTAATATGTCTGCCTGTTCTTCGATGTTTGTCTGTATACCAGGGGCTGTTAGAAGGGGAAGTGTGAAACGGGAGTATTTAACATCTAGCTTTCGTACCTCCTCGCACATTTCTTTCGATGTGGTTGAGCTATTTATGGAAGTCACGTAATTTTGCCACGAAGTCTTTTCGGTTCTACGGCGGATATATCGGGCTTGTGCTATTGCCTTTTTAAAGTTTATGAGATTTTTCTGCGTGGGGTACCTTCGGAAGTTTCCCCATGCTTTGTTCTGTTTCTTTTTTGCTAATCTACATTCTTTTGTATACCAGGTTTTGTGGTTTTGTTTCACCACTCCAGAAGATTGAGGTATGGCCAGGAGCGCGGCAGAAATAATGTAGTTTGCGACAATTTCATTAAGTTCATCTATACCTAAATTATGTAGATCTATTTTTTCTAAGCTGGCATTTTCTTGAAACAGCGCCCAGTCGGCCAAATGGAGCTTCCAACGTTGTGGTTTTGTAGGAATGATTTGCGGAGATGATGTTAGGTTGATAAGAACAGGTAAATGATCGCTACCATACGGGTTGTCCAAGACATCCCATTTAAAAGCATTAAAAACAGAAGGCGACGGAAGAGACAAATCTATGGAGCTCCATTTTCTTGAGCTTGGAGAGCAGTATGTGTGTTTGCCCCTATTGAGCATGCATATATTATTACAGAGAATAAAATCTTCTAAAATACGGCGTCAAGTGTCCCTTTGTTCGCTTCCCCACAAATTGGAGTGAGCATTAAAATCGCCGACTAACAGATATGGCTCTGGTAAATGTTTTAAAAGGTCTTCTAAGTCAAGGAGCGTTACTGTAAGGTGTGGTTGGATATATACGGAGCATACTGTAATTGTTTTAAAGAGTACTACAGACACTGCAACGGCTTCAAATGTAGTCTGAAGCTTGACTTCACGAGTAGCCACACTATTTTGAACAACTATGGCAGAACCTCCAGAGAGCCTATTTGCTTGCTCTCGGTCGTGACGAAAGACTTTATATTTACTTAAAATATTTTTATGTTTTGATCCCAAGTTGGTCTCCTGGAGACACAAAACAACCGGGGAATATACAGAAAGAATATCTTTTATGTCATCGTAGTTTTTTAATATACCTCGACAGTTCCAGTGAATTAGGAACGCCATATCGAATAACTTTGACGGATGTATTTCAAAAGCTATGCTCCCGGCTTTGTGGAGCCCGTTATTGGAGTTTTTCCTCCCTTTTTGTAATCAAGGGAGTTGCGCCGCCACTGTTGCGGAGGCGGGCTACTGCTTATATCCATCGCCTCCAGCGAGGTGATGGGCTTCCGCGGGGATCCCGCGGGGGTGGTTCCGCGGATACCGCGGATTTGTGGCTTCTCCCGATGGGTGGAAGCCCTGCGGCCTACCGGCTCAGGGGCCAGCGAGCCTTTCTTGTGTGGTAGTATGGCAGCCTTGGCTGCACCTGTCATAGTTGTGGATGGCCCTGCCTGGGCAGTGGCCTGAAGTTAGAGTGGTGTGGCCCCACTCCCACTAACTTTGGTTGCGCCAGAGGCCGCCGTCAGGTGCACCTCCGGGATGTCAATGGTGCCGACACCGGAGTGCCGTTCGGGTGGGGGACGGGGCAGGCACACATCAACAATGGTGTACTGAGTGCCCACTGTCACCAGACGCCGCTCGGCCCCCCGGTGCACGGCGTCAACATATGACCTGGATGTCTCTTGAGTGAACTTTTTCCTTGCCTCAGGGTAAGATATGTTTTCTCGTACTTTTAAATTGATTATTTGTTTTTCTTTTTTGAATACTTCCCAGGTTCGTGAGTACGCTGCATGTGGACCGTTGCAATTTGCACACTTTGTTTCACTTGCTTGGCAGTCGTCAGTATTGTGCTCAGTTTCGGCGCATTTGGCACAGGTCGCCTTGCCTCTACATGTGTGGCTGCCATGCCCATACCTTTGGCATTTGAAACATCTCCTAGGGTTAAGGATGTATGGGCGCACTGGGCACCTGATGAGTGCAAACCGGACAGACTCGGGCAAGCGACTGCTGCCGAATGTTAGTACGATGTGAGGGGTTGTTGTTTGTTCGCCGTCGCGCCTTATATTTATGCGGCGAAGGGACGTTACTCCTTGGTCTCGCAGATTCTTGAGGAGCTCATTTTCGTTCTCTGTCATTAACAGCCGCTCAGAAATTACTCCCTGAACGCTCTTCAGGCTTCTGTGAGGGGTTACAGTAATGGTAAGGTCAGCAAGCTTCTTTTGTGCGAGTAGCGCATCACTTTGCTTTTTGGATTTGACTTCTACAAGCAGATCTCCTGAGGACAGTTTTTTTGCTTCATATTCTTCGCCTATGTTAGCTACTAGCCATTTCTGTATTACAAACACTGATGGAGTGGCCACGGGAGCGTTTTGCTCAACAGCGTGAACTACCAAGAACTGTGGAAAATTTTCAGCGCATTTCTGATTTGCTACTTTGATTGCTTCGGTGCGGTACCGTTTCCGGTTCCGATCGTTTTTTTTTAGAGGGGGAAATTGAGAATCCATGCGGCATGTATGGAATAAAGGTTCCTTTTGTGTCACCTGTGTTTCACCCTTATAGACACAAGAAGGTCCCGGAGTCCCCCACCTGGTAAACAGACGGGGAGCCCGTCGGCCGGGGCTTGACCATGGCTCCGACCGCCACCGTTCATGGTTTCTACCCTTCACCTTACAGCCTGTCGTCACGGTGCGGATTACAGCTCCGGTATGGGGGCTAAGGGTCCGTGGTGGCGCCAAGCACCATCACCTTGAGTCTCAAGGTGCCCTTGCGGGTTGTATCTTTAAAGAATGATCTAAGCGGGAGGATATATATATATATATATATATAGCGGAGAGGTTTCATGTATGAATCTTTAGACAAACCTGTTGCGCCTATAAAAATACTGTAAAATAGCTTGTCTAATGTACTTGCGTCTGTCTTGCAATAGAGGCCAGCCGAAATTTTTGCACATCTGAGAGCTGCTTTTGGTGATACGATCAGTCGACGCACGGCCAATGCAGAACCCAAGCGCCGGATTTGGTGGTGTAATCCAAGGCCTCGGATCACTGACACATGCTGACACATAGACACATGCATTCAATGATCATGCCTCTGCTGTCGTACGCTTCCGCGCTTTTAAGCCACTCGACTAGGTTGGCCTTTAAGCAATATGCAAACTCCGGATATCCCTCGCTATCTTTCTTCCTTGTGCTCCTAAACCTTTGCCGAAAAGCTTCGGCTGAAAGGCGGTATTTCTTCAAGAGAGTAGCCTTAACTTTTGCATAATCATATGCATCCTCTGCACACAGTCTGGCGACTACTTCCACCGCCTCACACGGCAACATAGACAGCAGCCGCTGTGGCCATGTACTCGGGCCGAAGTTCATCTTTTCGCAAGTCCTTTCAAAATTGCTTAGGAACAAGCCTATGTCGGTGCCGACCTCAAATGCTTTAATAGCCTGTCCATGCGGTACGATTCTGCCTCACTTGATCGTCCCAGAGCGCCTTCGCTTCCTTTAGACAACTCCAAAGGTTTGCTTTCAAGTTCCAGTTGCGTTTTTCTTAAGTCGCGATCTTTATCGCGTTCCTCTCTCTCTCTCTCTCTCTCTCTCTCTCTCTCTCTCTCTCTCTCTCGTTTTTCTCTGTCCCGTACTTCTCTTTCTCTTTCCCGTTTCTCTATCTTTTTGAGAAGTTGCAATCCCATTTCAACATCTACCTCACTGGCCTGATTGGAAATTAGCTCCAATAATTCCGATTTTGGCATTTCCTTGCGTACATCTAGGCCCACTTCCTCACCAACAATCAACAATTCGCGTCTCAGCAGTGCCCTTAACTCCATGATTGCTGCTTTACTGCCTTTATCCTGCTCTCTAAATCTAGCTAGGAAAACACAACCTAACACTCAACAATCTAGCTTCCCTACTGTTCTAAACAGAATAACTACAAAATGAAGCCTAGAGAGTCAAAGCAAGAACCAAGCACTCACTGCAGTCACAGCATCACGTCGCTAAGTCTATCTCATCGCTGTCAGCCAGTTGTCAGGATTGGGGGCTCAATCCCATCGTTCGTGATCCGTTGTCAAGATTGGAGTCGGGCATGAATTAGGAGGTAGCTGGTCCATGCCGTCGTCCAACTTATCCACGCTGAGGACGTTAATGAAGGGAAGGACTGCTTCTCTTCGAGAACGAGGAATATGGGTTTAATTACAATATTTATATCAGTCTAACATGACTGTTTGAGAAAGTACATCACTCTAACATGACAGTTTGAGAGAGAGTGTCAGTCCAACATGACTGCTCAAGAGAAGTGCGTCGAGCATCCGCACAGCAGCAGCTTTTAAACACTCGGTCCTCCCGCGATACAAGGCGGCGCTAACGTTCATTTGGTGATCGCAAACTAGCCGCCTCTCCGCAGGACGGTCTACACGCACAAAAGCACACACGTTCGAAGGTCCGGAACCGACGTTAGAGGGGCCCCGTAGAACTCGGAGCCGTTCCGGGTAGCGCGTTGGGGAGTTTGGGAACAACAGTTGGCCCGCCGAACTCATTCCGTCACAAAGTCGATTTAGTCACGCTGTGAGTAGAAGTTGGCAGCGACGCTCCCGGGATGTTGCCGTCATAGTCGTAAGTGGGTGGCAATCTTGCACTGCAGCTGGCCATTCTTAACAGCGCCGGGATGTTGCCATCATAGTCGTAAGTGGGTGGCAATCTTGCACTGCAGCTGGCCATTCTTAACACCGTGTACTTAGATTTAGGTGCACGTTAAAGAACCCCAGGTGGTCGAAATTTGCGCAGTCTTCCACGTGCCTCATAATCAGAAAGTGGTTTTGGCACGTAAAAGCCCATAATTTAATTTAAAATTGTTTTTCATGACTCACACCTTTCTGATGTTACATCCGGTGTCCCCCAGGGAGCAGGCTTATCCCCCCTGTTATACTTAATCTATAGCAATGACCTGCCTTGTAATACAAAAACCAGACTTTGACTTTTTGCTGATAACTGCGTCATATACAACGGCATCCATAACCCTGGTGATTCCATTGACCTACAAAAAGACACAGACACTATCGTTTCATGGTGTGAAAAATGGTTCATACCTCTTAACCTTAATAAGTGCCAATGTACGTCCTTTTCTCGTACGCGCAGCATTACAAATTACGCGTACCACATAAGCTCAACTACAGTACCACGAACAGACTGCTATAAATATCTAGGTGTTCCTTTGACATCGTCATTTTCATGGGTTATTCACATTGAAACAATGTGTGCGAACGCCTCACACACAACTGTTTTTTTGCGTCGCAATCTTAAATCTGCATCGCCCGCTATTAAAAATCTTGCATATCAGACATACGTTCAGCCGAAACTGGAGTACGCATCGTCTATCTAGCCCCCCTCGCAAGCATATCTCGCCTACGAATTAGAAGCCACTCAGAATCGTGGTGCACGCTTTATCATGTCAAACTACTCAAGTAAAACCAGCATAACTGTAGCAGGGAAGAAGTTTGGGCGTGTTGGTGGGGTACATACAAACTGGGATACATAGCGCAAGACTAGACAGCTTTAGTATAGCGTAAAGCGGCAAACGCAAGGACTTAGCGTTAGCGTTAGCGTTGCGTGCACCACACGACGCATGCGCTCTACGTAAACGCTGCTGGAAGTCTTACGTACGTACGCTATTTTCAGGATTTAGCGGTGAACGCTAACGCACGCAAAGGGAGCCCTGCGTATGGCAACATGGCGGTACCAGTCGAAGTGAAAGCTGTCCACTTCGGATCTATCGAGTCGTCGGCCTGCAATGTTCGGCTCATTCATTCCAAACTAATACTCGTGTTTGCTTTAGATTTGTGTGATGATGCTTCGACAGTAGCGTACAGGCGACATATGGACGCTGTTTACGATATACGTTCTCGTTTAGCGGCGCAGTAGGCTTAAAGAGCAGGTTTGCCATGGAGGAAGGAAACTGAGGAGAGGCCTTAAACCCTCCACGCGCTAGGAGAAAAGTGTGGAGGAAATAACGTAGTAGGTTCTCTTTCTTGCTGTTTCTTTTTATTTCTTTGCTGTAGCGGCCACGCCTTTCGGGCCACAATGGCGGCTTTGTTATGGTTATATGCGCTCACACGTGTTGCTCCGTAGGTTTTGTACCGTGGCAAAGGCGCCGTGCGGGCAGGTTTGCGTTGGTCTCAGTGTTTTGTTGCGCTGTGTTATCTGGACCGTGCTCTACCGGATGTTGCTGTGGCCAGGTGAGACAGGAGGAACTAAAGTACGTGAAATGAACGTGCATGCAACGCTATACGCAATGTACCGCGCCACGGCAATGGCTACGGACGAAGGAATATCCGCGGGAAATGTTGCCCTCTTTCGCGGAATCATGCTAACGTGCTAACGATTGCTTAGTATTGCTGCGGAGCGCGCGGGTCCGAGCAGCACGGTTGTGCGCAGCGCGGCGTGGTTTCGCAAGAAATGTAAACAAGAGAGGAGAGCTGGCCCGATAGGCGGAGCAACGCCATGAGCAACGCCAACTTCCGGCTTCACTTTAGCTTCACAAAGAGTGACGTTAGGGTCTCTCCTTAGTTTCCTTCCTCCGTGAGGTTTGCTCATGTTAGCTCATGTTTGCTGTATCCGCCTAGAGATGGCGCCCAAGTGTATTTCGCTCTAGAGTCACTGGAAAAAATTTCAGAGTACCGCAAAGGTTGGGATTTGACTGCCAACACTGAGCGGCCACCGCCATATACCTTCCAAGCCGACTGCGTCGCGGGAAGGCCGCCGCGTTGGAAGAGCTTGATATTCGGTGACACATCGGGTTGAGTGTTTACTGAAGTACAAATACTTTGTGCCCGGAGATAATGGTCGCTAAGGAGGAAAATAAAATGTTATTTTGTGCGAAGTAATGCAGCCGGTGGTTGTTTTGCACGCCGATCGGGTTTACTGCTGGAACTGTGCTGCGATTGTGGGCAGCAGCTTAGCGCTGCTATCGGAAGCTTAAGCACGCGTTTTTTTTTCCCTTCTGCGGAGCGAGCTACCAAGTAAACATTTCGTCACCTCGAGCCGGAATGAGACAAGCTGGTGCTTTTGGGCATGAACAACGTGGACCACCGTCTGCTTCTATTGAATGTTTCCAAGCAGGACGAAACTAACACCTGGCAGTGTCACAGGCACGTACTTCACATTGTATAATTTCCCAAGCTAAATCGGATACATTTAATTTAGTTTGCGAACGGATACCGCGCGTTCTCGATTCCGCCGGGCGACTTCGTCCACCGTATACGTACGACACACTGCGACTGCCGTGTGCGCACCGGTGCTTGGCCGTGATCGTAAGACTATCTATGCACAGCAGGCGTAAGAACCAACTTCGATGACAATTTTGCGCATTAAATCGTGTGCAAGGCCAATATGAGACATTTGCGTGATTACAGCAACGTTTATGTACTTCTATACACAGATAGTGAGCAGTTTGCTACATTGCGATTTATGAACGCGGCTGTCTAGTGCGTTCCATGAGCGGCTACTCTTCTCAACTTATTTATGACTGTTTTATTGGACTGCCAAGATTTGCTGCCTGTGTAAAAAAAAAAGCAGGAACGCCTGCTGGTGACGCAGCACTTTTTTCTACGTTACATAGGCGATGTATAAAATTCTTGTGCTTTTAGAGCGGTTTATGTAACATGCATAGTGACAGAGTCAAACTAAAGCTACTGGGTGTTCTGTTGTTTTGTATTTCTTGCTATGCGTCAAGCACAACATTATTTTGGTATGCACCGTAGCATTTCAACATAAAAGCAGAAGCGCACTTTTCGGAGGGCAAAAGAGGAATAGCGACACTCGTCTCAAAGAGCCTCGCCTATTTACGTCACGACGTTAGGCCGAACTTAAAAGTCGAACACATCATGATCGAGCTAATCCAAAACGCTAAACTCAACCAATCCGTTTTCATTCTGAACGTGTACAGCTCACCAGCCGACAGAAGGGAGACGTTTAACGCTCTCTTCCAGAAGGCATGTCAAATTGCAGGCGATCATCCGCTTATCATCGCAGGGGACTGTAACGCACAACACCAAGATTGGGGTTACATCAAAGATACGGCCAAGGGCAAGGCCCTCGCGGCACAGATAGCAGCCTGCGGTCTCACCTTGGTCACCGATCCAAAATACCCCACCAGAATTGGCAACTCAGTCAGTAGGGATACCACGCCAGACCTGACCATGGTTAGGAATGCGGAGGAACCGGTATGGACCAATTTACAAGAGAACCTCAGCAGTGATCACTACATCAGCAGCCTAGCGATAAGAGTGTCATCACCGCCTCTCAGAAAATTCAGAGCAACGAATTGGGACCTCTTTAGAGCTATCATAAAGAAGGACGAGACTAAATACAACTCGTTGGAGGAATTATTCGCCCGCCTCCGAGAAGACGTTGCTGCTTCCACAAAGGAAATAGAGACGGACAAAGAGGTAGAGCGCATGGACAGTAGATTAGCACACCTGCTAGAAGCCAAAAACGCGCTACAGGCACAATGGAAAACACAAAAGGTAAATAGACGCCTACGCAAAAAGATTGTAGAACTTAATAAGCAAATAGATGAACATCGCCAAACCCTCGCTCGGCAACAATGGGACGAAGTATGCAACGCCGTCGACGGGCAAATGAGGAGCGGAGCAAAATGGAACATCCTCAAGCATCTGCATGGGGACAAACAATCCAAAGCCAATCAGAGGCTCACTATTGATAGGCTCATCCACAGCTTAAAAAACTCTGGTATGACCGAGAAACAAATTCCAGATTTGGCCTCGAGGTACCTCTGTATCGAACCCGGCTCAAACAATGACTACCTCTCTGCGACGCACGAGAACGAAACGGACCCTCTGGGCTCCCCCTTCACGTACGCGGAGGTGAGAGAGGTATTATACGAACTCAATTGCAGATCAGCACCGGGTCCCGATGGGATCACAAATAAAATCTTAAAGAATTTGGATGATGGGGCCATCGAGCTCCTCACAAATAAAACCAACGAGGTTTGGGAGACAGGCGAGGTACCACTGGAGTGGCGTAATGCGACCGTAATCCTCATCCCGAAGCCAGGGAAACCCTTAGAGCTTGGCTCGCTCCGGCCGATTTCACTCACTTCCTGTGTGGGAAAGGTCGCCAAGCACGTCATTCTCAATAGGGCCACTAAATTCACAGAGGAAAGGAATCTATTTCCGTTTAATCAAATTGGATTCAGACCATCCATGTCCACACAGGACGTAATGCTGCTTCTAAAACATAAGATTATTGACAAGGCCTCCAGAGACACCAGAGCCGTCCTGGCACTGGACCTAGAAAAGGCCTTCGACAAGGTAACACACTCTCACATACTCGAATCGATTAAAGAAGCAGGTCTAGGACACAAATTCTACAAGTACGTCAGCTCCTTCCTAAAGGATAGAAAAGCCACTATTCGCCTAGGAGCTCTGGGCTCGAGAACATTCGATCTCGGACCCAGAGGCACCCCTCAAGGGGCAGTCCTCTTCCCTTTTTTATTTAACTTATCCATGGGAGCTCTTTCCCAAAAGCTGGCTGAGATTGAGGGTATCGGTCACGCCTTCTACGCCGACGACATCACAGTCTGGTGTGAGGGAGGTAGCGACGGGTACATTGAAGAGAAATTACAAACAGCGATCACAGTCGTTCAGGAGTTTCTCGCGAAGGCGGGAAACTCCTGGGAGTTTCTCTGCCTGTCGGCTAAGAAATCGGAACTGCTACTATACCGACCCACAATCGGTGCAAAGATAGGGACACCTCCCGATATCTCTATCACCACCGAGACCGGATCCGTCATTCCGGTACTACAGAGAATCAGAATCCTGGGCATGTTCCTGCAGGAGGACGGCAGTAACGACTACACCTTAGAGCGCATCGCAACCAAAGCCGATTCCATGACAAAGTTAATCACGAGGGTGGCCAACAAAAAAGGGGGGCTATCGGAGGAGAATCTAAGGCGACTCTTCCACGCCTTCCTATTCAGCCACATTAACTATATAGCCCTGGCCCACAAATGGAGCAGAAGGGACGCGGCTAGAGTAGAAACAATCATTCGCAAGAGCATAAAAAAGGCACTGGGTCTCCCACAGAGCACCAGTACTGAAAGGCTGTTGGAGCTAGGTGTCCACAACACCTTTGAAGAGATAGTCGAGGCGCAGCAGATGTCACAAGTTGCAAGACTGGCTTCCACGGAAGCCGGCAGACAGCTACTAGCGCATATCGGTCAAGGTTCGTGCATCACCAAATAGAGGGAGTGTGCGCTTCCCGTCAAAATCAGAGAAATGTATTCAGTATCCCAGATACCTAGAAATATGCACCCTCAGCACAATTACGGCAGACGTAAAGCGAGGGCCAGGGCCCTCCTTAGCCTGGCGGCTCAGATTGAGGACAACGTCGCCTTCGTCGACGCTGCGCAATACGCTGCTTCCAATCATTTTGTTTCGGTGGCTACATCGCTGCGGGGGGAGCTGCTGACGTCGCTTACGCATCAAAATGTGAACGCCGACAAAGCCGAACAGGTGGCTGTAGCCATCGCCATGGCCACCACGAACCGTTCCACTATCTTCACAGACTCGCGAGCTGCCGTTAGAGCATTCATGAAAGGCTCGGTATGCAAGGAAGCCGCTCGCGTTCTCTCTGCAGCATCTTGGACAGGCAAAAAGCACCTAATCTGGTTCCCCGGTCACATGGGCAGCGATGCTCATGAAGCCGTCCCCAACGCCAACGAACTTGCTCACTCCCAGGCGCGAGATCTCACCCACCGCGCCGGAAGCGGGCAATCGGAGGCTGGGGGATGGCAATGGCACAGGGACCCTCTCCTTACTTTTAACGAGGTCTGCAGGCACTATCAACTAGGGCGTCGGAAGTTTCCACTTCCACACCTGCACCTAAACAGACCACAGGCAATCACCCTGCGAATGCTGCAGACGGAGACGTATCCGTCTCCATTTATTTGCTCAAAGTTCCTAGGTGGCATCAACCCGGGCTGTCCGCGCTGTGGACATCCCAGATGCACTATTAAGCACATGCTCTGGCAGTGCCTCGACTTGTGCGGGGGCTCAGGGTCTCCCTCTTCGGAGGAAGACTGGCTCCGGCTCGTCACCAGTTCCGCCAAGGAAGAGCAACTCAGGGCTGTCCAGAGAGCCCGCGATATCGCCGAGAGTCTCAACCTCCCGGCTCCGTCGTGGGTGCGGCCCGCAGACGCTGCCCCCTAACGGGGACACTCATCGTCTTCTCAGGACCAAAATAAAAGTTCTTTGTCTGCCTGTCTGTCTATCATGGGCCTCGCATTGACCATGTTTTTATTGACTGCGATCGTTACGATCTGCGAAAAACAAGTGCCATATGGGTCGAGTGACTCGAGACGAGAGCGCGCTCACGTGTGCGGAGAAATCATGCGAGTACCTGGTGCACGGGAGAACGCGGAATTCTCGCGCGACAAGTGTGCCTTCGCGGGGCACGAGCACGGATTAACCGCGTGTGTTGAGCAACAAACGCGTACACGTGTAGCCGCGTCAAGCGTGCAAGACGCGAATGATGATGACCTATTTTTGTAGCATCGCTAACACCACGTGCACTTCGCTTAAATATCTTCTAAAACAGTGCCGAAAAGCACAAGCAAGGTGTACTTACACCTCGCGCATGCGCGTGTTTTTTGTAGGCTTGAAGTTCTCCCGGCCGATTCTGTGTAACCACGCAGAACGACGCTCTCGGTCATTTTCCCCGGTCGGAATCTCGAAAAAGTCTTTCCAGACTCAGTTCGGTTGCTGCATCTGAAGGCGCAGCAGCCAAGCATGATTTACTTGCAGTCAAACGCGAGCGCGACAATCGCAACACAGAAAAAACGTAGGGAACCTGCGCTGCCTGCGCTATAACTCAGCCGGCCCACCCGGCGCTTGGAAGGTATATGGCACCCCAAAGTCACGTGGTACGGTTGGGCCAATGAACGCGTCAGCGGCGCGGGGATAACAAATGCGGTACTCTGAAATTTTTTCCAGTGATTCTATTTCGCTCGTTCGCTTGGTGTAAAGCCGCATGTCAAGCCGATGCATGTCCGGTTTTCCGCGGCAAAAGAAAGTAGTGTGGTCGGTGCTGTGGTCACAATGCGTGTGCGCTTTACTAATGACGACGATATGAACCTCCTGAACAAGGTTTTCGCCTTGCACTCATTCCGACAGACGTCAAGATGGGCGTCTGTTGCAAAAAAGTGGAAGGAAGTGGGAAATCCGCTATCTGGAAGCGAAACTGCCGGCAAAACGTTCCCTCCGTAATACACCACGATATTGAGCAGACCGTCTCCTGAGAACACCTATAACCTGCGCGGTCGCTCTCGTTCCCGAAGCATGAGGGCGTCTATGTCATCCCAACTTAAGTACAGGTAATATGGGCCCCACAGAACACTCGATCGCGGCATGCTAAGAATAATCGGTGTGTTTCGCGATTCTCGACAAAACAACACTGAAACCAAACACCTGCATGCGTAATTAATGCAGCGGCCGTGGCTTCGGACGAGCTTGACTTAGCGGCACACTTGCGGATTCGGCATTGGATTAGCGCGACATTTCTTGTGGATTTGGCTTTCCAGTATTTCGTGTCTTTACATCTAGACGGCGCAGTATATGTTTGTGCCAATGTTAGTGTTTTAGAATAGAGGAACGGAGAAAAGCGCTACCTTGAGCGGCGCTGTGCCGCCTTTCTTTGTGTTAGCGTTGCGTCGCACGCTAACGCTAACGCAAGCGTTTTACGCTATACTAAAGCTGTCTAATAATGACACAGGACAAGCAGGAACACGGGACGAGCGCTAACTTGCAAGAATTGATTTATTGCAGCTGGAGAGCATATATATATATATATATATATATATATATATATATATATATATATATATATATATATATATATATATATATATATATATATATATATTCACTGATGGGCATAGATGGGCATCTGGCTGCCCATTGTAGAAAAAGTGAGGCGAAGGCACCATGCTTCCCTCTGTTAAACTGTTGTTGTCTATCGCCACAGGAATAAGATAACGAGGGGAATTGTCGGAGCAGCTGAGATAGCCAGAGCAAGTGACGATTGCGTTAGCACGCCGTCTATTCTTTTATCAAAGAAAGAGCTTGAATTTTTGGGCATCGTAGTCACATGACTGCTTTTCCTCCTTCCCTTCAGTGTGTCTGTTCCAGTGGCGCCCCAGTGAGTGTATATATGCTCACCAGCTGCAATTAATCAATTGTTGAAAGTTAGCGCTCGTCCCGCGTTCCTGGTTGTCCCTGTGTCATTCTTGCGCTATGTACCCCAGTTTGTATGCAGCATAACTGAACTAAAACGCACACTCGATCTTCCCAGTCTTTAATCACGTCGTATCATATCGCGACTCTGCATGCTCCACTCTTTCTACTATCACCCAACACCCTCGACTACAACCGCCGCCTAGAATCTCTCCCCGCTTCAACCACAGCTGTCCAATTACGCACATTCAGTGCCGAATGTCTTCGATGAAGAATTCTTTTTTTTCCAAATGCAACAGCGCTGTGGAACACTCCTCCCGACTGTATTGTCTCTTCCGCCGACCACACGACTTTCCGAGAGAAACTAACAATCCACCGCACCTACAATGTTTTGATGAAAATGCATTTGCTACTTGAGCCCGTTTAAGTTTTTAATTGATAGGGATTCCTTCTTATGCATAGTATGTATTTAGTAGTATTTATGTAGTATGTATTTTGTTGTATTTTATAGTTTTTTAGAGTGATTTTGATGATAGTGCCGCCTGCTCAGTTCCCTCCTGAGCGTTGTTTCCTTTTCTATTCTTCGTTTTTTTTCTTCCTCCTTCCCTTCCTTTGCATGATGAAGAGTTCCCCACACTTTGTTTGCCCCCGCCTTATGTAATGCTTCCAGGCCTTTAAGGATTCAATAAATGAAATGAAATGAAATGAAATATTAAGCCGTAACTGCCAGCTCAACAATTTTGTTGACTGAACAAAAAAAAACTGAAAAAGCTATGCAAATACAAATATTCCTCTATTCCTTTAAGTTTAGCTTGATTGGGCTATTTACTGAACAATCCTATTCAGAAAAACCTCGACCGTGGACAGCAGCGGTACTTTCGCTACAAAAAGATGCAGGACGCTTAAGCTTCGCCTTCAAAAGTGTAACGCGATAGCATTCAGTGATCCTGAACTGCTTCTCACGCTTCCCGACAATTGGAGCATATATAACCAAAGTGTTTACCGGGAAGCGCTGGCCGCGAACGCTGTGCATGAACGCGCGCTTTCTAGTAGAAACGCGACCTCTTCTGTGGGCCGCGATGCAGCAGAGGCGAGCGCCATCTAGAGGCATTGCAACAAACGGGGTGTGCCTACCCATGGCCTCATACGTACTTAGACGTCGGCGCGTGTAAATGGCGGACGCCATGGCCGGTGTATGTATGGTAGAAACGCTGGAAAAGGGGTTTCTTCGAGTTGTCGGGCAACAGAATTGTGTTTTCTCGTACCGTCAAATTACAATCCGGCGCTATCACGTCTGTAGGTTGTGTGCAAGTCGTACTTTACAGTTGTTCGACTTATTTTAGCTTGAGAAATTAAATCAGTTTAGTAGCTTCGTTGCGCCACAAGGAACGCCTCCGCATGAGCGGTTTGAAAATATTTTTGCCTGAATGACGTCCGACGCCGGATTTTCTGCGACACGGCGCCCTTAACGCTATCGCGTTAAAACAAGCAGGCATCGTTGTCTTCTTAGCGCACGCGGTGGTCTTGCCACTGCGAATTTTTTCCGTTTTGTCTAAGCAAGTCCTTTTATATTATCTTCATGGAGGTGCATCTAATGAACACAGACTGATTTTGTCTGAGCAGGTACCAAACACCAGTCTTGGACCATTTGCATTGGACCTAGCAGCTCAACGTTATTTTTGACATAATCTCACTTAATTTTTCGAGAAAAGTTCTTATATTTTATTGGTATGTGCTAGCGAAATATGAAAAAGATATTATGCAACGAAAATAAACGGCCCATTATTGAGAGGCACGAACTTCAAGTTGGCTCAACCCAAAATTTAAGTAGTTTCACCTCCAATTTTCAAGTTGGCCGGACTCATAGTTGGGAGCGAGTCAACCTGAAGCTTCATGCGGGTAAACTTAAATTTAGGGGTGTGTCAACATGAAGTTTGGGAGTGGGCGCTGATACAAGTGAAATTTGGTGGTTGGCCAACTTCAATTTCAGTGTGGGCCCACTTGAAATTTGGGGTTGGCACAACTGAAATGTGGGGTTTCACCAACTTGTCCCTTTGAAGGTGAAGCTACCTAAATTCAGCGGTCGGCCAACCTGTAGTTTGGGTGTAGGCCAACTTTAGATTTTGGAGTAGCCTAGTGTCCAATTCAATGCTTCTGAGCGTCCTTCGAGTTAAGAACACATCGCTGGTAAGCAAGCGCGTTTTGACGCTTGGCGCGTTTTCATTGGGCCTTACCGAAGCGCAGTAAGAACGCAGGCAAAAATTTGCGTGGACAGGGAACGTTCGCATAAAACAGGGGTGCGATAGCTACAGCGAGAGTGACATGGCTTCACGTATCGTCGCGCTCATCTATCAGCGGACGCCATTGTGGGAACTACGACAAGAAGAAGGATATGGACGACGTGCGCTTCATGAACAAGTCCAAGGAGACAACGAAAGCCCTCTGACGGCCTCCTCTGGTCATGTGCGCGCCGTCATGCGAATTCTGGACATCTATTCCAGCCGGCGGGACGCCACCAGCAACCGCCATCTACGCCAACGCGACATTGTGTTGATCCGAGAGCTAGCACGCGAGTGGCTATGAGTGAATGAATCCAGCCACACACCGCATTGGCATAGACGAAATGCGTATGCCACCGCACACGCGGCGCCATCTAGTGGCATCGCCGTCAAGTCCACGCGTGGTGCTACGTCAGAACGTTTAAACATTATTTCGTCATTGAAAAGCGACGCACAGACACTGGGAAATACACAGATACTCATCATCTGCCTGGCTACGCCCACTGCAGGGCAAAGGCCTATCCAATAATTATCCAACTACCCCAGCCATGTGCTAATTGTGGCCATGTTGTCCCTGCAAACTTCTTCTCATCCACCCACCTAACTTTCTGCCGGCCCCTGCTACGCTTCCCTTCCCTTAGAATCCAATCCGTAACCCTTAATGACCATCGGTTATCTTCCCTCCTCAATACATGTCCTGCCCAAGCTCATTTCTTTTTCTTGATTTCAACTAAGATGTCATTCTCTTGCGTTTGTTCCCTCACCCAATCTGCTCTTTTCTTATCCCTTAACGTTACACCCATCATTCTTCCTTCCATAGCTCATTGCGTCGACCTCGATTTAAGTAGAACCCTTTTCGTAAGCCTCCAGGTTTCTGCCCCGTACGTAAGTACTGGTAAGACACAGCTGTCATACACTCTTATCTTGAGGGATAATGGCAAACTGCTGTTCATGATCTGAGAATGCCTGCCAAACGCAGCCCAGCCCATTTTTATTCTTCTGATTATTTCAGTCTCATGATCTGGATCTGCGGTGACTATCTGTCTTAAGTAGATGTATTCCCTTACCACTTCCAGTGCCTCGCTACCTATCCTAAACTGCTGTTCCCTTCCGAAACTGTTATACATTACTTTAGTTTCCTGCAGATTAATTTTTAGACCCACCCTTCTGCTTTGTCTCTCCAGGTCAGTCAGCATGCATTGCAATTGGTCCCCTGAGTTACTAAGCAAGGCAATATCATCAGTGAATCGCAAGTTACTAAGGTAATCTCCATTAATTCTAATCCCCAGTTCTTCCCAATCCAGGTCTCTGAATACCGCCTGTAAACATGCTGTAAACACGATCTCTCCAATGCTATTCAGCATTGGAGAGATCGTATCTCCCACCTGACAGCTTTCTTTATTGGGATTTTGTTTCTTTCTTTATGTAGGACTATGGTGGCTGTTGAGCCACTATAGATATCTTTCAGTACTTTTACATACGGCTCCTCTACACCCTGAATCCATAATGCCTCCATGACTGCTGAGGATTCGACTGAATCAAACGCTTTCTCGTAATCAATGAAAGCTATATATAAGGGTTGGTTATATTCTGCACATTTCTCTATCACCTGATTGATAATGTGAATATGGTCTATTGTTGAGTAGCCTTTACGAAATCCTGCCTGGTCCTTTGGTTGACAGAAGCGTAAGGTGTTCCTGATTCTATTTGCGGTTACCTTAGTAAGTACTTTGTAGACAACGGACACTAAGCTGATGGATCTATAATTTTTTCAAGTCTTCGGCGTCCCCTTTCTAATGGATTAAGATTATATTGGCGTTCTTCCAAGATTTCGGTACACTCAAGGTCATGAGGCATTGCGTATACAGGGTGGCCAGTTTTTCTAGAACAATCTGGTCACCATCCTTCTACAAATCTGCCGTTATCTGATCGTCCCCAGCTGCCTTCCCTCTTTTCCTAGCCCCCAAGGCTTTCTTTACTTCTTCCGGCGTTACTTGTGGGATGTGAATTATCGTCGTGGGTGTCATTGGTATGCAGAAGGGTTGAAATCTGGGCCAGTTGGTACATACTTGAACAAAAAAAACAGTCAAAAACACCAAGGACAGGAGGAGAGATTCACACCACATAGTCCAGTTGATAGTACAGTCGTTGTGGTGTGAACCTCTCCTTTTTTTCGTTGAAGTGTGTCATTGGTACGGTGTAAATCTCTGTAGGACTGCTCAGCCACTTGGTCTATCTCATCCATATTAGTAATGATATTGCCGGCTCTGTCTCTTAACGCGTACCTCTGATTCTTGCCAATTCCTGGTTTATTCTTTACTGCTTTTGGGCTTCCTCCGTTTCTGAGAGCATGTTCTATTCTATCCATATTATACTTCCTTATGTCAGCTGTCTTCGCTTGTTGATTAACTTCGAAAGTTCTGCCAGCTCTATTCTAGCTGTAGGGTTAGAGGCTTTCATACATTGGCGTTTCTTGATGAGATGTTTTGTCTCCTGCGATAGCTTACTGCATGGTATCCTGTCTAACGCAGTTACCAACGACTTCTATTGCACACTCCTTAATGATGCGCGTAATATTTTCGTTCATTGTTTCTACACTAAAGTCCTCTTCCTGAGTTAAAGCCGAATACTTGTTCTGCAGTGGCTATGAGTGGAGCCAATTCAACCCCCGCCAGCTGGAGAACTTCGCAAGCGAGAACGATGCAACTCTGTAGAAGTTTAGAAGGTGACGTGGTGTCGCTGTCATCATCAATGATTTCGTCCGTTTCTCGCGGGCGGCATTGTGTTGTGAACAGAAGAAGAAGCGCGTTATCACCACGGCCGCGGGCAGGAGAAAGGGCATTCCATTATAGCGGTCGCACCGACCAACCGTAACCGACAGACACGCAGTCGTTCCGTTCCTTACACATACCGCCATTGTCGACCTCATTTTTTCTTTCTCATTCCATAGTACTTAGTTCGTCGGCGCCACACAGTCGTTGTCACGCCGTCATGTTCAAGCCTCACTATCGCAAGCGAGGGCCGTAGCACATAGGAGGATACCGGATTATGCCGCATACAACCAAAGCAACGGAAATCTCAGACTGGCAACTACAGATGTTAAACATACTTGACATCCCAAATACGGCGTGCCGCTACTTGTCGGATGCTGATCGTATTACAATGAACAGTCATGGTGACATGAATTCTGCCATAATTAATTTCTTTTTTTGCACTGCTCGCCTAATTTCTGTGAACGGTACTTTGTGTTTTGTCGCTTGAAAAGTATATTTTGACATTTCAAAGTTGCCATTTCAGGTTTTCTTGCATATATGTATATGCATGTATATATATATATATATATATATCATAAGAAGCCAACAACCATTGACACCAAGGACAACATAGGGGAAATTACTTGTGCTTAATAAATGAAATAAAGAAACGAAGTATTAATGGAAATTAAAGCTGATGAAAAAACAACTTGCCGCAGGTCAAAACCGAACCCACAATCTTCGCATTTCGCGTGCGATGCTCTACCAGTAGAACCCTGGGACTCCCAGGGTTCTACTAGGACACATAAATACCCAAGAAAGTGGATGGGAAAACAGCGCCGCGGTAGCTCAATTGGTAGAGCATCGCACGCGAAATGCGAAGGTTGTGGGTTCGGTTCCCACCTGTGGCAAGTTGTTTTTTCATCCACTTTAATTTCCATTAATTCTTCGTTTCATTATTTCATTTATTAAGCACAAGTAATTTCCCCTATATTGTCCTTGGTGTCAATGTTTGTTGGCTTCTTATGATATGACTAATAAATTCGGGACCCTCGGTTAACCCCCTTTCTTCTCGTTTATATATAGATATATATATATATATATATATATATATATATATATATATATATATATATATATATATATATATATACAGCGAAGTAGACGCGCGTACGAAGCGGTTTATTGATGTTTCGGCCGGGGTCCGGCCTTCGTCTGTGAATATCTCTGAATATATATCTTAACCTTCCCACGAGTATGCACAACGAATACCTTGCCATGTTGCTCCCTGTTTTTCACGGGGAGGTGCGACTAGTCAAGCTGCCGTTATGCAGCTTTTATCCTGCCATCCCCACCGTACATATGTGGTAAATAAACATCTGCTTCTTCTCTTCATGAATGGAATACCATCTTACTCATTACCTGCACATTGCATTACCTGCTATACTTGAACTTCTTCCTATGGTAAAGGTACTGGACAAAATTAAACGAGAAGAAAGGGGGTTAAACGAGGGGCCCACTTTTCATTAGTCAGATCATAAGAACCCAACAAACACTAATACCAAGGGAAACCTACGGGAAATTACTTGTGCCTAATAAATGAGATAAAGAAACGATAAATTATAGGAAATGAAAGTGGATGAAAAACAACTTGCCGCAGGTGGGTAAAGATCCCACCTGCGGCAAATTGTTTTTTCATCCACTTTCATTTCCATTAACTTATCGTTTCTTTATTTCATTTATTAGGCACAAGTAATTTCCCCTACGTTGTCCTTGGTGTCAGTGTTTGTTGGCCTCTTAAGGTGTGGGCAGAATTAGTGACACGTTAGCACGAGAACTGTTGGATACTTGCCACATCCCTTATAAAAATGAACGTTAACATTCTTTAGAACTCCTACCAACTTTCTATTTACTTTATTGACAGTCTATTAACATTTACATTCTAGTAACATTTGTTCATACACAGTCAAAAGACTTCCTTCTTATTTTTGTATAAAGAATATTTTCAATACACCGTTAACAGACTTTCTTCTTACTTTTCTATAAAGAATATTTTCAATACACGGTTAACAGACTTTCTTATTACTTTTGTATAAAGAATGTTTTAAATACACCGTTAAAAGACTTCCTTCTTACTTTTGTATAAAGAATATTTTCAATACACTGTTAACAGACTTTCTTATTACTTTTGTATAAAGAATGTTTTAAATACACCGTTAAAAGACTTCCTTCTTACTTTTGTATAAAGAATATTTTCAATACACTGTTAACAGACTTTCTTCTTACTTTTGTATAAAGAATATTTTCAATACACCGTTAATAGACTTCCTTCTTACTTTTGTATAAAGAATATATTTAATACACCGTGAAGACTGATGATGATATGTAGTGTTTATTGGCGCAAGGGCCAAGTGTGGCCTTCTTACTTCTTACTTCCTTCTTACTTTTGCACATAGAATATTTTAAGGTCCCCTTCAACATGTATTTTTCTAACTTTTATCTCTATAACCACTTCAGTACTGCGTCAGAAGGCTAGTTACTTTTGTGTAAAGAGTGTTGTACTATACATCATCGAACTATATTTTTTTTGTTTGAAGGACATGTATCCTCAGTACGTCCACAGCTCGTACTGTTTGCCAAAAAATATTTAGAATGGGAAGTAACCTGAGAGTTTCTGATAAATTTTTCTAACACACATCAATGCCGATATATGACATACTCAGGAGTCAAGCTCATTGTTTTAAATCATAGTCCCAGTCCAAGTCGGTAGCCAATTGTTGACGGAGTGCTCTTAAAATGTTTAAAGAAATATGTTCGTAAATTCTTAGAACTAATCTTTTAGAGGATCTACTGGACTACGTGAGCGTGCGGGGACGTCAGCACACTCCGAGAAAATTTGCTTGCGCTACACCACCTGACCGGTGTGATAGCGGACTACTGTGTAGGCCGCGCACCAGTTGCAGAGCTTTATCCCGACCTTGGGGCTGGTTAATTTAAGGCCGATTTACGCTTGAGCCGTGACGCATGCCGTCGTGCAGAAAACTGTACATTTCGCCCACTGGTTCACAAATTTTGGCATACACTGGGTTCGCACATGCAGTGTATAAACCGAAATGTGTGTACCAGTCTACAAAATGTGCAAATTTTCACCCGACCACATGCGTGCGGGCAGGCGGGTGGTGTGGTGTAAGGCTCGAGCGTAAATTTGCCCTTACCACGCACTGCTATTGCAATGCCACCAATTAGCTTTGCAACGAGATAATTAGGTCAGTGCATTCTGCGATATAAATAGTACGCCCTAAGCTGGAACGTGTCAGCATAGTAGCGTCACGATATTTGTTAAAAAGAAGAAAAAGAACCGAAACTCAGGGTAACACGGCGCTGGAACGTTGCCGCTCAAATGTCCAAAAGGCTGCAAAATACAACTACTGCTGAGTGAGAGCGTGTATTGACCTGAGAAGCGCACAGGTCGAATAGAAAGAAAAGCTGAACTCTGTGCAAGCAACACTTTTCTGTGAAAAAATAATTAAATTACCCTTACAGTATAAAAAAATGTAGCTTTCTACGCGTTCATATTCGCACGCTTTCGTCCCTGCCTCCTACCGACGGCTTCTGCATATTAAAGGAAATAGGACCTTGCATCAAAGTGAAGGCAAAGTAACTATGTCAACTGATGTGCTTTATGGCGATGGTAGCTTGCTGTGTGTGAAAACAGATCGAAAAGAAATAATTATGCACTCTTAACATTCAGTGATCTTGCTTCACAACACGGCGACAAAATTTTGAGCTCCGACAAGGGGCCATGACATCCGTAATAATGGCATTCCGTATACCAACAGCCAGGATATCAAAGGCCATGCTTTTGCCGTGCTTCTGGCGTCTGAAAACTGCTAACGTCATAGCCGCCACGCTTCGGACGTATATTTGACTATAAAAATAGTACTACAATGTGCTTCACCGCTGGGCGCCAGGGAGCAATGTTTTGTCTTTGAGAGCAGCAAGTGCTAAAGGATGCTCTTGCGCAAAATAGAATAACCACATAATTTACCCAATATGATTTTATTGTTCTATGTTTATTACATTTCGAGAAAAAAGTCGGTTTTCAGAAAAATAATTGTCTCGAAAGATAAAACTATACAGCCCCTAAATGCCCAACAAAATTGAGCCGGCTGCCTTCTCAGTTTTTTTTTTTTTTCAACCTCGGCCATGAGGTACATTCCTCCCTCTAAGTGCAGCTCCCAGAAAGGGGTGCGTACACAAAGGCCGGCCACAGCTTTCACCAAGAGGCGAGGAATGTCTAGGTGTGAGTCAACCATCGCAAGGTAGCGGGGGAGGGGGGGGGGTGCATGTTTCGGCTTAAAGAGGGGCTTTAGTTCCGCGGCGGTCAAGGCGAAGCAGGTGGATGGAAAGAATGTCACATGCCTCTCCCGCGCATGCGCACAAATTTGACAGTTGGCCGAGTCGAGGCAAAGAGGAAGACCATCGCAATCGCCATCAGTTCCTTTGCGACGCCGGCATGGTACGGTCGGAGCGATGTAGGTGTTTCGTGTCGTATTGTAGCAGCAATCTAGCTATTTTTGCTGCTATTTATGCTTATGCTGTGTTGTGGCTAATTCATCGATGCAATTTAGTAAAGCAATGAAGGGGGCTAGTTGGTGAACGTTCCTGACCCGAACTATGATCACATTTCGCGAACTTGTCATATCTTTTATAACCCCCTCCCCCCCCCCCGCGCCATATCTCCTTGTATATACGCGCGTTCTTTAACAGTATTAAACAGTTGGTAGTTTGCGCTACGTCCGTCCACGTCCTGTCCTTCCTTAATATCGTCTGTGTAAAACTGAGCGCAATATAACCATGAATCATCGATGCAAGCCAACCAGCAAGGTGTTTGCGAAGCCCACGGTGCTTTCTTCGTTCCGTGATGTGAGCGTTTCTGGAACTTCTCTGCCAGCTGCGATGCAGTGTCGTGTGAAGTGATTTAATATTGGCACTGTCCGTGTTTTAAACTGCACAAATAGCGAACAGCTGTTCCTCAAGACTGCTATGCGCCGAAGTTTTCTCTATCTCCAAATTATAATAAAAGGTATGTTCTTTTCCATCATTTTTCATAAACATATTATTTTGATGTTATTTTATTTCAGTTTCTAATGCCGCATTTTGGCAGGTTATTATAGCGCGAACTGTAACGACGTGAAATATTCTAAGAACGATTTTCTTACCTTTTTCAGCTGCCCCGCGTCATGGGGTTCGCTTGAAGTTGCTATAAACACGAAGCGTACAAATACTTCGTTTTCACAGCGTTCGCAATGACCTAAGGTCTGGTAAATACTGTCTGATCATGAACTCATTCTTTGCTCTTTCCTACTCTGGGTGCACAGGATGAGAAACAGTAAAATATTGAGCGTATAGCTTCACGGTTCACAATTATATATTTTTCAGCGAACCGGTTCACAATGACATAGGTTGCACTGGATAGACAAGTGCGAATGTGAAAGAACTCATTCGCACCTGTTTAACCACTGCAACCTATGTCATTGTGAACCGGTATTTTTTGACACTGATATTTTGTTTTCGAGTAAGAATAAACGAACACGTCAAATTACAGAAGCGTTCCATATAATGTGTGCTTAAAAATGCATCAGTCAGCCATTGGTTGCTATCACTGACAAAGCATTTGTATTCTTGAATACTGCTTCAAGCTCTGTCATCTGTTTATATAAAAATGGATGACACGTTTTGCACATGCTCGGTGCAGCTAGCTGGCGCTGTTACGTTCATTCCTTCCAAAAATAACCAGCTTTGATTAAGCGCTCGCGTGTCCACCTTCTCTGCGTCCGTGTCTATTGTGCGTGCTACAAATTTCACCATGAATAAACGATGTAATTAACTTTTTAGTGAGTAACTCATTTATGCAGGTAATTGGTAGAGAAACCCATTTTGTACACTTTCCTAATTTTAATAACACGTAGTAAATACAACGCAGCAAAGGATATGCATTTAATAATGTGCCCCATCATTGCCATCTCCTCTGCAAGTAAACAGGGATGACGGTCACAATTTTAGCATTCATGTGAACCTTAAAAAGCTCTTCTATGTATGTGATATGCTAACCTGAACATGATGTTAACACTGACCATCTTGTTTCTGTGCAGGGTTGGTTCATTCTGCAAGCATTCTGAGACATCAGCTTGCATAATCGATGCTTGCTAGAGATTATGCGACAGCTGCCATGCCGTAATCAACTAAGTCATTATTCATTTTTGTTCATTTCTCTACTACTTCTCTCACAATTCTGTGTAAATATTTTCGTGTGAATAAACTTCTTTCAGTGCAAACTTGCATTTGTTTTCCATTTTCGTGCACCTTCTAGGTTGCATACTGCCGTTTACCAACATGTTCACACATACTGACAAATGTTTACACTATGCTACTAGGTCGTATGTGGGACAAATGTTACTAGGGGAATAGTAAGACGTCAATAGCAAGTACATAAGCACATGTAAGTAAAATTTTGCCAGAGTGTCACTAAAGAGCCTAAAGGCTTCTGTTGGTTGACGGTTAGTAGAATGTTTACAGACCATCTATGAACATGCTTCAGTTGAAGTACGGTAGCCAATTCTTGATAGGATCCAATTCTTGATAGGATGTTACTAGGGTGTATAAAGACAAATGTTAATAGGGGATTGGTAGAAAGTCAACAGAAAATATATGAACATTTTTCTTTTGAAAGAATGTTAATACGGTGTATAAAGAAAGCTTGTTAATAGGGGATTGGTAGGAAGTCAACAGAAAATATATGAACATTTTTCTTTTGAAAGAATGTTAATACGGTGTATAAAGAAAGCTTGTTAATAGGGTGTTGGTAGGAATTTAACAGAAAATATATGAACATTTCTCTTTTGAAAGAATGTTACTAGGGTGTATAAAGACAAATGTTCATAGGAAATTGGTAGAAAGTTTAAAGACATCCTATGAACATGTTTCTATTGAAAGTTGGTGGCCAATTGTTTCTAGGGTGTTACTAGAGCGTTGTTAGGATGTATAAAGACAGCTGGTAGGATTTCAATTGACTGTTGGTAGGTTCTAGTAACAAAAGTCTATAGACTGTCTAAAAAATGTTGTTAGAAATTTTTATAAGGGATTAGCCCGTAACTGGCAGCTCAACAGTACTGTTGACCGAACAAAAAAACTGGAGAGCTAGACAAATCCGAATATTCCTCCATTCTTCTAAATCTACCTTGATTTGGCTACTTCCTGAGCAATGCTATTCACACAAATCTCGACCGTGGACAGCAGCACTTTTTTTTGGCGACAGAAAGGTGCAGGAAGCTTAAAAGTCTAACACGATAGCATTAAATGATCCCTGACTGCTTCTCACGTTTTCCGGCCACTGGAGCGCACATAACTGTAATGTACACCGCGAAACGCTGGCTGCGAACGCTATGCACGAAGGCGTGCTGTCTGCTTGAAACGCGGCCTCTTGTGTGCGCCGCAATGCGGCAGAGGCGAGCGCCATCTGGAGGTATTGCACGGAACCGGGTGCACCACTCCGTGGCCTTCGATATACTCACGCGTCGGCACGCGCAAATGGCGGACGCCGTGGCCGGTGTATCAATGGTAGAAACGCTGAAAAAGGGGTTTCTTCGAGTTTTCGCGTAAGAAAATTCTTTTGTCTTATAGTCAAATGACAATCCGACGCTGTCATGTCCGTAGATTTGTGTATATCGTATTTTACAATACTTCGACATATTTTAGCTTCAGAAATTCAATTAGTGCAGTAGTTTCCTTGCGCCACGAGGAAGACCTGGGTATGGGTGGTTTGAAAATAGTTTCGCCGACACGACGTCCGACGCCGTATTTTCTGCGACACGGGGTCCTTAACGCTGTCGCGTTAAAACCAGCAGGCATCGTTGTTCTCAGTAAAACTTCATTTGGGCCTAGTTGGTACATAATTCTGAACTTAACGTTACAGCGCAAACACCTAAGACGAACCACAAAAGAAAGACACGACACACACAGCGCCATTGTGTGTCGTGTCTTCTTTTTGTGGTACGTCTTAGGTGTTTGCGCTGTAACGTTAAGTTCAGAATCGTTGTTCTCTTCTTAGCGCAACCGGCGGTGTTGCCAATACGAATTTTTCCCCTTTGTTTAAGCAAGTCCTTATATATTATCTTCATGGAAGTGCATCCAGTCAGCATACACTGACCTTGCCTGAGCAGGTACAACATACCAGTCTTGAACCATTTACCTTTTCCTGGCAGCTCAACATTATTTTTTACTTACTGTATCTTGCTTAGTTTTACAAAAATGTCCACAAGAAAAGTTGCTCACTGAGACTCACTCACAAATTATATTTTTACTTAGAGATCACACAGACTCAGACTCACAGATATTCTACTCAGCCGGATTTACTGATACAAAGGTTTGTGGCGACACACTCCGCGCATATTTCTGCGCACCCTCCGTTTTCTTATCATCTGGCCCAGCATAACACAGCTGCACACTGGACTGCATGGTCGATAAAACATAGCGCCACCGCCGCGTCACCCGAGGTATGCGTCACCGACGGTGGCTATAAAAAAAGGCTGCCTGACTGAGAAAGCCCGCTTTCTACCTTCCGCTACTGGGACGAACGTAGCGTTGGTATGCCCGTCCGCTGCCATCGTTAGTCGCATAAAGAATCGTTACGTTTTTATGTTGGGATTCGTCCTTCGGCAGACATGACATCCCACAGGTTCACGGGTGAGCGTGGGTTTGAGTGAGTCGGCTCATGAGTGAATGAGTTTTCCGACCTATGGCTGGACGTGCCGCGTTCCGCGAGCAATGGCGATAAAATAGTGTCGCTTTACTTTTAAAGACTGCTGATAACCTGAATCCCGGGCACGGCGGCTGCATTTAGATGGGGGCCAAATGCGAAAACACTTGTGTACTTTGATTTCGATGCACAGTAATAAAGTCTAGGAGAGCCAAATTTTCGGGGTCGCCCACTACGGCGTGCCTCATAATATATCATGGTTTTGGCAAGTAAAACTACATAATCTAACTCATCTGCAAAGAATTTGTGTTCGTGGTGTGAGCCTGTGATATAAAACTTATGAACAAGCACGACATGACTGGTTGTACGCTAACTGTACTTCAGATGCTGCGCATTGCGAGATCTCACTGCAAAATGTACAAATGAGGATGACCCTACCATCTTGATATACTTTTAATGAATTTCGGAGGATATTGTAATAAATTGACGGAAATTTCACGCATTTTTTGACAGTCTATCATAACTGTATGCACTACAAAGCTATTGTTACGTTAATACGTTGGCCAATTGCTTGCTTTAGCAAGTCCGTCTTTTGTCCAACTGTACATTCTCAGAGAATCAACAATGCAGACCAAGGGCCAAGAGTTGCATTGCGGACTTGGTCATATATGTAATCTCGAAGTAATTGTGTAGCATCATCAAGACGAGGACACAATAGAAAATATGGACAGCAGACACATGAAATAACGACATGGGTGTGTGTTCAAGTTATCTTCTGTTTTGTCGTGTTACTTGCATTGGACTATGTGCAAAACGAGAACAAGGTGAAAGCGGGAGCCAACGTCTTGAATTTCCATCTCCCGCCTTCCTTCTGTTTTCCTTGCATTGGACTAGCATTTGGAAAGAAACCAGGAGCATATACGCGACGCCAACTTGTGACTTGACCGCGACATTCACAAGCATCTGTCGGCTGCATTTCGCGATGCCTGCTCTCTTTAAAGCGGCTCCCGATAACCCCACAAACTGTATCGAAGGACGCTCCTCCAGAGACGTGCCGTGCTCACATTTGGCCTTGTCTGGTATACTTGTCCCCAAGCGACCCGGCGAAGGCACCCGTCACAATGGCCGGAAAACCTGCGAATAAGCAGTATTAAATATTCCGTGAAGGAAATATGCGTGAAAAGTAGTTGCATATGGAGTAAAATCCGGCATAAAATCGGTTCGTAAGCACAAGTAAGAAAAGCCGTCTATTTACTTGTCATTGTAAATATATAGCACGTTACCCGTCACCGAAGGCTGCATAAGTGCTAATGAAAAAAAAAATCGCTTGGTTTATCGAAACATTAGTTTTTATCACCTTCATGAAAACTTGATAAACAATAGCTGACAGCTCAAATAATATGTATTAGCACACAGGCAAAGGGCTTTGCCAGCAACAAATTTAATCGCATATTGACTGGGCTGCACACGCCTATAGCCGCCTTCAACTCCGAACAGAGCCTCCTGAACAATTAAGCTTAGGTCGTACATTTGGTCAACAATTCGATTGTTAGTTCAAGGCAACAAGAACACCTGCGTAATTTGGACGAATCAGGCGAATGCTATGCATACCCTACGCAGTAAGTTTTTGCTTAAGCAGGAAAAATAGTTTGTTTGGCGCAATGAGCGATGCCGTGAAATATTTTAGGCGTGACGATAATAGACGGGAAGTTAGCGATGTGGATTAGAGAGCGAACGGGGATAGCTGACATTCTGGTCTCCATTAAGAGGAACAAGTCGTGCTGGGCAGACCATGCCGTAAGGCAGAGAACCGCAGGTCTATTGCAGTTTCAGAATGGGTGCTAAGGGAAGGGAAGCACCGTCGAGGACGGTAGAGAATAAGGTAGGCGTGATGGAATTAGAAAATTTGAAGGCACGTGGAACCAGCAGTTAGCACAAAGCAGGAGTAATTGGAGATCGCTTGAGAAGCTTTCGTGCTGCGATGGACATCAAAATAGGCTGATGACGAGATGTGACGACATCCATGCTAGCTTCGTGGCAGGTCATTCATGTTATCTCATGCATGCGTGTAATGGACGTCCTGATAGCTAAATTGCGTCGATTGCGGGCAGGGTGGGGAGTAGCGGCGTAGCCAAGAGGGCATCCCGGGCACTTGCAAGGCTTATCAACAGTAAGATTTTTGTTAATAATGGCGCTAGCCCAGCTCCTTTCCCCTCCACGCTCAATTAGGACCCCCCGTCCCGTCCCCAACCACACACGAAAAATTTTCTGGCAACGCCCCTGTGGAGAGGGAGTGTAAGGTTCCTCTCGACCCCTCACCCTAACTTGTCAACAGAAGCGGGGGCGGGTAGGGGAGCTGCCACCGGTCCAAAAACCATAGGCAGCCCAATTACCTGCTGCATTTTCTTTTGGACGTGAATGCTGCTTTAATGCCATTACACAGGAGGATTCATGGCGATTCCAGGGCATGCCACAATAAAAAATCTACATAGCTTAGTCTTAGCTTGAGCAGATCTTTGGAAGCTGGGCAAGAATCTCATAAAAAGAAAAGCTTCACCCCCCTCTTACATGCATTTTCAGGTCTGGATCACCACCGACTGCACTTTTCCGATAAAAAAAAATCACACAGAAACTCCCCTGGGAGTTGCCTAAGTATGCGTAAGCATTGTGACACTTCCTTATCTACACGCAGTCCTATGTCATCATTAATGTTATGAAGCTTGATCCAACGAGTGTAACCGACAGCGCTGCGGTGACACGAGCTGCTGTGGTCGGCGGCGCAAAGTGAATGAAGCGAGAAAAGTACTGCCAGTGGCAGTGCCAGGTGCGCTGATGACGTTCCGTTCATTTTGAGCCGTTATCGCTCATTAGCACTTCACTCATTCGCGTCGAACCATTATCAAGCGTTCTCCGGCGGCGGCTGCTAGTGGCACGGCCGCGCGAACCATATCTTGAAAGCGAACTGCAATGCGGACAGACTGTGCCCACTTCTTCGTCGTTTACTTCGCTTTGAAAACAGACGCGCGTGCACTTATCTTGAAAGTGATCTGCGAAAAGTGCATAGTGCGGCATGTTCTGAGAGCTTTGTGAGCGCTGTGTTCTCGCCGCTTCGGTCGCGTTGAAGCGAGAGTTAGCATGAAGGTAAATTTACTCGCTGCTGTGGGTTCTATTTTGAAAGATATCGTACGGTACGAGATTGACGGACGCATGGTTTTTCTTGCTGGGTAAGTACAGAAATGCTTACGTATTAGAACATCGTTGTGCCCACGAATTTCGCGATAACAACCGACACCAACCTACTCTCCCGCCGGCCGCTGAGCGATGCCGTCTTGGTCGCCCCCTCTCCACCCCCGGGAAAAGGGACACTACGCCTCTACCTCCGTTAAAGAAACGATGATGAAACGATAACGACGACAAGAACGACGTTTCCTAACGCGTTGTCTCATGGTCTTCGAGATTTGCACGTGAAACCGGCGCGCGCGAATCTTGCAGGCAATCATTGACCACTTAATGGCGCGAAAATACAGGAAAATATTGTCAAGCGTCACAGTACAAAAAAGGTAAACAGAGCACTGATCTTACACATATTGTTTGGGGAAAAGAAATAAAAAATTAGCCCCAACACACGCCACTACAGCCACCACCGCTGGCATAATGTCGGAAGGAACAGTTGGCAACCTTTAACATCGCTACTTCGACTCCGCAACAGGCCCCGAACACTCTCAAGTTCGTAAAATGGCCACAGAGGGCGAAAACATAGACCGCGCGGTGCTGTTGAAAAACACAGCCGTAGTACACCAACGAATAGGTTCCCCCGTGAGCGCATTATCTCCCGCTAGGGGTGCCGTAGTAAGCGCCATTTTAACCTACAAACTTTCTTCAAGAATAAACGAAGCATTTTTATTACATGACAAATAGTACAAAATTATCATCCCTAATTTTACATTGTACTCTTTAGTACCAACTTTGTTGTTTTTTGCCATTTTAAAAGCAAAATAGCGTTCAGCATCATCGACATCCCACATGACCTCTGGCCTGCATATAAAATTTTTACCGGTATGTTCGCGTGCAGGGTAGGTACGGATTCTTTGCTTCGTACATCGGTTGGTTATTTTGTGCTAACACCAGTTTATTGCGCTTCAATATGTCGCGCTATTTAACTTCGGGTGTAAGCCCGAAAGCTAGGTTTCAGTCGTGAGCCAATTCGAACACGTCTGCATCGAAATGGGAGCCGGATCCTGCTGCCACTGGGGACGGAAATGCCGGTGAGTCGTTTAACATCGCTGCTTCCATCGCTATGTAATATATTCGTCTCGTTAACTTACAGGCGAAGGCAAGTTAACGAACTAGATGCTGCATTAAATATGGGCAGTCACGACCCTCCGTTGATGTTTCCGAAATAAACTTTCATTTGCGAGGCCATCGTTATACACACATTCACGAAAGAGAAAGTGATATCGGAACTCTCGACACATGTTTCATCTCGTTGTAGCCATGGGTTACTGAGTAGCCTTATCAATATATGTTTTTCAAGTCCGCCAGCAACTTCTTTCGTTCACAGAACCGAATAACCCTTTGATAAACTGAAGCTAAAGTACTGAATGTAATGTATCAAACAGTTGCACGCATGATAATTCACCGATATTTCGTACCTGTTGGTTCCGAATCTTCTTGCTGTTCAGTTTGGTTTACCTCAGGACATTTATTTTTGCACTAGTGAATCGGTGCATCACGTTCATGCAGAAAAAGAATACATCATTTCTAATAGCTTCATGTCTTTCATCTATTTCTTGTGAAAGCAGTAGTGTGATCTCCTCTAGTGTATAAACTACCGCACAAATGTGCTCACATCAATTTTAGGGAGAGTAACAATACTTATTTACCATGCTGCTTAAGCACTGTAAAACAAAAACTGTACATTTGCATGTGTTCTGTAGTCATAAACCACTACAATGTATATGTCGCACCTTTCTGCCTTCTCGCATTTTATATAGCAAAATTGTGCTTATTCAATTTCTGATGCAGTCAAAATTTCTGTTCCAGACATGCAGTAATGAGGACGGCACCAGTATAAAGCAACACACTCCATGCACTACACAGAAGCTGCTGCCTGCTAAACAAGGTGATTGTATGGACTCTGGTTGCTACTACAAGGTAAACAAAACTTGGTTAAGAAATAAATATGCTTGATATTGACACGTGCTTTTGTCTTTATCGGGCGACACGTTTCACCGCCTAACAAATGTTATCGCAGAGTGCAGGACGCACCTGCATGTATCGGAAGTTTCTGGAATGTTATCGATGCTTCCATCCGCTGTCTGTGACCGAACCTTGTGTAATCTGATCGCATGTGTGCGCGACGCGAATGACGTGGAACTTTGTGGAAGGCACGCGGGTCCCAGCGATTACTCTGGAAAATTCGACGACTGATGTATAAAAGCCGACGCGCATGACCCGCTGATCAGATTTTCGACGCCCGCCGACTGTGTTCGCCGCTATCGTTGTGCTATAAGTGTAGCCTGTTCTTGTGGGCACAGGTTCCCCCAATAAAAGTTACTTTTGTCGTTCATAGTATTGCTACTGTGTTCTTCAACGTCATCACCACGTGGCATCTGGTGGAGGTGCTTGTGCGTTCATGTACCGGACGTCCCCGACAAGCCGTAATCCAAGCCCGGACCGCAAAGTCAACACCAACATCGTCCGGGAACACCGAGAAAGCCGCCGGCTACAGCAGCTGCCCCCGGAGCACGGACTTCTACCTGAGAAGACCAAGAAGATTGTGCCACTGGCAACCCCAATGGCAGCTCCAGCAACCCCATCGTTCTGCAGCAGCCCAGGGAGCCTCCGACGTTCCGCGATTCAACATTCGAGGACCCGGAAACCTGGCTTGAGACGTATGAGAGGGTCGCCGCATTTAACACCTGGAATGGCGATGACAAACTGCGGCATGTCTTCTTCGCATTGGAAGAAGCTGCCAGGACGTGGTTCGAGAACCTAGAAGCCACCTTAACGACCTGAGACCTTTTCAGAAGCGGCTTCCTGAAGACCTTCACAAGCGTCGTACGCCGAGAACGAGCCCAAGCACTACTACGAACCCGAGTGCAGCTGCCGAATGAGACTACCGCGATTTTTACATAATAAATGAGCCGCCTATTCCGCCACGCCGACCAGGAAATGTCCGAGAAAAAAAAAGTCTGCCTACTGATGCGTGGTGTAAAGGAGAAACTTTTCACCGGAATGGTATGGAGCCCACCGAATACCGTCGACGGGTCTCTTCGCGTGGCCACCAGCATCGAGAAGGTACTGCAAATGCGGAAGCAGCAATTCAGCCGCCGTGCGAACTCGACAAACTACGCCGGAGTCACTGGCCGCCAACGACATGCGCGAGACTCTCCGAGCGGTCGTGCGAGAGGACCTATACAAGCTGTTCCCATCATCACAGCCTCAAGTGGCTTCGATTGCCGACGCCGCACGTGAGGAGCTCCAACAACAACTCGTAGTAGCCCCTGAATGGCCGCAGCCTCAGCCACAAGCGATGGCTTACACCACTGCAGCCCGCCGTCACGTACCCCCTGCGCGTCCAGGGCAGGGCCCAGTGACGACACACTTCCGTCGTCCGCCACCACCCCCGCCGCCCGCACGCCAACCCATCGCCCCACGCAGAATTCCAACGAAGACTAATGTTAGGCGCAGCCGCGACCACCGTTCGCTTTACTATCACTGAGGAAAAGCCGGGCACATCAACCGTCGACGCCCATACCGGGAGATGGGACTCCGAGAGTTCGCCGTTAACGCGTCACGACCACAGATTGGCGAACTACGTCGCGATATCGCCGACTACCTCGCCGCCACTAAGTGGAGCCCTCGACGACCGTCCCGTTCGCCGTCACCAGGCCGCTACCTGTCGCCGCAGCGCCGACCATACACCGGCCCAGCCCGGGGCCGCTCTGCGAGCCCGTATCCGGAAAACTGAAAGCAGCAACCGATGGAGGTGCGGTTGCTCTTCGTCGAACTGACGAAGATCCTCCGCCGCCGACGAAGATGCGAAGAGACCATCTCGACTACATAATAACGACACCCCACCGTCCCGACGAAGTCAGGAAGCCAAGACTACAACGACGAAAGACGACTTGACGACACGAAATTTCAGTTTCAGTTCAACACGACGCAGCCGTGATCCGATGCCTAGGCCTAACTGCAACTCCAGACAAAGAACCACCGACCTCGACGTGCTTCTCGACGGCCACGCAGTTACCGCCTTAGTGGACACAGGGGCCGATTACTCCGTAATGAGTGGACACATTGCCACCTAGTTGAAGAAAGTTAAAACTGCATGGGTAGGGCCTCAAATTCGAAACGCTGGCGGACACATCACGCCGACTGGAATCTGCACGGCAACAATTACCGTTCATGACCTGACTTACCCTGCCACCTTCGTTATCCTCCAACAGTGTTCACGAGACGTCATTCTCGGCATGGACTTCCTGAACCAACACGGCGCAATCGTAGACCTGAAGTCAAAATCGATAACGCTGTCGGAAGATCAAGCGATACCGCCGGAGTGCTCTCGTAGTCACCAAGCCTTGAGTGTGCTCGAAGATCAAGTGAGCATCCCGCTGCGCTCCAGCATTATTATTTCTGTCGGCACCGAAACACACACTGACGTAGAAGGCGTCATCGAGGGCGACCAACATCTACTGCTCGACCGTGAAATTTGCGTCATAGTCCCAGAACCAGACTTCGACGTAAATCCAAGTCTTCCTATGAGTAAGCAGCAACGCATCAGAAGTTTTCTCCGACGATACAAAGACTGCTTTTTAACGTCATCGAGGATTCGACAAACACCAGTTGCAAAGCATCGCGTAATAACCGAAGCGCGAGCTCGACAGCTCCGCCAGAGCCCTTACCGAGTTTCGACGCGAGAACGTGAAACTATTAGGCAACACGTCGACGAAATGCTGCGCGACGACATCATCCAGCCGTTGAAAAGCCCGTGGGCCTCCCCTGTATTCCTGGTGAAGAAAAAGGACGGAACCCTACGCTTCTGCGTCTATTATCGTCGGTTGAGAGAGAGACAGAATAAACATCTTTATTGGGTGAATGCAGCTTTGGAGAGGCGTCCTCATTCCCGAATGCCTTGAGCTCGGGCCGCGTCCTTGGCCCTCGCAATCAGCCGTTGCTGATCCTCGAGGTCGGAGCTGGCCAAGGCTCTCTCCCAAAGCTCGTTAGTAGGGTAAGGGTTCGGAGGATTTAATGGTGCCGCTCTGCAACCCCCTACTATGTGTCTGAGGGACCCGGGCTCTGCGAAGAAGCGGCATTGCGGAGAGAATTGTGTAGGGTCTATGAAGTGATTTCTGGTTCGGTGGGTATTAACCTGTAGAGCTCGAAGGAATCGCTCCTGCTCTCTAGGTAGTGACTTGTGTGGGGGTGCATATGTTCTGCGGTTCCTTGTGGTGTTGTGTGATGTCTTGGTAAGAGACTAGAGGGTGCATGCGCTCGGGTTCAGATTTCTCGGCGTCGGCTCGGTGGGTCAGATCTGGAACCACGTGGTAGGCGACCTCGTTGCCAGGAATGCCTTGATGAGCTGGCGCCCAGATTATCAGGACTGATCTCGTTGGCGGCTTTTGATTGATGATGCGGAGCGTAGTGGTATGAATTCTGCCGCTAGCAAAGTTGCGGCATGCCTGTTGGGAGTTGGTCACTATGACTTCAACCTCTGTTTGGGAGATCGCGAGGGCTATGGCCGCTTCCTCGGCTCGGAGAGGATTGTTTCGTGTGGGCGAAATGCTGCTCCGATGTTCTGTGTTGGCGACTACGGTGGCTGTTGTGGCTGCGCGTCTGGAGTAAGAAGCCGCGTCCGTGTAGGCTGTAGAGGGTAAAGTCCCTTATCGCTTGTGTATGGCCAGGGCGCGGGCCTTCCTTCACTCTGCGTGGTGCACTGGGTGCATATTGCGAGGTAGAGGACGTACGGTGATGTTTCTCCGGATTGCATGGGGTAAGCTCACAGTCTGAGGCGGCGGATGGCTCAGAGGGGCAGAGAGCCCCAGGCGCAAGAGGATGGAACTCCCTGCTTCCGTAACCGCCAGCCTTGCTCGCCGACTGGATAAATGTGCCTCGATCAGCTCCTCGGCCGTGTTGTGCACACCTAGTCGTACTAGGCGTTCTGTGGACGTACTGATTGGCAGGCCCATCGCCTGCCTATATGCCTTTCTGATCATTGTGTTGATTTTCTTGAGTTCCGTCTCGTTGAGTAGTGCGTATGGAATAGCGTAAGTTATTCGAGACACGACGAAGCCTTGGACAAGCCGAAGCGTGTCCGCCTCCCCCATGCCTCTTGTCTTGGTTGTTATTCGCCGGATCATGTGCGTAACTTGGACTGTTGTAATCTTAATCTTTTGAATTAATATTGTATTGGTGCGATCCGACTGGAAAACCATTCCGAATATCTTTACGCTCTGAGACGGAACGATGGTGTGTCTTTCCAGTTGTATGTTGATAGTGGGTGAGTCGGATGTGTGCGTCTTTCGCGGTGAGACCAGGAGTAGCTCCGACTTTTGGGGGGCGCAGCTGAGCCCGCATGACTTAGCATAGTCGCCCACCACGTCTGCAGCTTCCTGCAAGCGGTTCTTCATTTCCCTGATGGACCCTGTGGACGACCAGATGGTATTGTCGTTGGCATATAGACCATGCCGGATCCCTGGGGTGTTATCGAGGAGCGGCGTTAGTCCTATTAGGGCGACATTGGAAAGGAGAGGGGATAACACTGCGCCTTGTGGTGTGCCGCGCCCGCCCAGTAGGAAGGGGTTTGTGGCTTTCTCCCCGACCTTTAGAATGGCTTTTCTATCTGAGAGGAAATCTCTGATATAGGAGTACGTTCTGGCCCCACAGCCCAGCGTATTTAACCTCTGTAGAATTGCTGTGTGCTTGACGTTATCGAACGCCCCTTTAAGATCTAAGGCGAGGATAGCCGTGGTGGAATTGCGTGTCGCTGGTACAATCACCTCCTCTTTCAGCTGAAGTAGGATGTCTTGAGTTGAGAGATGTGGACGGAATCGTATCATCATTGTTGGAAGTTTGCCCCAGTCCTCCAGGAATGGTTGTAGCCGGTTGAGAACGATGTGCTCTAGGAGCTTTCCTACACACGAAGTGAGGGAGATCGGTCGCAGGTTCTCAATTGCTGGTGGCTTGCCTGGCTGCGATATCAGACGAGCCTCGGCTATTTTCGAGTCCTCGGGACGGTTTCCTTTCCTCCATACTTCGTTAAGATGAGCGGTAAGCTCTAGTAGCGCGGGGCTGTCAAGATTTACAATGCTTTATTGGTAATTTGGTCCATTCCCGGGGCTGTGTGGCGTCTCAAGCTCATTATCGCTGCTGTTACCTCATGTAGATGAATGTCCTCATCTAGGAGCTCATTAGGGGTGCCGGTGTAGGGTAGCAGAGGCTCCGATGGCTGTGTGGGGAAGTACTGGGCTTTGAGAGTCAAAAGGAGGTCCGCCTTGTTTCCAGAAAATGGGTGAATTACTCCGTCAATATTGTGGTGGGATTCCGTTTTGCTGCTGGCCGGGTTGATTAAATACCTCAATAACTTCCCCGTCTTGGAAGTACTCAGTCTTCCTCTCAAGCTGTCGCAGAGGGATAGCCAATTCTCTTGTCATTGCGTGGTAGCGTATTCCGCAGCCTCTTGTGTGAGTAGTGCTATTCGCCTCTTGAGCTTGTGATTTAGGGTCAAACAATGAAATGTTCCTTACCTCAGTAAGGAAGCCTTCATTGCGGTGAGGCCACCTTATGTCACTCTAAAAGCTTCCTTACTGAGGGGCCCTCGGTGAAGGCTTCCTTGGTGCTTCCTCAGCGTAAGGTAGCTCCGAAGCTACCTTCGTGCGTCCTTACGCCGCTCCTTGCCCTGAACGAGCGTTTCACCTCAACACATAGCCACGTGACGTTCCCTTGCGCATGCGCACTGTCATCCACCTGCGGAGAAGCGCGAGCACGGTACGTCTTGCCAGGAGTGTTCGTTTCAGTCACGCGTGCGGCATGAAAGCGTTGCTAGTCGTTGCTAGGCATTGCACGACGCCGGCGTGCCAGCTTTGCCGGAGCACATCAATTTTTGAACTGTAATATGGTACTTTTTTACGTTTAGTGAACAAAACTATCAAAAAACACCCACGCATCTCTATATTAGCGCTTCAATTTAAAAACTGTGTAGCGATACAACATTTTTTCATTGAGTAATGGTGTTCGCGTAAAGCTTTTAAGAGATCATCTCGAACCCAGGCATGCGACAACCGCTCCTTACGTGAGGACGGGCGAAGGGAGCTTTCCAGAGTACGCTTGCCTCCTCTATCGGCCCTTCGCTGTAAGGAAGCCTCACGTAAGGTTAGGAAGCGGTCGAATGAAAGGAACGTTTCATTGTTTGGGCCTTAATCTTTGCCTTTTCCAACGCTTCAGCAGGCTACGCCAGGCTTCCCACATGTGGAGCAAGCGAGCGTGAATTCTTGGAGTGGTTGTGAAAGTGTCAAGCATTTTTATGGGCGCCTTCACATTCTGGTGAAGCTGAGAGATCCAGTCCTTAATTGACTGAAGCTGTTGGCTCTGTTCGTTCGCAGCTCTTTCTTCTCTTATCTCCCGCAGCTTGGTGCAATCCGTGAGGCGAGCCATGCCTATCCTGGCTTTATATTCGAGCCCATGGAGAGTGGTGGCTAGCAGCGCGTGGTCGCTGCCTAGGTACTCCTCCAGATTGGTCCAGCAAGCTTGGGGGATATTTCTGGTGAGGGATTAAGTCGGGGTTCGTGTCTCTTTGAACACTTGTGCCGAGCCTCGTGCTATTCCTTGGATCGTTGACGAGTGTGAGATCCATGTCCTCAATAACTTTGTGAAGCATGTTTCCCCTGGGGTTGGTGTACGTATAGCGCCAGAGGGGGTGGGCTGCATTAAAGTCGCCCACAATTAGAAGCGGATGGTTGCCTGCTGCGTGCAGGGCTTGCTCCAAAACCAGTTTGAGGACCAATGGCGCGCTTTTCGGCCGACAGTAGACGTTTAGAACAAACATGGGATCCTTCTTCTTTGTTGCCTGAACAAGATCACAAAGAAGGATGTGTACCCCCTTCCACGGATAGACGACGCATTGGATCGGCTTTACAACGCTAAATACTTCTCGTCGATGAACCTCAAGTCTGGCTACTCGAAAATAGAAGCCGACGAGATAGATCGCGAAAAGACCGCCTTCATCACACCAGATGGCCTGTACGAGTTCAAGGTCATGCCATTCGGACTGTGCTCGGCGCCTGAAACGTTTCAGCGCGTAATGGACACGGTGTTAGCAGGATCGAAGTGGCAGACTTGTCTTGTTTACTTGGATAACGTCGTTGTCTTCGCCGGAAATTTCGACGATCACCTTAGGCGGCTTATAATTGCGACAGTGTTAGAGGCCATCAAGTCATCAGGGCTCACTCTGAAGCCGGAAAAGTGCCGCTTCGCTTACGATGAGCTTTTGTTCCTAGGCCACGTCATCAGCAAATCAGGAGTACGCCCCGACCCACAGAAGACAGCTGCCATCGCAAAGTACCGGCAGCCAACCAACAAGAAGGCAGTGCGCAGATTCCTTGGTACGTGTGCCTGCTATAGGCGCTTTGTCAAGGACTTTTCACGCATCGCGGAGCCGCTAACACATCTAACCAAATGTGATGTCGAGTTCAAGTTGGAAACGCCGCAGGCCAAGGCATTTCAAGGACTCAAACGACGCATGCAGTCGCCGCCGGTACTTAAACACTTCGGCGAGGACGCCGATACTGTAATCCACACTGACGCCAGTAGCCTAGGCCTCGGTGCCGTCCTAGTCCAGAGGAAAGAAGGACTTGAACGGGTGATATCGTATGCTAGCCGGTCGCTGTCAAAAGCGGAAAGCAATCATTCTACGACTTAATAGGAATGCCTCGCCATCATTTGGGCTAAGCTAAATTCGGCATTTACCTCTATGGCAGGCCATTCAAAGTCGTCGGCGATCATCACGCGTTGTGTTGGCTAGCCAACTTAAAGGACCCTTCTGGACGGCTGGTGCGGTGGAGGCTCAGACTGCAAGTATATGATGTCACGGTAATATAAAAGTCCGGAAGAAAACACTCCGTCGCCGACTGCCTATCCCGCACCCCCATCGATCCCTCTCCGCAAGGCGACGACGACGACGACGCCTTCCTGGGGATAATAAGCGCGGAAGACTTCACTAAACAGCCAACAAGCAGACCTGGATTTAAAAGGCCTCGTCGAGTATTTGGAAGGGAACACCGACGTTGTCCCTAGGGCATTTAAGCGCGGGTTGTCTTTGTTCACGCTACAAAACAATCTGCTCGTGAAGAACTTCTCACCAGTCCGCGCCAGCTACCTTCTTGCTGTACCGTCAGCGCTGCGTCCAGAAATACTGCACGCCCTACACGACGATCCAACCGCTGAGCACCTCGGATTCTCCCGCACGCTTTCGAGAGAACAGGAAAGGTATTACTGGCCACGTCTGGCCACCGACGTCACCCGTTACGTCAAGACATGCCGAGACTGTTAACGACGCAAGACACCACCGACAAGGCCAGCAGGATTGCTACAGCCGATCGAACCTCCTCGCCGACCGTTGCAACAGATTGGAATGGATTTGTTGGGGCCGTTTCCGATGTCAACATCCGGGAATAAGTGGATCGTCGTGGTGACGGACTATCTCACCCGCTTTGCTGAAACTTAAGCTCTACCAAAAGGCAGCGCAGCCGAAGTGGCGAAATTTTTCGTCGAGGACATCCTGCTGCGACATGGTGCCCCAGAAGTCCTCATCACCGACAGAGCAACGGCTTTTACAGCAGAGGTCACCCAAGTCATTCTGCAGTACAGCCAGACAAGCCACAGGAAGACAACTGCCTACCATCCGCAGACGAATGGTCTCACGGAGCGCCTGAACAAGACCCTCGTCGACATGCTAGCAATGTACGTCGACGTCGAGCACAAGACGTGGGACGCGTTCCTGCCCTATGTAACCTTCGCTTACAACACGGCGGTGCAAGAAACAACACAGATCACTCCGTGCAAGTTGGTTTACGGCAGGTACCCGACGACGACGCTCGACGCCATGCTACCCCACGTCACTGACGAAGAGAATGTTGACGTCGCTAGCTATCCCCAGCGCGCCGAAGAAGCCCGACAGGTCGCCCGCCTACGGATCAAGGACCAACAGAGGACCGACAGCCGACACTACAACCTCCGACGACGCTTCGTCGAGTACCAGCCCGGTGACCGTGTCTGCGTTTGAACACCGATACGCCGACGAGGACTGAGTGAGAAACTATTGCGCCGCTATTTCGGACCCTACAAGGTCATTCGACGTATTGGCGCACTGGACTATGAGGTCGTGCCAGACGGAATTTCGCATTCACAGCGGCGCCGCGCACGATCTGAAGTGGTCCACGTGGTGCGTCTGAAACCCTTTTACGGAGGCTGACGAACTTCCTTATTTTGTTGTTTTCTTTGCTACGGGTGTTTTTCTTTATTACTTTCGTTTGTATGCAGCATCGGGTCGATGCTTTTTAAGAGAGGGGTATTGACACGTGTACTTTTCTTTATCGGTCGACCACGTTTCGCCGCCTTACAAATGTAATCACACAGCGCGGGCCGCGCCTGCATGTATCCGAAGTTTCTGGAAAGTTATCGATGCTTCTACCCGCCTGCCTGTTGTCGCCGAACCTTTTGTTATCTGATTTGATCACGTGACGCGAATGGTGTAGAACTTTGTGGAAGGCACGCGGGTCCGAACGATTAGTCTGGAAAATTTGACGACTTCTGTATAAAAGCCGACGCTCTTGACCCGTTGATCAGATTTTCGACGATCGCCGACCGTGTTCGCCGTTATCGTTGTGCTATAAGTGTAGCCTGTTTTTGTGGGCACAGGTTCGCCCAATAAAAGTTAGTTTTGTCTTTCACAGTATTGCTACTGTGTTCTTGAACGTCACCACCACGTGACAATATTGAGTGGTACTAGAGGTTATCTAAGGAGTGCGCCCCTTTTAATGAAGCTTCAAATGGCCTCTGCTTCTAACATGTTCATACCCTTTATTTGAGCACGCTTTCCATAAAACACTTTCCCGCAGGATTATTTCATTTTTGGCACGTTTTCTTTTTCCCTGAAGTAGCATAAAACACCTTCCCGTAGGATTATTTCATTGTTGGCACGTTTTCTTTTTCCCTGAAGTGGCCACTTGGTTGCTGATAAAAACATGTCTCCTTTTTCCGCTCTTTGTAATACCTGAACAAAGGACTGAATTTCGTTGTTGTTTTCATAAACTAAGGGGCGGTTTTTCATTTCGTCCCGTTCGGACTGCAATTTTTTCAGCTCTTTTCCTTGACGGGCAACTTTTTTTTAAAATCTCTTGACTGCTTTTTTTTAGTGTTCTAGGACGTCCACAATATCTAATGTAGTTTGGCAGGCCTGGTTAAAAGAAAAACTACGATCAGAGGATGATTCTAAGGCAGTCTCTGGAACTAGAACTTCCACCTTGTCGCTGAGAAACTGCAAGGCACTTTAGATGTTGGGGCTATCTCCTGAGCTGCCGCAATTATCGCTTGCCTCAACTCGGCCGAGACGCGCCCGCCTATTGTCCGCGGCGCGACGTAGCTGGCTGCACCTTGCTGTGCATCGAGCGGCCGTGCCACTGTGGAAGGTACAGTTTCCCTTTCTCTAAAGATGGTTCTTTTTTCTGTGGCCGCAACGCGAGCTGACATGTTTTCGCGCCTATCGTTTTGTTTTTCTGCAACTCCGCGCACGCAGCTCATCGATGGATGCACGGCTGCACGGCTGCACGGCTGCACGGCGTCGAATTGCGACCTGCGTCATTTTCTTGTGTTGGCATAGTCGGTGTGAGACATGTCGCAAGTGAAATATTTGATAGAAGTGCTTTAGTCTAAGTGAAGAGGCTGTACGGGTGCTATGGCGGTGTGCCCCGTTCTCTGAAGCGTCGTCGGGTTTTCGACATGCAAATGCTTTTTGCCTCCTATTGACCTCCGAAGCAAAGCGTGCAATATTTGATATGAAAGGTGCAGTGCCCGTCATCATGGTGTGAATTTCGAGCCGCAAACGAGACTGTGGCACTTAGCGCACACCGCGGCTGCTAAGTCACCGTGGAAATTGTTTTAGGTTGCCGTAATGTACAGGATACAGTATTAACGAAGTTAATGAGTTCAAATACCTTGGACTTACTATCACAACTAACCTTAGTTGGCATAATCACATCAATATAGTCTGCTCTAAGGCGATACGAAAACTAGGGTGCCTAAAACGAACTTTAAAACACGGCACTAAAGAGTGCAAGCTTACGGCCTCTAAATCATCATTAGACCTGTTTTGGAGTATGCTTCTGTAGTGTGGTCGCCTTATCGCATACAGTATATTTCCAAATTAGAATCCATTCAGAAAAAGCGTGTTAGATTTATTTATGGCCATTACGACCGTATGTTTTCACCGTCATCCCATGCACACGCTTTATCACTGGACCCATTGTCGTTTCGTCGCACGTGTGACCGCCTAATCCTGCTGCACAAAATCGTTCACGGATCATCTAACATTGAAGCACCCATCTCGCTAACCACACCTACTGCCCGAGTAACCCGACGTACTCACCCATTAAACATAGATCCCTTCGTTCCAAAAATAGATTGCTACAAGTTTTCTTTTTTCCAACACACTGTTGAATTATGGAATAACTTAGATGGTCCTCTGCGTTCATTGCGGACTAATCAACTTCAGAAAGAACTGCCTAACCACGTTGGTTGACATGTTATGTTCATAAGTTATGTAACCCACCTCTGCTATGTCTCTAAAATGAGATAGCAGTATTTGTAAATAAATAAATGAATAAATAAATAAATAAATAAATAAATATGTATTGCTGTCAGTCTTACCTGCGGCTTGTGGACAGCTAGGCCACTGACTGTTATTTGTGGCAGCGATACGTACGTAAATGGAAGCAGTAATAATTTTTGAGAGCAGACAGTTGTTTCGCTCGATGTTTGGTCGTGTTCATGGCGTTATGAAGGCTAGAAAACTAACTGGCTTGATGGGGCTTAGTTCCAACTTCAAGGGGCGTAACGCTGGGGCTGTATGTGTTTGTTTTTCGTGCTGCTAGTACCGCTTTCATGCTTTTGTTGCATGAGTGGTAGCTGCTACATGCCGCCTGGGCAGAATATAATAAAAGCAATTTATTAACTTTCATACGTATGCAGTGTGACTTAACAAAATTTCCAGCTTTTTATTGGGAGCGTAAATATCCACTATAGTTTATTCGGAAACTCAAATTCTATCTTAACTTAGTAGCTGTGAGACAAGTGAAACTCGCATTCCTTTTTGAATTGTTCGCCCAAATCGCATCGCCCCTGGCGGATGCGTCATCAGGTATTTGACAGTAGCTTCGCTACGTGAGTCGTTTTATGCGCAAATATTGCTCGGATAAGTATCCTGTTAATTTATGCCGACACTCGTTCATCTTATTTTTAAGCAATTACAAGCTCCGAGTAACGGAAGGTGCCAAACTTGTGAGGTGTAGCAAGCGTGGGAAATTCAAAGTTGTGTGGCTGGCTACAAGTTCCTATTCTCACGTTTCTTGCATTCAAAGCCAACGCACACAGTATCACTGATTTATTTCCATTTCTGCTTGTACTTGATCAATCTAATGTGACAACTGTATTTGCTCTTTGATGTTCTCCCTTTATTGTGTATTCAGCTTTGCTGCCAGAAAATGCAAGAATTTTTTTCAGTATCCTAGTGAGGGAATATTTCACTTACGGCCGTGTGTGAAACACGCAAGATTACAAAACTGATAGAAAAATGATGAGATGTTTCTTTTATACAGCTTGGACTTGACTTTTGGTGAGGATGTCGATTGACCTTGGGCCTGGTCACAACACACGCAACATGGCCAAAGTGCAGCCTGTCAGTTGATTGCCCCCGATTTGACCATAAACATCAGAAACTTAAGCAGTATAGGTAGGGGGAATTTTCACTTTGGAACAAAATACTGACAGACTCCTTGTTTTGAAGAAATAAATGACATATTTACAAAAGAAATCCGTTCTCTCTTTGTGCAGACTACATACAATCTTTTTGCTTGTTATACAGACCTGCAGAAAGCAGTCCTTCTGGACCCTTCTCGCATGCAAAAATAAATAAAGAGGAGTGCACTTTCTGAAGAAATTGATGCACTGAAATGTGCACTCGGCACACACAGAGACGCAAAATAAACAAAAACTTTAAGGCAGTAAAAAAAAACAGGTTTGAAAGATGTTCGAGCATCCTAACTGGCCTTGGCATATGGAACTAAATATAGCAGCAAGAGAGGTGCACGCAGAGAAGTGTTTGTAAATGTTTGCAATATATGGACAATGTCTAAGAAATTATTTTTATTTACTCGGACCTTCTTGGTACCATGGCTGTGCAGTAAAAGCTCAAAATCATGCCCTGCTCCCAATAAAGCACCTTTAGATGTTAAAATTAAATTCTGGGGTTTTACATGCAAAAGTCACAACCTGAAGTTTTGGCCACCTGTCCTTCTTTATCGTGCACCAGAATCTAAGTCAAAAATTACGTACAGCGCGAAGGACAAGCACTGCGATAGATGACATAGCGCTGACTTCAAACAATATTTTATTGCGTTGCCACATCGTGTGTATATGATGTACAAGAGGGGGCGTGAGCAGAAAGTAAAGACAGTCGCAAGGGGTGTTCCAAGAGCAAGTCATTGTGCTAAGAACATGGTCACTTGAATAAAACGAACAGTACGATTTCTATCTATTTAGATACATGACTTCACTAGGGGTCAGCGCGATAGAGGGGGCGCTAACGCACACACTACCCAGTTTTCTGATAAAATGAGCTATAATTTCCCGGGCGAGCTGTGAGCTGTGTCTCGCTAAAACTGTCGTACCTTCAAATAGGGGCACGCAGCCGCAGTCCCTGCAATGGATGCCAAAGTAGCTTTGAACAGTGTTATGAACGCTGTTACAGTGCTCTCTTAAACGTTCATTTAAGCACCTGCCTCTCTGTCCAACATATTTACGGCGGCAAGACAGGAGAATTTGGCAAACCACATTCGTTGCGCATTAGATGGGGAAACGGCGTCGCGGTAGCTCAATTGGTAGAGCATCGCAAGCAAAATGCGAAGGTTGTGGGATCGTTCCCCACCTGCGGCAAGCTGTTTTTTCATCCACTTTTATTTCCATTAATTTATCGTTCCTTTATTTCATTTATTAAGCACAAGTAATTTCCCCTATGCTGACCTTGGTGGCAGTGTTTGTTGGCTTCTTATGATATGACTAATAAAAAAATCGGGCCCCTGGGTTAAGCCCCTTTCTATTCGTTGCGCACATCACAAAACGTTGTCTGTGCCCGACAAAGCAACAACTCTGACGCGATTTAGGCACGTTTACACGCTTACAGAGCCTTGTCAGCTTTTGCGGGGCTGAGAAAACGACTGTGATTCCTGCACGATGTTCAATCTTTAGCATATGGGAGTCATCATGCACATACGGTAACACTGCAAGCCTTCGTCTTTAAACCGGCTGGTTCCTTGACTGAGCGCGCTCTTCACGTTTTGTGCCTCTCAGAAGCTGTTCCGCTATGGCTGAAATTAAGGCCCAAGGGTAGCCAGCCCAAAAATGGTGATCAACCTGTGCAGCAAGGCTATGTGGCATCTCGTATGAGCAAGATTTATTGAGACTGTTAACGAGGCATAACTCTATAATACCTCGTTTAACGACCTTTGAGTGTGCGGAGTTAAAGGGGAAGAGTGGCTTCTTACTTCACGTTTCGAAGCACCAGCACACATGTTTGTTAGCAAGGCACAGCCTGAGATTTAGAAAGCGCAAGGAATCATCAATGAGAACCTCATGTGTAAGTTCTAGAGGCTGCAGATCTTTAAGAAAGATCTCCATGACTTTCGAAGCAGCAGACTCGAAAGGGTGATCAGTACAATCAACAAATACCAGGAAGTCGTCCACAAACCTCCACATTTTGACAACAGGGGACGCGTCTAGGTGACCTTGAATATTGCGATCATGATGAGCTAGATAAATATCACTTAGTGCCGACGCCAGGCATGATACTATGGGATTCTCTGGGCATGATCCTGTGGGCATGGGATTGCAGCATTGGCGCAGTCCTTGCTGCATAGAGTTTCATATTAGTATACCTAGAGGCAAATCTGGCGCTGCTATCGTTCAACCATCATGGGAATGATGGGAAGTACAGGCTTCGGATTGGCATTCTATTGACTGGCGAACTAGTCTACAAGTATTTTTTTGGCAGTTTTGGTCTCGCTCCAAGCGCAATTGCTATAACCTGCAGTGAGACAGGGCAACGCGAAGCTCTCTGCCTTTGTTATGTTGCTCGGAGTGGCGATAGTGCGCTGGGCGAGCGACTGGGACGATGCTCGTGTCGCGGTGTGGCGTCGAAGCCCTGACGAGAAAGCGGCGGCATCGTAAATGTTGAAAGAACATGTTTTGAGCGTTTGGACCTTGGTTTGTTAAGTGTGCACGTTAGATTGGCACTGTAGCGTTACATGCTTTATGAACCTTCAGAATAGGACAAAGAAGGCACTACTGATACAAGACATATACAAGCTTCTAGTGGCTTGACAATCAAATTTTATTAAGAGCTTCCTTATGCATTGCTCGTTTATGTGCTCATTGAAATGCGTGTTTTAGGACTTTGAGAACCCAAACTTACTTGTGGTAGGAAAGATAGCTGCTTCCTAGCTGTAGTCTAGTGTCGCACAATGGGTACCCGCAAAGCCACGCTGTAACGCTTCGGAAGCGGTACGCCAATATAAAATATGATGAAGCATACTCGTAGGAGGCCACTAGCGTCCTAGCTAGCACTGCCGCAGATGTGCTTAAAAGGACTTGAAGACGTTCAGCAATCGTGACAGCCGACGCAACCTTTCGAAAGAGCGAGAGAGTTCACAAGTGGCTGTCGTCTGCGAGAAAAGTCTCGCGTTAAATGCAGCGAGCAGGCGTCGTAGCAGACGACACTTGTAGCATTCCGCTCAAGAGCGCAACGCTTTGTCACAATACAACATTTTAGAGCGCAGCTCTTTGGTGTCCGTTCCTGGGTTTCGCGTCGTCGTCGGCGTTGTCGTCGGCCTCGTAACCAGCTCCGCCCCCCTTTCATCCCCCCAGCGCTAGCAGCGACCGACTGATACCGCTGGATGCCGCTGACGCCGCTAGAGAGTCAAGATAACGTGACTGCATAGAACACCGTCGCCGCCATGCAGAAAGAGGAGGAAAGGGTCCCCCCCCCCTGTTCTTGTGTGGCGGATAGGGTGCTCTTCAGTTGCCGACGCGCCGGTTATTCGTTGTCCCTGAAACCAACTCCACAGCTGGGGTTGACTCACTATCGGCGTCAGCGGCATCAGTCAGTCGCTGCTATCTCTTCCCTCCTCCCTTTATCGTGTTGTCCGCTTGCTGCGCGCGCTTCTGCCCCCATCGTTTGCCGCTGGGTGTACACGCCGCCCCCCTCCCCCCTCTTCCTGCGAGTCTCCGGTTGTCAAAGCGCCGGCTCGAACTTAATTCCTTTCTTCGCTCCTCCTCCAATGCAACCCCTGTGCGGTGGCAATCAGAGAGCCAGATCGGTGGCGGCGGATCTGTATATGTGCACCGCCCGAGCCGAAATTGCCGCTGCCGTTCGCCCTGTGCGGTGGCAATCAGAGAGCCAGATCGGTGGCGGCGGATCTGTATATGTGCACCGCCCGAGCCGAAATTGCCGCTGCCGTTCGCCACTGTGAAATTATCTGCCAGTTCTTTCTGAGCCATGAGCGAGACGACCGATGGAAGTCCTCCATCTGCTGCTGCTGCTGCTGCTGCTAAACGAGCTGCCAGAACAGAGGCCCAGCGCCGTCGCCGTCAGAATCCAGAGGTGCGTGCCGCCGAAGCAGAAGCTTACCGTCGCCGCCGTCGAGATGATCCAGGAGTACGGGAAATCTAAAAAAAAATTCTGTGATAGCGCATACATGTGTTGCTCGATTTCTTTGCCTCAATCTATCGAATAGGTGAAACAGCTTATTTGCTGCGCTCAAATTTCGCATTAGGAAGTAACGTAATCGTCGGAAATTTTTTCCATTTTTTATTCCAGAAATACTTGATGAGTATTTTTATATAAGTACATGCACGGTTGTTTTGCTGTTGCAAAAATGAATAAATAATTATTCTTTGGCGTTAAATTGGGAACAGAATCGCACAAGTATGCATACCCTGTTGTGTCCTGGTGACAAACCGTAGTAAACCATGCTTCCATCTGAAAGTCATACAAAGTTTATGTAGCGGGTTGTACATTATATAACACACTGCTGAAGTAGAATTAGATTTTACGCGATAATATTTGAGTATAGCTTTGTTTACTGCAACAGAAGCAAACGCCACTAGTCTAAAGACGGAAGTCAGTCCGAAGCCTGTACTTCCCATCATTCCCATGTAGGTTGAGACAACGCTCATGAGAACCCCCGTACACACTAGCGCCACATTTTCCTCTAGGGTATTTATTTAGAAACTCTATGCCTTGCTGAGACCGTTCTTCTTTTACATCCAGATTCTTCCACTAATCGGGCTGTTTCCTGTCCGCGCCTGGAACCCATCCGATGGAGCCTGTACTACGCCCTCCCTTGCTGAAAACTCGGCCTTTGCATCATGCGGCGATTTGCTGTTCTCTTCGTCTGCGCACGCCGGAAACGTCAGCGGAATCATTGCACCGGATCTTTTCACCAAACCAACGGCATCAACGCATGCGTCATCCTGTGGTGCGCATATAAATAGGCCAACGATGACGACCCTCGTCAGGGGGCATAAGATGGCAGCAATGGCGCAGTCCTTGCTGAGACCATTCTTCTTTTACATCCAGGTTGGTAACTCGACTTCCCTTTACTGTTAGCGCTCCAGCAATCGCGCTTTGCTGCTCGTCCCGTGCCCGGACATCTTGTGGTGTTTATTAGCCGGCTGTGTACGTGTTCGAAGTTGCGTGTTATGTCCGGAGACATTGAGCTTAACCCTGGCCCTGATCCTAGTTGTAGCACTAACCTGGTTCTCGAGGCCATTAACTTTCTTGCTACTTAAATGGATGCGCGTCACGCTGAGCTAATCTCAACTCTTAATGAAGTGAAAGCCAACCAATAAATAATTACTTGAAGAGTGTATTGCAAGCATGAATGCTGGACTAGCGTACGTAGAGCAGAAAGTTGCTGCACTTGAAACTCAGCAGGAACGTGCTCATATCCGAGACATTATTACCGAGGCCATGAAAAGTGAGAATGCATGGGTGCAGAAAAAACGCCAGGTAGCCCCGAAGAGTACAGACGTCTTCGCATCGGCTCCATCAATAATCTTGCCTAGTGGCGGTCAAAATCATGTGACCACCACGGAATTCACAGGATTTGTTTAGGAAGACACCAGGAACACGCTGATACCAACCTTTTTGACAAGTTTACCCGGCTTCTTTCAAGAAGATAAGGCCATCGCGCGAGCATGCCGGCCGGCCTCGCTAAGCCTAACGGCGTAGCGGAGCGCGGACCCCCGGCGGTCAGCTCCCGGTTCAAGCGTAGTGCCGCCATGGCCCAACTTCCAACTAGAAAACGACCTGCAACTAGCCCAGGACACCATGGACACAGATGACCAAGCCATCGAAAACCAAGCGGGATCTGCGGCCGACGCTGACGAGGACTTCCTCTCACCTAACTACGTGATACACAGAGAATCAACCAGCGACGCCGACGAGAACGAGGAAAAAGAGAAAGCAAGGAAAGACGACGAAGCCAAGAACGGTCAGTGGCAACTTGCACTATCTTTTCGAGATCGAAAAGGCTTAAGAAAACAATTGCGAGCAGCCTGTGATGACACCAGAGCTCGAGGCGGCTTGTGAGGGCAACAGCAGCTGCATTGCCAGGGCACCTGCGGGAGAGCGAGCTAGGTGGCTTTGGCTAAACGTGGCATAGCGTCTATAAGAGCCCGACGTCGAACGCGCGCGGCGCCGCTGCCCAGAAAGGACATGAAAATTATCATGCGTCCCAAGCCAAGGCTAGTTGTAAAAGAACTTAAAATCTACGAAGTTGCGCGAGCGATAGAGCGTGCAAGCGGCGACCCGGAGACCTGCAGGAGCGATAAATTTCTGCTTCGCCTCCGCAACGGGTCAAACATAATCATTGTAAGTACCCGATACGAACAAGTCGCGGAGAAGATCGTGAAGATCAAAACGCTGGGGCTCAATGGCACTAAACATCCAATGACCACCTACACAACCACCCAAGGAGTGGAACACGGACTGGAACGCGAAACTCCAGAAGATGAACTTTTAAGTCATCTCCGAGTGCGCACTCAAGGAGTGACAATCGTCCAAGCCCGGATGCTCGGCAAGTCTGAAACCGCAATGACAACGTTCCATGGACCGATAGTGCCACGCTTCGTCTACGATTACGGTGGCGATATGCCATGTGTGCCTTATCAGCCCACGAGACAATACTGCAAACTGTGCAAAAGCAAGGGACATAGAACGGACATTTGTCTAACGCCCACGGCAAAGGCGTGCAGCAATTGTTGGCTAAGGGACCCTCCTGAGGACCACACCTGTGATCCAGAGTGTGCCGTGTGTGTGTGTGTGGGGGGGGGGGGGCTTATCTTACGGCGGTATCGGAGTGCACCAAGAAACTCAAACGGGTCCCCCAAAGGGGCAGGCCACCACTGTCGCAACGTCTACGCCGACCACAAGCCAACGGAATCCTCAAGAGACGCTGGTTCAGCACGGACCGTGAGGGCTCTGCATCGCCAGACGGGGCCCGTTCAAGGTCCCGATCCAGTTCCCGATCCAGGTCCAGCTCTCGTCACCGCTACGACTCCAGGGACAGTGGCCAAGAGAGGGGCCAAACAACAAAACAACAGCAGAAGAGCAAGACGCTGAACAAGGAAGGCGAAAACAAGGTGAGCTGGGCAGCAATCGCTTGCCAACCCCCCCCCCCCACCAAACAACACAACTCACACGCCTAGAAAGCGAACTAGAGCTAATGCGAGTGCGAATAGGAGACCTAGAAAGAGAGAATAGGCAATTGAAAAGCAACAAATGCAGCAACCACAACAAGAACCTAAACCAGTCCATACAGGACAGAAACGACAAAAACTACCAAATTTAGAAGGCGACACCGTAATTACCTTGTCAATATTGAAACCAACCATAAAAGAAGTTATACCCACAATCATAGAGCAGGTGCTGATTCAGGTAGATCTAAAACTAGAAGCTCTTGACAAGAAAATCCAGGCACAACAAATAGAATTTACGAACGCATTGAGAAAACATGCCACAAGCAGCAGCATAAAAGAAAACGCAGAGAAAGTATACAACAGGCCAGGTCTGTCGGCCACGACCCCGCCGACACACGTTGCCTAAACATCAAAAGCACGCTTCCGAAGAGTGCGAAATATGGCAGTGGAACTGCCGCGGGTTCCGGCGTAAAATGGGACAACTGTCGCAGCTGGTGATGGCACAAAAAAGATCACCAGCTATCATTGCATTGCAAGAAGCCGGAATATACCCAAAATTACAGGGATACGAAACCTTCAATACCGAAGGTGAAAACTGGAAGGTCGCAACATTGGCGGACAAGAAAGTCACAGCAATATGTCACAAATCCGTAGAAGGAACGGACATTCCGCATATAATAACAGAAATCACATATAAAGGCACCAGAGGAAAAAGTGCATTCATAATTAATGTCTACATCGCGCCGAGTCAGAAAAGAGCAACGTTCGACAAACTATTTCAAGAGACAGCAAAAATGGCGAAGAGGAGACCTCTAGTGATAGTTGGGGATTTTAATGCCAGGCACTCAAGCTTGGGGTACCCAACCCCGAACAATAAAGGCAAAAATATCATGGGACCAATAGAAGCACTCGGAATGACACTTCTAACAGACGCTGCAATGCCAACAAGAACAGGGAATAGTATCTCCGCAGACACAAGTCAGGACCTAATAATAACCAAAAATTGTCCAAATGCGGAGTGGTGCAACACCCTCGAAAATCTAGGAAGTGACCATTGCATTATAAGTACCACAATCTGCACAGCTCAAATCCGCCAACAAATAGGTACAGCTAAAATAACAGACTGGCAGGCGTACAAAGAATCGCTTAAAGAACAAACCACGAACATAAGTGATTTAGATTATTGGTGCGAACGCATACGGAATATAAAACAGAAACATACCAAAACCATCACCAGGGCGGACAAAGCACCTGAAGTGGACCCTCACCTATTGCATCTGTGGTATGCAAGACGAAGCCTGACCAAAAGATGGAAGCGAAAGAAATGCAACCGCAAACTCAAAATGAAAATCAAAGAAATAACCCAGAAGGCCGAGGAATACGCTAATCAACTTACAACAGCCAACTGGGAACGTTTCTGCGCATCGCTTAATGGAACCCTAGGGACGGCTAAAACGTGGAACATCCTCAAAGGAATGATTGACCCGCTCAAAACCAGACGCGAAGGACAAAAGAACTTAGACAGATTGCTACACTCGTACCCAGGGACGGAAGAACTCCTTCAGGCAGTCCATAGAAAATGCTTCGGTAACAAAGCCCCGATACCCCCATACCAAGCTGATTGCACCGGACACCCAAGCCCAGAAATTGACGAACTCTTCACGGTGGCAGAAGTTAGAGCAGCAATAGCCAGTACAAAACGGAACACAGTGGCAGGGGCGGACCAAATATCAAATGCCATGATTAGAAACATGAACGATGAAGCCATAACAGCCCTTACGAACTTTATAAATGACCATTGGGTCAAAGGAACGATACCACAGCGATGGAAACACGCTGTGATAATCATGATTCCAAAACCAGGGAAGAAATCTACTTTAGACAACCTTAGGCCCATCTCTCTTACATCATGTCTAGGAAAGGTGTTCGAAAGATTAGTAAACACTAGACTCCAACGTCATCTTGAAGAAAACAACCTAATGCCTGACACTATTTTTGGCTTCAGACCACATATGTCACAACAGGTCATACTCCTGCTTTTAAAAGAGGAAGTATTAACGAACGTGCCCAAGGCAGGAGAACACATTGTCATAAAAGGGGCCTTCGACAACGTAAGTCAAAAAGGGATACTGGATGGACTTGCGGAGACGAGCTGCAGTCAAAGGCCGTACCAGTACATCCGAAGCTTCCTCAACCAGAGAACAGCAGTTATCAAAGTAGGAAACGATGAATCTGAAGTCATCCATCCTCCTAACGAAGGAACGCCACAGGGTGCGGTGATTTCGCCTACCCTCTTCAACATACCGTGACTGGACCAGCTAAAAAACTCCAAGAAATCTCCGACGTCCGTCATTCCCTATACGCGGATGATATAACGATATGGATAACCAAGGGCAACTTGGGAGAGAAGGAGGAAAAGCTCCAACGGGCAGCCAATATAATAGAAAACTATACGCAACAAAGAGGACTGCCGTGCTCTGCGGAGAAGTCAGAACTCATTCGTCTCACAAAAAAAAAAACAACAAAGAACTGACCGAGATTCAAACTCGAGATCAGGCTGGAAGGGAATGTTATTCCTGAGGGGTCAATAGTAAGAGTGTTGGGGATGTGGCTGCAATTTAATGTCAGATGTTTACACACTGTATCGTGTTTTATAAAGACATGCGCGTCATGTTCAACTCGGAATTACTGCGCATGCCCACTAACAATGGAATCAACGGACATGCCTTCGAAAGTTATCTTAAACGTGTTCCGTCTGCTACCCACAACGCATAAATAGTTCAGCAAATAAAGCAACGGGGTTCTGTGTTGACTGACACTTGGCTCGATCGTATTCTGGGCGCGAACGGCACGAAACATAGTGTCAGTAGTGGGTGGCCACCCGTGATGGAATTCTTAAAGCCTCCTGAACCGTTACGCCTGAGTGGCGACATTGCCAAACAATGGAAGCATTTTAAGCAAAAATTCGAGCTTTTTCTAGCAGCCTCAGTGCCAAGAGACAAGCCTCGGTATGACAGCACGAAGACTGCCTTAATGCTCAGTTTGGGAGGCGAAGATGTGTTGGAAATCTACAACAACTTCACTTTCGCTGAAGACCTCAAAAGAATGGACTATGCGACCGTTATCAAGAAATTCGATGAGTAGTGTGAGGCGCAGGTGAATGAAATACATGAGCGGTAGCTATTTCGACAACGAGGCCAAGCAGAAGGTGAGCCCTTTGAACCATTCGCAAGGGACCTGAGGCACCTGGTGAAAACATGCAACTTTGGTGTAATGGAAGATTCAATAATTCGTGACCAAATTGTATTTGGAACGAACGACGACACGGTGCGCCAGAAGTTGCTAAGGGATGTGGGGATGCGCGACCCTCGCGCCTCCCCTGATGTTTTTTCCGCATAGCGCGTCTCCTGTAATCCCGCTTCGCCGCGTGGCCTGCGTGACGTCCGCGCGGTCGATGTGGTTGAAGCGCAGTCCGAGAGATGGCGCTAGTGTTGCGCTGCTGCGGGGTTACTTGGGTGCGGGGGAGACAAGGCGCTCTCTCTGGGGTTCGGGAGCAAGCGGAACGGACGTGCCGTCCCGCGCGTGCGCCCACCCAGGCTTCTGCGAGACCGTCTCGCGTGGCCGCCTTGGACACCGTTCGCGTGACGGTTACGCGCGAACGACCAGGCGTTGGGATCCAGCATGAGGCGAACATATTCGCTCGCCATCAGGTCGCGGTAAGTCGGACTTCTAGATTTGTCGCGCGCCCATCGGCATGTTTTGTGGATAGCAACTCGGCTAGCAGGCATTGATCTATGAAAGGTGCAATAAATGCCCTTGTGATTGTTTGCACTACTGTGTTGTCGTTCCTTTGTCCCAAGAGTACGGTGGGGGACACCCCACATCTGGCCCGCATCTGGCTGCCCAACGTGGGACTCTTGGGGCATCGGACGATAGTTTAAACAGTTTTGCTTCGTGCGAGACCTTTGTTTGAACCGAAGCGTAGGCCTAGCGTGAATTTTGATCGCTAGCGTCGGCGGCGTGCTTTCTTGAGCGAGGTGACGGTGGCTGTAGTGTGTTTGAACATGTCAACATGCTAAGCCTTTTCGCAAGTGTTTTCTTTAATGGCATTCGTCGGTACGAGAGCCACGTGGTCTGCATCCTGGGAGAGCGAGGCTCAGCGCCCGCGGAGCAGTGTCAAGCCTGAAGCGAGTGAGTACGGAAGCCTCGTGGGTGGTCCGAATTTCTTATGTAAATAGCTTCTTCTATCTCTTTGACTCGGATGAAGTCGCGGCTCTGGGAGCCGGGTGGCCGCGGGCCACGGGTGCCACTACGGGCTGACTGGTATTGCGACCTTGCACCGGGCGCTCCGACACCGTCTGGGACGGTGGGCGCCGTCAACTCGGATGCTGTGTGCACCGAGCGGAGTAGGACCACCTCACAGAGCTGACGTCTCCTTGCGGCTGCCTGTTTTGCGCTCATTTTGGATGTTTTTGGATGCCGGTTGTTGTCAGGGTAGCGAAGCTCTAGGCCTAAGGCTTTACGAAGCTGCCTGTCGCACGTGGAGGGACACAACATGGTGGACCGTGGCGTTGAGGTGTTGCAAGTTGCTTCCCTCATTCTAGTTAGCCTCGCACGAATTGAAATTACTTGTTCGACTCAAGGAAGCGAGCTTCATTCACGTGAACTTAGCATCTGAGTAGCTGCCCGATCTTTTGCTAGCCGAGTTGAACATCGTACCACGTGGGCGATGCGCATGCAGAATTAATCTCCCTTGCCCTACTTTAGTGTTTGCCGAGTGTGTTGAGTGTACGCAGCGTGCTTGGAGTCACCCCTGGCTTGCTGTCACCTGCACATCGCCTGCGCTGCTGCCCTGGACTACGATCGAGTCACCCCGGGCGATGGTGATGCCGTGGCCAGTTCGGCGCAGCGACTTCGGCGGCCTCCTGTATCCAGCTCACAACCCTCGGCGGCGGACAAAAGAGCCGGCGGTCACCGACAGCTACGGCGGCTCTTCCCAGCAGGGCGCGTCAACGCGAGCGACGCTTGCTCGCACCGACTACTGCGTCGTCGTTTTCGGAGTCCTGGCCTGGCATCGTGCCGTCGAGCCTGCAAAGCTGCTGCCGTGACCGGCGGACGCCAGCGGTGTACGCAGGGACAATTCGGCTCGCATGCTATGGACAGCGTGTGGACATTTCCTCGGCGCGGCCATTGTTATATGTACTATCTTGTTCGCGAAACACGGGTTAATGTTAGACCGTGTCACATGTTTCGCCGGAATAAGAAGTGATTTAAGGTTGGGGGGATGTGGGGATGCGCGACCCTCGCGCCTCCCCTGATGTTTTTCCTGCATAGCGCGTCTCCTGTAATCCCGCTTCTCCGCGTGGCTTGCGTTACGTCCGCGTGGTCGATGTGGTTGAATCGCAGACCGAGAGATGCCGCTAGTGTTGCGCTGCTGCGGGGTTACTTGGGTGCGGGGGAGACAAGGCGCTCTCTCTGGGGTTCGGGAGCAAGCGGGACGGACGTGCCGTCCCGCGCGTGCGCCCACCCAGGCTTCTGCGAGACCGTCTCGCGTGGCCTTCGCGTGATAGTTACGCGCGAACGACCAGGCGTTGGGATCCAGCATGGGGCGAACATATTCGCTCGCCATCAGGTCGCGGTAAGTCGGACTTCTAGATTTGTCGCGCGCCCATCGGCATGTTTTGTGAATAGCAACTCGGCTAGCAGGCATTGATCTATGAAAGGTGCAATAAATGCCCTTGTGATTGTTTGCACTACTGTGTTGTCGTTCCTTTGTCCCAAGAGTACGGAGGAGAACCCCACATCAAAATCCACAGGGACAAGGAATTGACACTGGCGAAAGCTGAGCAGGTGTGCGAATCCGCCGAGTTGTCAGATGCACAAAATCAACTTTGGGCACGCGAACAGCGCCAAGTTGACCGTATCCAAGCAACGCCAAAGGAAACGGTTGCATCCGCAGTATTTAAATGCAGTAGGTGTGGTCGGGAGCACGGCTGGAGGCATTGTCCGGCGTTTGGACGCACCTGTAGACTATGCGGAGGCAAGAATCATTTTGCTGTGCAATGCAAGAGCAACATGCAAGTGGCAAAAGTCAATGCTGACGAAGACTTCACGATTCTCGACGTATTGGTAGATACTGTCAAAAGCCATCGTGATTGGGTAGCAGAAGCACTAGTCGGCAGCAAGCACATCAACTTGTAAGTGGACACCGGTGCACAAGCCAAACTTCTGCCGTATGGTATGTACCGCGCACTACATCCCGCAGCACAAATAAGAGAAAGTAATTCAGTGCTACGCTCCTATGGAGGAGGAATCGTCAAGCACTTCGGGGTAGCCAGATTGAAGGTCACAGTCGGGAAGACGGCGTCTGAAGTCGACTTCTTCCTTGTAAAGAAGGGGCGCGTGATTATTGGTCTCGAAGCAAGCGAGCGCCTGGGGCTCTTCGCCAGGTCGGTTGTTGCAATGACGACAAAGGGAACTACAGAGTTCATGCAGGAATACAACGACGTCTTCAACGGCACCGGATGCCTTCAGCGGCTGCACAAAATGGTGTAGCGACAAGACGCCGTACCCACGGTCCAGATGGCTAGACGAGTACCCCTGGCACTGCTGAAACCACTGCGGGCTGAACTCGACCGGATGTTCGAAAGCAGGCATCATTGCCAAGGTTGAAGAGCCAACAGACTGGGTAAGTCCGTTAGTTATCGTCAAGAAGGACGGTCAGCTGCGTATATTTTTTTATTTTTTATTTTTATTTATTTGTTTCCACAAGCAAGGAGGTACATGGTTGTGGCGGAAAAAACAAGGGGAAAAAAGCTGCGGAGAAGCAGCTTGACTGGCCCCAGGTTCCGTTTACAATGGCAGCAGCAGGGCAGGTGGGAAACGCATGCAGGGCAGGTGGAAACGCATGCATGGATCCTAGGAAAATTAATGAAGGTCTCAAGCGGGAGCACTTACAGATGCCTCGTCGCAATGACATAGAAGCCGAGCTTGCGGGAGCGCGATATTTTTCACGAATAGACGCCAAATCTGGATTTCATCAAATACCGTTACACGAAGAAACATCCAGGATCTGCACGTTTTCGACCCCGTTTGGGCATTATCGTTTGCTCAGGCTTCCTTTCGGCATAGCGTCCGCATCCGAAGTATTTCAAAGGCACATGAACGAGATCTTTGACGGGATTCCTGGTGTATGTATGTACGTCGACGACATCCTAGTATGGGGCTCTTCAAGAAAAGAGCAAGACGAAAGGCTACGAGCAGTCCTTCAGTCCGCGCGTGGGGCGGGATTAACATTCAATGCTTCAAAGTGTGAAATTAGCGTGCCAGAAATTTCTTTTCTTGGTGGTGTCATTTCCGAAAATTGCATACGGCCAAGCCCTGATTCCGTCGAATCAGTTTTGCATGTACCGCCACCGAGGGACAAGAAAGGAGTTCATGGAATGCTAGGTGTCGTCAACTATTTCGCTAAGTTTGTACCGGCTCTCGCAGAAAAAGCTAAGCTACTCCGAGAGCTGATAAGAAAGGACAATGTTTTCGATTGGGCGGATAACCATGCCACAGAATGGAACCATATCTCTGCAACCTTAAGCAGCCAGCCAGTTCTGGCTATCTTCGACCTGATGCGTGACACTAAAATAGCTTCGGATGCGTCGCAAAAGGGCATCGGCTCAGCATTGCTACAGCATTACGGGGGACACTTGGAAACCTGTTGCGTATGCTTCGCGAGTACTCACCGACACCGAAAAATGATATTCGCAGATTGAGAAGGAGGCATTCGCTGTGGTTTACAGGTGCGCGAAATTTCAACACTTTGTGTATGGACACACGGTCATCCTTGAAACAGACCACCGCTCCCTGATCAATATTTCGCAAAAGACAATTGCTGACATGCCACCGAGACTGCAGCGCTTCCTCCTACGTTTACTAAAATGCAATTTTACTCTGCACTTTGTTCCAGGAAAGCAGTTCGTGTTGCCAGACCTGCTGTCACGTGCCTCTGTAGGAAAACCGCAAAAGGATGAAGCAGAAGAAGACATCGAGATTCACGCCGTAGGTGTTGTATCGTCACTTGTAAGCGATGCCACGTTAGAGCGCCTATCAAAAGAAACACGAAATGACAGCTACTTGCATAGTGTCGTCACGTGCCTTCAGAAGAACCAACCTGTGCAGGGATGGCTTAAGCATTTCGAAATTGAACTGTCAACAGTAAGCGGAGTGGTACTAAAAGGGTGCAAGGTCGGGGTGCCAACCAGCATGCGCCAAAAAATGTTGAGAAGAATCCATGAAGGCCACATGGGACTAAATAAGTGCAAAGAACGTGCGCGTCGTTTGGTTTTCTGGCCCGGTATGAACACTGATGTCGAAAGTCTGATTAAAAAATGCTCAGTATGCCAGAAGCACGCTTAAAAGCAACACAGCGAACCCTTTCTTATCGGCCCTGTGCCTGCGCATGTTTGGTGTAGGATTGGTGTTGACATCTTCCAGTACGCTGGGAAATCGTATCTTTGTGCGTATGATGCATTGCCTGATTTTCCCGAGGTTGAGAAGTTGCAGGACACGTCAGCAGCTGGTGTGATTGATAAACTAAGCGCAATATTTCCGGGACACGGCATACCAAAAGAAGTGTGCACTGACAATGGACCGCAATTTTCCTGCCGCGAGTTTCTGCTCTTCTCAAAAAGATACGATGTCCAGCATGTCACTTCAAGCCCGCGGTTTCCACGCTCAAATGGCTTGGCCAAGAAAGGGGTTCAGGTGGTTAAAAGAATCCTTAAAGAAACAACCGAATGAAGAGAGGACTTCTGGCTGGGATTGCTCAGTTACAGGTCATGTCCTCTAGAAGACGGCAGATCGCCAGGTGAACTGCTATTTGGTCGACGGCTTCGAACGCCATTGCCTGGTTTTGCGGAAGCACCCAGCACGTCTGTGCGAAAGCATCGACAGACAGAATAACCGAGACGCTCCCTGGATCCTTTGCGAAAAGGACAAGTCATGCGAGTGCAAGGAGACCGATGGGATACCAAAGCCAGAGCGATGCGAGCGGAGCAACCAAGGTCCTACCGAGTAGAGACAGAAGACGGCAAGATGCTGCGTCGGAACCGCCAGCACTTTCTTGCGACAGCCGAACCATTCAGCATGGAGTCATCCACCGAAGATTCCACGGACGACGAAAGCGACAACGACGGCATTGTAAACCAACATACGTCGTCAAACGCAGGTGCACCGGCGATATCAAATGAGACAAGTCCGCTACTGAGGAGATCGACACGGCAAAGAAGACCACCACAGCTCCCCCAATACGGTAGCAATATTAAGCAATGTTCGTAACCTCTCGCAATGCCGTTCGACAATAATTTCACTTTCGTGTTTGTACACAAAAGAGGATGTATCGTGTTTTATAAAGACATGCGCATCATGATCAACTCGGCGTTACTGCGCATGCCCACTAACGATGGGATCAATGGACATGCCCTCGAAAGCTATCTTAAACGTGTTCCCTCTCCTACCCAAAACGCATAAATAGTTCAGCAAATAAAGCAACGGGGTTCTGTGTTGACTTCTTGGCGCGAACGGCACGAAACACACACTTTAAACACGATCAGAAAAACAACGCAACAAATTAACTGGATGCTAGCCCTTGTGGCTCATAATCGGACAGGAATTGGGGAACAAGACACCCTCAGACTGGTGAAAAGCCTGGTCGTTGGCAGACTAATGTACTCCCTACCTTACCATACCATGAACAGGGAGGAAGAAGAAAAGGCTGCTAAAATAATAAGGATGGTATATAAGACAGTCCTGAGGTTGCCACGCAACATTTCAAATGAAAAGACCTAGCCCTCGGCCTTCACAATACATTTCATGAGCTGGCTGAAGCCCAACTCATAGCGCAGAGGAGTCGATTGGCGCACCCTGCCAGATTAGACCTTTGTATGGGGTATCACCAATACCACAAAACATGGATCCGACATTACACGCAGGAAGGAGAAAAGCTAGAGCAGAATACATAGACAAAACAACAAAATACTTGGACACTGCACGATTCACGAATGCTTCACCATGTCGGGCCAACGCAAAGAACATGGTGGCAGTTGTCGTAAACCGTAAAGGGAAAATCACGGCCTGTGCTTCGGTTTCCCGAGCAACCATTTTAGAAGCCGAAGAGATAGCCATCACCTTAGCTATAAGAGAAGGCATAGAGCGCAATGCTCCACTAACAATACGCGGCGTGCACGCCGATGGCCGCGCCACTGGTGGCGGCCTTGTGCAGAACGAACGGGAGAGGAGCGAGCCGCGCGCCATAGCACGCCGTAGTTTGTTGCGTCGCTGATAGTGCTTGTCCGTCTTATTTGTGTTTTGAGAGCAAAATAGGCGACACCGTTCGCATGTGTGGGATGGCCAAAGCTTCCGAAGAATTGTTGCAGGGTGGTGGGCTCAAATACCAGCGAAAACATGCCGGCGATGCGGTTCTAATTATTCCCCGCAAAGCCTCATCAGCAGGAGCAACAAAGGCAATGGTTCGTCGCTTTGGCGCGAAATTTCTTGTTCTCATCCTTTCCTTTGTTGCTTCGGTGTTTTTTCTTTTTTATTATTATTTTTTACTCGATTGTAGTTAGACGCGTAAGCGACGAAGTTCGTCTGCAGTGCAACATGCGGTTTAAAGGCATTTCGCTAAAGTTCGGAATGCCGTTTGCCGCCTATATTGTTTTCCGCTTCTTTACCGTGTTGGGCTATCTAGGCAGCACGACTGCATGAGCGCATTGTGTTGTATGTTACAGCTACAGAAATTTGCAAGAACTGAATTTGTTAGTTTTATGTGGCCCGGTAAATCCTCGCACCAGCTGTCGCGCACTTCATGTTTTTACATCTATTTTAAGTGTGGTTTCGCACATGTTTAACTGTTGCTAGTTGCTTCATGCATAACTCTTGATTCTTTTGAGCTGCGAGGTTTTCACCCTGCCTCCTTTGTAATTGGTATAAATCACGCTGTGTCTTATCGGAATGACACCAAGCAAGTGCTTCTTTAACAGCTTTATTCATTCCTCCCGAGGGCATCTTAGATATTGTGGTTTTTTGGGAAATGTGTTTAGAAAATAGGTAGCTCAGGGCGAGAATTGCTAATAGTTGCTGCATATGATATTTTTGTTCCATTTTTCGCTGATCCATTTTTGGCTGAATAGTTCGCGTCACGTTTGGTAAGTCCTCTCTCCTTGATGCTGTCTGAGCAGACTTGACACGCCGAGTGATTTGTTTGTTTCACAACGTAGTCGCTTCTTGCAAGTGAATTTTGTACTCAACTGAATTATTTCTTATTATGCTTACGCCGCAGAGGACTAAACCCGGCCTTGCCGCCAGCGCTGGATCTAATTTGACTGGCGCTGCTCTGTCTTTAAATATATCATGTGGCACCTCTCTCTAGTAACATTTAAAAAAAGTACTGCAAAGTTAGTCAGACTATAGCTTTGTACGTTTCCAAGCAGCTCCCTTAGGAAATTTAAAATTGCAAAAACTGCAGCGCGAATGGCAGTTCATCAGCGGTACAGCGCTAACACGCGCTTTTATTAACCCATGCGTTTGATGGCTTCGTTGACTATAGTGTACGCGTTTCTATCAATAAATTCGCAATTATTCTTATTCAGGCGACTTTCACTACACTTATTCGGCGGCGTGACATGTATTCATCGGCAGAAAAATCACAACGGCATATGCAGACATCGCACCGTGCGGGTTTGTTATCTAAGTATGCACTAACGACGGGTGCTTAAATGAGGTACAGAAGCAGCATTACGGCAAGGGTAGAATTAAAAAAAAAAAACACGGTCGAAACATTGCATTAGTCAACAAAATTTGTCGGCTAGTTTACATGAGCTCCACTTCATGTAAATGGTCTTCATGGCGTTTGTCTGCGGGACGTACCTGGCGCGTATGTGGACCATGTTGCCCCAAACACCGGTAACATCTTGTTCATACCCGCTCCCACAGAGGTCTGCGTCTTCCCTACAGCTGTCACCGCAGAAAAAACAATCTGGCGCCCGAACAAAGGACAAATTGCAGCCGCGAACTTCAGTCACCCTTGCTGCAAAGCGTTGTCATCTGCTACTGCTCCCGCGCGTATTGTTGGAAGCGCCCGCTAGGTGGCTCTCAGTGGCGCCTCTATAGGTGTTGCACGAGGCCTATAGTCACATATTCCCAGGCCGCATGTAGGAACTATCATACGGGACAAATCGGCGTGAGGGCACGCCGGATACTTACCGAAATCAACAGAGACCTTGACATCAGGTATACTCAAACGATAACATGGGCCCCGGGACACGAGGGTGTTACTGGGAACCTCCATTCAGATGAGGCGGCTCGAGGTTTCACTAATTGCCGAGCTGCCCATGGCAACATGGTGGAGGACCCGACACCCATCGATCCAAGTTATAAAGCGATCTTGCAACACTACAGGGAATTCAGAATGCTCTACCCAGCTCCGCATAGGAACCTTTCAGCCGTGGACACAGCGACGTTACGCAGGCTCCAAACGGACACATACACAAACCAACATAAATTGCACATATACTACCCAACAGCATGCAAGGACATACGCCCGTGGTGTGGGAGCACACCAACGCTCTACCACATCACATGGGAGTGCACAGCTCACACAGAAAAACAAGAAGATAACACGAGAGCGAGGTGGGAGGCATTGCTATTCAGCTCAGCCCTCAGGGATAAGCTCAGGCTCGTCCGGAGGGCACAAAGGATGGCGAGGGCCATCGGTGCCTTGGAATAGTGGCCCGACCACACGGCGTTACCCTGTTTTAGGAGCAACGAAGTTCTTTCTACCAATAAAGTTTTGTTCTCCTTTTCATCAGTGCAATCTCGTCTGGACGATTTCGAGGCCAGGTCAAGGAAAGATAACTTCATTTTCTATGGTATCGCCGATGGTGCATCTGAAACATGGGTGGAAACAGAAAAAAAAAGTTCCTTCGCTCCTTGTGCAATTTTTCGCGTTGCAATTACCCGAAGAAGGAATTGAGCGTGCGCATCGCTTAGGTGCCTTTATAAATAACAAATGTCGACCAGTGGTAGTGAAATTGGCATCATTTAAAGTTAAGGAAAACATATTATTACGATATCATCGAGCGATGCTCAAAAGACGAGCTGCCGCGAGAACGACGAAGAAGTTGGTCGGGGCCCTGGGCACGAGCGAGTGTCAGCCTGGCTGCCTGGCTCCAGTGTAAATAGCGTGTAAATAGCATCTTTCACCTGTGTCTTTCCACACGTAACATTCTGTTGGAGGTCAGCGTTCCCCGTCCTCACCACGGAACTCCGAAGTGGTCGGCGCACCGAGCTGGTCACCATGCCTCCCGGTGACGAGCCCGCCTCTGCAACGGATTCGGCTTGTCCGACTGCTTTAATCGTCACGGTTGCCCCACACCGTGACTCACGTGTGTTCTCTGGCCTGGAGGGACAGGATGTCGACGACTGGATCAAGCTCTATGCACGCGACAGTGCTAATAACAGGTGGGACCTAACGATTATGCTCGCCAATGTCATCTTTTATCTCGGCGGCACTCCACCCGTGAGGCACCAAACTCATGATGAAGAACTAACCAGTTGGGCAGTTTTAAAGAAAAGCTACGGAAACTGTTCGGCGACCCCATTGGGCGCAAGGCTGCCGCGAGAAAGGCTCTTGCGTCTCGTGTTCCGTAAGCTACAGAGCCATACGTTTCCTACATCCTCGAAGTGGCACATGTGCCAAAAGGCATTGCTGACGACGTTTTCAATTTGCTTGTTTTCGGCAACGTATCGACTATCGACGCCAGGCTAAGAGCTGCCGTATCTCACACCACATTGCGCGGCTACCCATCACTGCTGCTACGTCGACATGAGGGTCGACCGCGTCAGACCCCCACCTGTGATGACGTCACCCGTATTGTTCGCCGCGACGTCTAGGCCGCCTATTCGCCAGCCTTCTCCACGACGCCTCCCGATCGGTCCGAAACCACCATTGCGATGATTCAGGCCGTCGTCAGACAGGAATTTGAAAACATGGGTCTGAACACCGTGTGTTCCACGTCTCGACCCAACGTTCCCCAGTTATCTAGCGGCCCTCCTCGTCCCCGGCAGTCCTTTTCTGCCCCATCTCGCCGCAACCCGTCCGAATGGCGTTCCGCTGATGACAGGTCGATCTGCTTCCACTGCTGTCGCATCGGCCACGTCGCCCGTCACTGCCGCAACCGATGGCCACCACCTCCTCGGACTTACGCCGTCACTTATTCCCGAACTTTTGGACCTTCTGTACCCTATGCCACCCGCCATGAACCCACTACCACTGATTGCTCTGCTGCGAACCTTCGCTACATCCGCTCGCCCTCACCTCGTCGCCACCAGTCTCATTCGCCCCAACCCCGCCGCTTCTTTTCGCCGCCTATCGTCTCCCGGAACCAGCCGGAAAACTAGGCCCTGCAGCTTCTGGAGGTGAAGCTGCGTTGTCGACCCTGCCCTCAAATCCTCTGCTCACGCTACCTACTAACCGAAACCTTCTTGACGTTGACGTTGACGGCTATCCTGTCACGGCACTCATCGATACAGGAGCACATCTTTCTAGTATGAGTGCTGCCTTCCGATGACGGCTGAACGAGCTCCTCACCCCAGCGTCGGCACGCGTCGTCCGCGTTGCGGATGGCGGTACTGTTCCTATCATCGGTATGTGTACAGCACGCGTCAGTATCGGCGGCCGCCACACTGCTGTCGTCTTCACCGTAATTGCTCATTGCCCCACGACCTCACTCTCGGCCTCGATTTTCTCTCCGCACAGTCTGCTCTAATTGACTGCTCTTCCAGTAAGCTTCGCCTTGAGTTGCCGATGCTCGCAGAACCTTCTGACGCACCCCACTGCCGCTTACGCCCCACCGGCTTTCTTTGCCTGCCGCCAAAGTCCATAGCCTACATAGAACTGCTGCCTTTCCCACCAGTTCCTGATGGCGAGTACCTCGTCTCTTTTCTGCCCGACATCCCAATACAGTATGACGTCACCGTGCCTCACAGTATACTTACTATTACTGCGAACCACAGTCGCATGCCTTTCTGTGACTTTGGATTGGCAAAGCAAATTCTACCACAAGGTATTTGCCTTGCCACCATTGATTGTCTCGGCGACCAATTCGTGGCAGCGTTATCGACCGATGGTTCTCGCGAGCTTAGCATGCCCCTCGTGCCAGCCTCGGGCGTCGATTCCAACATAAAGAAAATGGTTGCGACGGACCTTTCCTGTACGCAGGCTGAAGACCTCTGCGAAGTATTATCGTCCTACCACGATATTTTCGCCTTCGACTATCGCCCTTTAGGCCAGACGCTCGCGGTCAAGCATCGAATTGTCACTGGCGATGCTGCGCCTATTCACCGACGACCGTATCGAGTTTCTGCGTCGGAACGCCGAGTAATTCAAGATCAAGTGAAGAAAATGCTCGATAAAAACATCATTGAGCCTTCTTCGAGTCCCTTGGCGTCACATGTGGTGTTGGTTAAGAAGAAGGACGGCACGTGTCGCTTCTGTGTAGACTACCGTCATCTGAACAAGATTACAAAGAAGGACGTCTACCCGCTCCCACGTATAGACGACGCCCTTGACTTCCTGCGCGGTTCCATCTATTTCTGGTCTACGGATCTTCGTTCGGGATATTGGCAGATTGCCCTTGACGATATGGACAGAGAAAAAAACCGCGTTCATACACCTGATGGCCTATACCAATTTAAGGCAATGCCATTTGGATTATGCAACGCCCCTGCCACCTTTCAGCGTATGATGGACTCCTTGATCCAAGGTTTCAAATGGTCCGCATGCCTCTACTACCTCGACGACGTCATATTCTTCTCGCCAACGTTCGACACTCACCTTGAGCGTCTCACAACTGTACTTGATGTATACCGTACTTGATGTATTTCGAAAGGCGAAGCTGCAACTTAACTCGTCCAAATGTCGTTTTGGCCACTGACAAATTACTCTTCTGGGCCATCTCGTTGAAGCTTCCGGAGTACAGCCTGATCCCGACAAAACTCGCGCTGTCAGAGATATTCCGGTTCCGAAGACAGCTGCAGACGTCCGAAGTTTTGTAGGGCTATGCTGGTACTTTCGTCGTTTTATTCAAAATTTTCGGCAATTGCTAGGCCCTAACTAATCTGAAAGACGTAAAATTCTCGTGGGGTACTGCAGAAGCCGCCGTCTTCTCTCGTCTCGTCACTTTTGTAACCTCACCTCCTATTCTCGCCCACTTCGACCCTGATGCCCCTACAGAATTACGTACAGACGCCAGCGGTCATGGCATAGGTGCCGTCTTAGCCCAGCGTCAGCGTGGCAAGGTACACGTTATTGCTTATGTGAGCCGCCTCCTAGCACCATCGGAGTGCAACTATTCCATTACAGAACGGGAATGCCCTGCTGTTGTCTGCGCGGTTGCGAAGTTCCGTCCTTATCTTTATGGTGGACCTTCTTCCGTCGTCAGTGACCATCATGCTCTCTGCTGGTCTCATCGCTAAAATATCCTACAGGCCGGCTTGGTCGATGGGCTTTGAGGCTACAGGAATTTTCTTATTCCGTGGTGTACAAGTCTGGCCACCTGCACGAAGACGCTGACAGTTTGTCGCGTTACACTGTTGACGGCTCTGACTCCTCCAATATTGCCAGTGCTTCTTGCGTATTCTCTGTATCCCGACCAGCTGCTTCATTTCGCCGACAAGCAACGCCGTGCCGCCTACATCAGAGCACTCATCAACCGTTTCGAGCACTCTCCGGCCGATGCTGCTCTATGCCTCTTCGTCCTCCGCAATGCTACTCTCTACCATCGTAATCTTCATCCGGACGGCTCTGCGTTCCTACTTGTCATACCTAAACACCTCCGCTCAACCGTTCTAGACGAGCTTCACGACGCACCAACGGCAGGACACCTGGTCGTATCTCGAACCTATGACCGTGTACGTCGCCGTTTTTCCTGGCCGGGCCTTGCCCGTTCCGTAGGGCGTTACGTCGCCGCTTGTGAACTTTGCCAACGACGCAACGAGCCTTCCCAGCTCCCCGCTGGTTACCTGCAGCCACTCGACATCCCTGCCGAGCCCTTCCATCGTGTCGGCTTGGACCTTCTCGGCTCATTTCCGGAATCCACATCAGGAAACAAGTGGGTTGCAGTCGCGGCGGAGTACGCGACCCGCTACGCCGTAACCCGTGCTCTTACGACCAGTTGCGCAACTGATTTTGCGGACTTCGTCATACATGATATCATTTTGATGCATGGCGCTCCGCGTCAACTGCTTACAGACCGCGTCCGCACCTTTTTGGCGAAAATAATTGACGACATCATGCGTGCCTGCTCAATACAGCATAAATTTACCACCTCCTACCACCCCCAAACGAACGGCCTCACTGACCGTTTGAATCGCACCTTTACAGACTGCTATACAAATACGTTTCAGACGACCACCGTGTCTGCGACCTGGCTCTACCTTACATTAGCTTTGCATACAACTCTTCCAGTCTCGAAACTGCTGGCTTTTCCCCGCTTTACCTCCTGTATGACCGCGAGCAGACGCTATCACTGGACACTCTGCTTCCGTCCGCCACAGCTTCAACTAGCGATTATGCCCGTGATGCAATCGCCCATGCTGACCATGCTCGCCAACTTGCGCGCGCTCATCTACAAGTGTCTCAAGGCAAGCAGAAGCAACGCTACGACCTCCGTCCCCGTGACGTACATTTTGTGCCCGGCGCCCTCGTGTTGCTTTGGTCACCATCGCGTAAAGTCGACCTTTGTGAAAAACTGCTTTCCTGTTACACAGGTGCATATCGCGTGATACGCAAATGACCAATGTCACCTATGAAATCGTTCTAGCCACGCCCATTACGTCCTCCGCTGTGACAACCAGTGACATTGTCTACGTTGCCCGACTCATGCCCTAGAACTCTCCATGCAACTCGGATATTTAACAGCACCGTGACGGTGCCGCCGGCGGGTAATATTACGATATCATCGAGACGAGAATAGACGAGCCGCCGCGAGAACGACGAAGTTGGTCGGTGCCCTTGGCACGAGCGAGTGTCAGCCTGGCTGCCTGGCTCCAGTGTAAATAGCGTGTAAATAGCGTCTTTCGGCTTTGTCTTTCCACACGTAACAATATTAACACAAAAAAGAAACTGAAAGGATCTGGGGTATCCATTCAAGAAGACTTCTGTCGGGCAACTAGAATGACCAGGAATAAGTTAATTGCATTTGGGAAGTCTTCCGGTCAATTGTATCATCTCAGGTACAACAAATTGTTCATCAACAAAACGTGCTACGTGTCATCATCATCATCATCATCATCCTGGTTACGCCCACTGCAGGGCAAAGGCCTCTCCCATACATCTCCAACTACCCCGGTCATGTACTAATTGTGGTCATGTCATCCCTGCAAACTTCTTAATCTCATCCGCCCATCTAACTTTCTGCCGCCCTCTGCTACGCTTCCCTTCCCTTGGAATCCATTCTTAATGACCATCGGTTATATTCCCTCCTCATAACGTGTCCTGCCCATCCCAATTTATTTTTCTTGATTTCAACTAAGATATCATTAACTCGCGTTTGTTCCCTCACCCAATCTGCTCTTTTCTTATCCCTTAACGTTACACCTATCATTATTCTTTCCATAGCTCGTTGCGTCGTCCTCAATTTAAGTAGAACCCTTTTCGTAAGCCTCCAGGTTTCTGCCTCGTACGTGAGTACTGGTAAGACACAGCTGTTATAACCTTTTCTCTTGAGGGATGATGGCAGCCTGCTGTTCATGATCTGAGAATGCCCGCCAAACGCACCCCAGCCCAATATTATTCTTCTGATTATTTCAGTCTCATGATCCGGATCTACAGTCACTACCTGTCCTAAGTAGATGTATTCCCTTACCACTTCCAGTGCCTCACTACCCATCGTAAACTGCTGTTCTCTTCCGAGACTGTTAAACATCACTTCAGTTTTCTGCAGATTAATTTTTAGACCCACTCTTCTGCTTTGCCTCTCCAGGTCATTGAGCATGCATTGCAGTTGGTCCCCTGAGTTACTAAGCAAGGCAATATCATCAGCGAATCGCAAGTTACTAAGGTATTCTCCATTAAATCTTATCCCCAATTCTCCCCAGTCCATGTCTTTGAATACCTCCTGTAAACACGCTGTGAATAGCATTGGAGCGATCGTATCTCCATGCCTGACGCCTTTCTTTATTGGGATTTTGTTTCATTCTTTATGAAGGGCTACGGTTGCAGTGGAGCCGCCATAGATATCGTTCAGTATTTTTACATACGGCTCGTCTACACCCTGAGTCCGCAATGCCTCAATGACGGCTGAGGTTTCGACTGAATCAAACGTGCTACGTGTATTTCTCTCAAACCGATACTGTTTATGAACACAGCAGAACAGTATTGCTACTGCCAGGGGTAATGTAGGCAGCAGCGCAATAAATTTCCCTGCGAATCCCCCGTCACCCGCTTTGAGTTAGCATCACGCGGCCGTACAAAATAAGCATGACAACGATTACTCTGTGCTGTTGACTAACATCCGCTGAATTATGGATAAGCACGGTGCCCTGTCAGCGCTGATCGACACGTGTAATGCAGATATTGTTGTTTTAGTCGAGACCTAGCTTTCAGATAAAATTGAAAATTCGGAAGTTTTCGCGTGCAGTAAGGCTTACAATATTTATAGAAATGACCGAATAGGACGATGTGGCGGTGGGACCTTGAACGCTGTTTCATCCGATATCACCTCTTTTGATATACACGTGCCTTCGCAAATTGAGTTCTTGCGTTGTATTCACATAAATAACAAAGATGTGATATTTGCCGCTTGCTGTAGACCCCGCGGTAGTACATTCACATTTTGCAATGAGCTATTTGACTGTCTTAACTAAATCGTTGTTAAATATCGAGCAGCGCCATTGTTCTTGCTCTATGATTTCAATTTTCCTGGCATTGACTGGGCTGTTGACTTCCCATCAGTGTCTATATCCTCATCCCAATGTTCAACCTTTCTTGATATATGTTCGACCTTTGGTCTCACCCAGTTTGTTAAAGAGCCTACCTGTGTCACTGCAGTTTCGGCCAACATCGTTGACCTCGTCTTCACCACATCCCCAGATTGAATTTCATCATTGTCAATTATACCTGGTTTAAGCGATCATTCCGTGATTCATGTTGTAATCCCCTTACGCTCGCCCTAGCGTCTAAAACACCGTAAAAAATTCATGACTACAGTCGGCAGATTTTTCCTCGATCAATAACAAATTACAGATTTTGCCGATTTCTTTTATCCTCAGTTCTGGGAAAGAACTATTGCAGAAAACTGACTCCTTTTCAAAAACAAGGTTCAAACGCTAACTGAAAAATATATTCCGACTCACCTATTATCTCCATGTAATCAGGCTCCTTGGTTTAACTTGAGTTTAAAATGGCTTCTTAACATGAAAAAAACGCATTTTTCGACGCTTCAAGCTATCTCGAGAAACCAAAGCGAAAGCTGCCTACGTAGCTATCGCATCTGAACATAAAATGGCCCTACGCTCAGCCAAGAATTACTTCTTTTCTGAAACACTACCCCATCTGCTCACAACTAATCCTAAGAAGTTTTGGAACATTATTAATGTACGCAAACCCACAGAAATCATTCTGAAAACTGACGATGGATTTCCTGTCCCTCGTGAGCTTTGTTCAATGGTCTTTAACAACACATTCTCGCTATCTTTTTCTGACGCTCTAATACATACTTCACCGTCCGCACGTGCCTTTACCTACCCTGAGGTGGAGCCGATTTCGATCGACTTAGATGGCATATACAATTTAAGAAAGCTGAACTTTCTTCATCGACAGGTGTTGATACCATAAATTACAAATTCCTTAAGAGTACTCTAGCGTATTCATCTGCTTTCTTATATAGTTTAATGCAGTATTTGCAGTGTTCAACACTTCCGGACGACTAGAGGACGGCGAAGGTGATTCCAGTCCACAAATGTCGTGATACCCATAAGCCCTTAAACTACCAGCCGATCTCCTTAACTTGTATTCCGTGCAAATTATTAGAGCACATGATCTACTGCAACCTGATTAGCTTTCTCGAGTCTCATAATTTCTTTTGCGTCACAGCAGCACGGTTTTCGCAAAAATTATTCTTGTGAGACTCAATTATTGACCTTTACTTTGTCTTCCACTTTAGATCGAGCTTCAGTTATTGACTGCATCTTCCTTGACTTTGCGAAAACTTTCGATACCGTCTCGCATGGACTACTATTACTGAAACTTAGCACACTCCATCTTTATTGTAACTTGCTTAAGTGGATTGAATGTTCCTTGCATAATAGAACACAGTACGTTTCTATTAAGGATCATGACTCTAAATCATGCAATGTAACATCCGGTGTTCCTCAGGGGTCATTCCTATGGCGTCTTCTTTTTCTAATTTATATTAATGACCTGCCTGATTCTGTTACTTCTAACATAAGGCTCTTTACAGACGACTGCGTTCTGCACCGCGCAATTTCTAATGAGTCTGACTTCTCCGTTCTTCAATCTGACCTAAATAAAATTTCTTCTTGGTGTGATGCATGGCTTATGAAACTAAACATTAACAAATGTAAAGCACTGAGGGTGTCTCGAAAGATCAACCAGTTCATTTTTCAGAGCTATGATCTTAACGGTTGCCCTCTTCAGTTCGTCGACAGCTACAAGTATCTAGGCGTCCACATCACTGATTTCTTTTTCTTGAAATAAATTAGTGATATGGATGCCTAGAAAAAACAGCAGGAAATAGAAGAAAAAGAATTGGGCATGGGCAGAACACGTAATGAGGAGGGAAGATTACCGATGGTCATTAAGGGTTACGGACTGGATTCCAAGGGAAGGGAAGCGTAGCAGGGGTGGCAGAAAGGCAGGCGGGCGGATGAGATTAAGAAGTTTTCAGGGACGACATGGTCACAATTAGTACATGACCGGGGTAGTTGAAGTGTGGGAGAGGCCTTTGCCCTGCAGTGGGCGTAACCAGGCTGATGACGATGATGATAACTGACACGAGCTTAAGAAAGATGACAGTACAGATGTCGTGGCAGAAGCATATCCACCATGTTATTAACAAAGCTAACAGTTCCCTTGGTTTTCTTCGGCGGAATTTCAGCCTCGCTCCCGTTCCGTTGAAAGTACTATTATATAAAACACTCGTGCGTTCTAAACTTGAGTACGCTTCATCGATATGGAACCCATACACTAGCTCGTTAACACAGTCCATAGAATCGGTTCAGAACCGCTCAGTTAGGTTTATGCTCTCTAACTACTATCGCTTAGCCAGCGTTTCTCGCATGAAGCAAAAGCTTGAACTACCTCTCCTTTCTGCTAGACGTCGAATTTCCCGCTTATGCCTGTTTCATAGAATATACTACACTAATAATGAGCTAAAAATGACACTTTTTTCGCCACCGAGCCATTTGTCATATCGTATCGATAATTGAATGAAGGTTGGGGTGCCTCAGTGTAAAAGTAATGTATACCTCGAAGCCTTCATCCAGAAAACAAGTCAACACTGGAATCGCCCTCCCGCATCCATCGTCACTATCACAGACCATAATGTGTTCAAGTAGGCTATCTGTGACCATGTGCTGCATCATTAGCTATTTTTTTTTCTATTGATATTCCTCTCTGTATTGCCTGTACGGCCTTGAGAGTAAATAAATGAAAATGAAAAAAATGAAAATGAGAACACTATTCCTTTTATGTAATTTTGTTCATTCCATAAGGTGAAAGTTTAATTTATTTTATTTGTTTGGTACATACTGCAGACCTTCCGGACCAAGCAGAGGGGCAATAGAATGCATACAAATAAAAGAGAACAAATTACGATTACGCAAATACAAATTTATACAATTTCTTGTCGCACTGTGTCTGTAAACTGTCGTTCCCGTCTGATATTGTTCTGTGGAAAAAAAGAAAATTTAAACGTGTCAGTTCGAGTATAATACGGTGTTAGTGAGTTCGGATGATGCTGTCTTCTGTGCCGTCTTATTGCAGGCGTTATGTGATTCAATGGCTTAATTTCAAGCCTGTTGTTGAGAATTTTAAGGGAAAGGAATTCAAGCCTTAGCAGCTTTCGGCGTGATTCAAGAGTGGGTATGGCATTTTGTCATAATTTTAGAGGGAGAGTGCAGTCTTGCGAATTTATGAAATGTGAACGTAACTGCCTTTCTTTGTATTTTCTTCAAGACGCGCGATATTTGACTTAGTGTAAAGATCCCATGATATGCATGCTATACACGCATATACATGCATATTTGATTTCAAATAGAAGGTCAGCAATTCAAGAAAGCAGCTAACAGAAACACGTGCTGATCCAAAGCCATCAATCCATTCTTCAACAAACAGTAGCAACTTGTCATTCGGAAGGGAACAGTACAGATCTTTAACGTCGATCGAGAATATCTTGAGTCCCTTTTCATTCTCTCTTAAATAACTATTAACTTCAGAATCTCTGACAAGGAAAGGATCGTCAATGATTAGAAGCTTCAGTTTAACTTACAAAAACAAGGCAACAGCTTTCTGCCAAGTCGCTGCTTCAGGTACGATAACCCGCAGGGGCAGTCAATCTTATGCGTCTTAGCTGACAAGAAAATATCTAGGCTTAACTTATTAGCTTTTTTCTATCACTTTTTCTGGCTTGTCAAGGCTAAGAGATTTGCATAGTTTTTTTTCTTTCAATTTCACGTTTGCAAGGGAAACACCGTCACCACGTTTAAAAACTGAATCAATGGCAAGGGTGGCCTTCGAATTGAAGTCACCCAACCACAGGACAGCGAAAGCACTTTCTTTGTCAAAGGGTAAAAGTGATAACGAGTTCGGTTTCAGAAACAATGTAACATAGTCGATCGGGAGTACCTTTATGGAAGGTTTGCAACGAATCAAAGCATCCACACCTCTGCAACACTCTTTTCAGATGCGATATCCGGGGCACGTCCTGCAACTTCCCTGACAAGGGTGAGAAGCTCATGTAGCGACTTTAGAGATTCCAAAGCAAATGTTTGCCCAAGGGCCAGCACATGCTGCACCCTTTCTGGAAGCACCACATCTCCAAAACCTTGCACATTGTTCCTCGGCAGGGGTGGCTTCTTTGGAATGATGGCACGTAGTTGTAGAAGCGCATGCTGCCAGAGATATTCAGCAGTTCTGTCGTCGATAGCAAAGAACTCATGCCACTTTTTCCTTGCCGTAGACGGTATGTTAGAACTGTGAAGTTGAAGAAACAAGACATCACGGCAGAAGCGGTCCTGGCATTGGCATTCCGAGCGCAGTGCTACCGAGGTTTGCAGTGCTACCGTATGTGCACGATGTCTCCTATAGGTTAAACAAGATTGGGCAGCTTGCAGGAATCACAGTCATTTTCTCACCCACGGAAAAGCTGACAATGCTCTGTAAGCGTGTAAACACGCCTAAATTACGTTAGAGTTGCTGCTCTGTCGGGCACAGGAAAGGTTTTGTGACAAGCGCAATGAATGCGGTTTGCCGAATTCCCCTGTCTTGCCGCAGTAAATACGTTGGACAGACAGGCACGTGCTTAAATTATCATGTAAGAGAGCACTGCAACAACATCCATAACACTGTTCAAGGCCACTTTGGCATTAAATGCTGGCACTGCGGCTGCGTGCCCCTCTTTGAAGATACGGAAGCTTTAGCGAGACACAGCTCACAGCTCACCCGGGAAATTATAGAAGCTGATTTCGTCAATAAATTGGGTAGTGTGTGCGTTAGTGCCTCCTCTATAGCGCTGACCCCTAGTGAAGACATGTATCTCAACAGATAGAAATTGCATTGTTCGTTTATTTCAAGTGGCCATGTTCTTAGCACAATGACTTGCTGTTAGAACACCCCTTGTGACTGCCCTTCATTTTCTGCGCATGCACCGTCTTGTATATATACACACGATGTGGCAACGCAATAAGATATTGTTGAAAGTCAGCGCTGTGTATCTCATCTTTCGCAGTCCTTGTCTTGACGCTGTGCGTCATTTTTGTCATGTATTACGAACCAGCCCAACCAACCACCCTATCACTTCATTTCTTCTACAATGGGCCCTTTCTCTTCGTCTTCTTCCTGTTCCTAAGTAATTCATATTGCTTTGGTCAGTTTGGTTACTCTTGCCGTGTGCCGAACTCATTCATTTGCTTACTGAATCCGAGTCAAGATCCTACCCCCAAAAGTGGCAGCCTTGTGTGGTGGGTTCAAACCCTCTTGTGGGCATAGCGAGAGGATTTGCAAGATTTTGCGTTCGGAATGGCAATGTCAGGCCCACTTCTACCGTGGCGCCTTGTCTCTTCAACTCCACAGTTCTGACAGACCGTTCACGGCAAAATAAAGGCGGCGCGAGTTGTCTGCTATCGTCGACAAAACTGCTGAATATATTTGCGAGCATGCGCTTTTACAACTACGTGCCATCATTCCAAAGAAGCCACCACTGCCGAGGAAGATTGTGCACCGTGTTGGTGATGTGACGCTTCCAGAAAGGGTGCAGCATGTGTTAGCTCTTGGTCCAAAGTTTGCTGTGGAACCTCGAAAGTCGCCACATGAACTTCTCACCCTTGTCAGACAAGTTGCAGGACGTGCCCCGGATACCGAATCTGAAAGGTGTGTTACAGAAGGTGTGGGTGTTTTGACGCTTTGCAAACCTTCCACAAAGTTACTCCCGATCAGATATCTTACGTCGTTTCCGAAAGCGAACTCATTATCCCTTTTACCCTGTGACAAAGAAGGAGGTTTCGCTGTCCTGTCGTAGGGTGACTTCAATTCGAAGGCCACCCTTTCTATTGATTGAGTTTTTAAACGTCATGACAGTGTTTTCCTCGCAAACGTGAAATTGAAAGCAAAACAAAGAAACTGCAAATGCGTTAGCCTAGACAAGCTAGCAAACGTGATAGAAAAACTAAAAAGCTAAGACAAGATATCTTCTCTTCAGCTTAGACGCATAAGATTGACTGCCCTCTGCGGGTTATCGTAACTGAAGCAGCGACTTGGCCTGTTTTCGCAAGATAAACAAAACCTGCTAATCATTCACGATCCTTTCCTTGTTAGATATTCTGGTGAAGTTATTGGTTTTTTGAGAGACAATGAAAAGGGACTCAAGAGGTACTCGATCGACGTTAAAGATCTGTACTATTCACTTCCGCATGACAAGTTGCTACTGTTTGTTCAAGAATGCATTGATGATTTTGGATCAGTTGGCTTTCAGAATGCTGCAGGTGTTTCTGTTAGCGGCTTTCTTGAATTGCTGACCTTCTATTTGAAGTCAATTTTCACCTCATGGAATGAACGAAACTAAATACAGAGGAATGGTTTTCGTATAGGATCATGCCTGGCGCCGGCACTAAGTGATATTTATCTAGCTTATCATGATCGCAATATTCAAGGTCACCTAGACGCGTCCCCAGTTGTGAAAGTGTGCAGGTTGATGCACGACTGCCTGGAATTAATTGATTGCACAGATTACGCTTTCGAGCCTGCTGCTTGGGAAGGCTTAGATATTTTTAAGAAAGCGCTGCAGCCTCTAGAACATGCGCATGAGGTCCTCATTGATGATTCCTTGTGCTATCTATATCTCAGGCTGTGCCTTGCTAACAAATATATGTGCTGGTGCTTCAAGCAGAGAAGTAAGAAGCCACTCTTGCCCTTTAACTCCGCACACTCAAAGGTCGTTTAACGAGGCATTATAAAGTTATGCCTCGTTAACAGTCTCAATAAATCTTGCTCATACGAGATGCCACATAGTCTTGCTGCACAGGTTGATCACCTTTCGTGGGCTTGCTACCCTTTGGCCTTAATTTCAGCCATAGCGGAACAGCCCGATCAGTCAAGAAACCAGCTGGTTGAGGAACGCAAGTTTGCGGTGCTACGGTATGTGCATGATGTCTCCCATAGGCTAAAGAAGATTGCGCAGCCTGGAGGAATCACACTCGTTTTCTTAGCCCCGGAAATACTGGCAAGGCTCTGATGGAAATGCTGGAGGCTCGGAAATGCTTGCAAGGCTCGACACTGAAGAGCTGCTTACGCAGCTCTCTCTTCAGTGTCGCTGAGTGATAAAGAGCTCAAATATTTACACGCACATTTATGCCACTCACGCTGGCATGCCAACGTCGAGTGATGGTTGTCAGATGATTAGGAAGTGTGATTATGATACATGTATAAATGTGGGATTTCTCGGAGTAAATTTCAGTTGAACTTCCGCACATGTCCTGTGTGTTTCCTTCTTTGTCCTTTCTTCTTTAAGCGGTTACATGATGCATTCCAATATCGACCACCAACTAGCCCGCCTATCCCTGTTAAATATCTTGGAGCTGATAGAAGGGCAAAGGGAAATCAAAGCAGAAATAACGGAAATGAAACAAAAATATTTTAGTGCCGAAATGGCTTTGGCCCAGATACCTGCACTGGTAAAAAGAGTGACTGAAGCAGAAATGTTAACTCTGCGATCCACTGTGGCGAAACTGATAAAAATGGTTGACCAAATAGAGAATCACAGCCGAAGTAATAACATTGCGATCAGAATGAGACTGAACAGAATGAGAATGAGACGGAACAAACTTTGAAGCAGGAGGTTGTAGTGGGAATTCTGCAGGGGAAACTGAATCTATCAGTTACAAGTGTCGAACATATACATCGAATTGGAAAACCTTCTTCAAACGGACCAAGACCCATTATTCTGCACCTGGGAAGCCTCACAGAAAAAAAGGACGTACTACGTAATCGCAATAAGCTCAGAGGCATGAATATTTTCATCGATGACGACTTATCGCATGATGTAAGAAGGAAAAATCAATGCCTTTGGAAAAGCGCATTGGAAAACAGAAAAAGAAAAGAGAAGGTCGCACTTGTGTATGACAAAATGAAGATAAACGGAGCGATGTACGCATGGGATGAAGCCTCAAAACAACGCTATCGGGTGACTGACAGACCGTCTAATACAGGTACAAGAACCACTGCTTCCTTAAATGACTGACATGCGCATCCCGGCAAGCTTCGGCTACTGAACGTGAATGCCCGTAGCCTTGGTACTAAGGCTGTAGGGCTGGATCAGGTTTTGTTTGAGCATCAGCCAGATATAATATTTGTAACAGAAGCGTGACTACATGAGGGTGTCCGAGATCGTGAAATATGCCCCCCGGGATATAACGTTAACAGAAATGACCGCAGTAGCAGAGGCGTGGGCGTTGCCATCTTTCTGGAATGCAGCCTTAAATACACGGTCCACAAACCGTCCAAACCATCCGACATTGAAGCAATATGCTGCAAAATTCTTCGACGCCCCGACTTGATTGTGGGATGCGCATATCGCGTTCCAGGAAGTACTGCCGCTAGTATTGATGCACTGAATAAGGAACTGCATGATTTACGCGTTCAGGACAAAAAAGTTGTCATAGCGGGCGATTTCAATGTTCCAGACGTCGAATTGGATGAAACGGGAACGCGAGACCGCGAGGCAGGCTCAGCAATTACAGATATGTGCTGTTCACATGGACTTACACAAGTAGTACGTGACTTTCCTAGGGCCTGCGGTAATAGCAAATCTGTTCTTGACGTCTTTTTTTTTTTTTTTAAATCACCCGCCGTGGTTGCTCAGTGGCTATGGTGTTGGGCTGCTGAGCACGAGGTCGCGGGATCGAATCCCGGCCACGGCGGCCGCATTTCGATGGGGGCGAAATGCGAAAACACCCGTGTGCTTAGATTTAGGCGCACGTTAAAGAACCCCAGGTGGTCAAAATTTCCGGAGTCCTCCACTACGGCGTGCCTCATAATCAGAAAGTGGTTTTGGCACGTAAAACCCCAAATATTATTATTATTATTATTTTTTAAAATCCATACACTCTAAGAAAAAAGATCGTAAAAAGTGAGTCACGGCAACTTGACTCTCTTTTTTCTTCCGAAGACCCACTTCTGCGCGAGTAGAGTCACAAAACAAGAGTCAACATTTGCGCATGGGTCGTTTGACTCCCAATAGCACGCGAAGAGTCGTCGTGGACGATCGCGATTCCTCTGATATTCGAGATGAGTCTGTCAAGAGAAAGATTATAATGCAGGAGAAAAAACACCAGATAACCTCTTCGGTTTTAGGCAGGCCCTCGGGTTCCTGTCCTGGTTGTAATGCGGTGTATCATTCTTTAATCCTTGTCATGTTCTGCAAAAACTTAGAACTCTATATATTGATTTTCCTTGACCATGTTTGTTGATACTTCACACGCTTAAGCAATAGCTGGTTTCCTATGCTAAGGAAGACCTGGATTTGTCATACTGCATTCTGACCATAAGTAAATCTAAAAAAAAAGTATTGGCTACTAAAGAAAGCAGAGCACCGACATAAGTTCAGTAGGAGCAATCAACAGTGTCGATTGTAAATGTAATTCCGCGACGTAAAATTAAATTTTGAAGATTTCAGTTCCAAAATCAAGATCTTGTTATTAGGCGCACGGTAATGGAAAGCTGCAGATTTATTTTCAGCAGCTCGGGTTATTTAACGTGTGCTGAATGCATGGTATCCGCGCATTTTCGCATTCTGACCCTGTTGGAATGCGACTGCCGCGGTTGTGAGTGGAACCGTGACCTCGAGCTCAGCAGCGCAACACCAAAGCCACTGGGCTACCACAGTACATTGCGTTCCGCGACCACAAATAAACAGCGTACGCAGCACTGCTTTTGAACCCCCTAGAAATACGAAAACAAAAATGTAGCAGTTTAACCCCAATGCTGGATGAACCACTGCATGAACAATTGCACGAACCAAGGTTCGTAGTTTCATCGCCTGAATAAACTGCAGTAAACATTCGCTTACTCCTTAAATTAGCAAGCACTGGGTCACACGCGCACGTGCAAACATGAACAGATCTCACTCAATAACCACGAGCACTCGCTGTCACAGCGTTGGCGTGATGGAGGGCACTAACAGGGCGGACCGAACGCTTCTGCTGCCTCTTCCTTCAAGGTGTCTCCGAAACTTGAAAGTGCGCTATCTGAGCGCCCCCCAGCTTCGCATGCATCGGAAATTATTTCCAAGACAGAGCGAGGGTGGCGCAAGACCGGGCTAGAGCCAGGAGAAGCGCGCTAAACCAGCGCCTCCCTGTCCCAGCTTGCGGGCGTCCTATCACGTGACCTCCTATAGATACTTGACTCGGGGCGCCCATCCAGCCCGGCTCACCTTCAAACACTTCCTTTAACGCGCGCAGCCAGCGGCGCGGGATAGGGTCTTACCGCACTTGACTTTATACGTAAGCTCACGGCAACACCGACAGATATATTTCGACGGTTGTGTCCATGTAATTGCTGTATCAAAATTCGCAATAAACAGAAAATTTTACTAAGGACCAACAACGCTGCTTCTACACGTCGTGATACAGCGGTGAACGATATTTCTAGAAAATGTGTTGCTAAATCTCCGCCAAATCACTACGCTCGCATTTGTTGACAGCGGAACGCAGTCTCAAGAAATTGTGAACGAAATACTGGAGTTCTGGCAGCTTCAGGTGCACTAGATTATTCAGTAACATCGGCGACTTTATAGTTATACCTTACATCAAAGCAAACTGCACTCGACAGAGATCAAGGGCAGCCGCACCGTTATAGCTAAGGAAATTAAGCACAATTACGCGCGTCTTCCCACTTCCAGCTAGCTCCGACAGCCCAACGATAGATATTTCAAGCGAGCGAATTTTACTTCTGCGAAGTGAACTAGCGGGTATTTCAAGACGCGTGTTATATTCATGGCTGTTTCATTCGTCAACATTACTTACGGGACGTAAAATTATCAGTGAGCAAAACAGTTTTTATTTCAACGCGAGGAAAGAAAACCGAAACAAGCGCAACTGTTTTGCTCAGTTGTGCGGATACAAATGATCCAAAGCTGAAGCCATCAATAGCATGACGCCATTTTGCAGCTGCGTCGCATCACGCGCGCGAGTACGTTGTCGTTGAGTGGTTCTGAATGCGCTGCGTTAGGGGCGACTGCAACCAGGCGTTGCGGCAAGTTACGGTGGGAACTTCTGTCCGTGCTGTGTGATTGCGACGAGGAGGACCGCCGCCAGCAGTGGCGTGTCGCCCATTTCGTCTTTGCCGACATCGAGGAAGTGCAGCTCACCGGACCGTCACAAGCACCCGAAGTGTTACGGTTTGCACTGCGTCTTTCATTGTGATATGGGAGATCGCAACGCACAGAGATGGCCAGATGCATACGAAAGACTACCAGCGGGGAGTGACCTGTGCCATATTTCTCTTAACGCCTATGGAAAGCATATCAGCTTTTGTTACGAGTTTACATACGGCGCGTACTCGGCCCTTCCGGTATGGCTATATTTTGCGCCACGTTTCTCTTGGCAGTTCGGAGACGTTTCTTAGGCATGCGTGCGGGTATGTATGTGAAAATACTACTGGCAGACGGAAGCCTCAGGAAAGCATCTGAAATTACAGCAAAGCTGTACTGCCAAGGGAAACACCATTCTTAACGGCTCTAGTGACGAATGGCCTGTCGCATCGAAAAATCCATAGAAAATCAAGTACTGCGTAGCTTGAAGTCCAGATACAATAGTAGCACCAGTGCGACTTTCGCTGGCAAAGACAGGTCGTGGGAAACATTGAAGACAGCTTGTGTATTCTGATGATTTACTAGCGCTTTAGGTATGTTACCGCGAATAATAAAAACGCTACAATGCTCTATTGAGTGTCAGGCGATGTGGCAGCACAGATATTTTCGTAGCGGTAAGGCGGCTGCATGCACAAGCGAACAGACACAACGGTTTAAAAGCGTTGAAACAACATATGATTAGCTCACAATCTAAGCCAATATATAATGTTATTATATGTTATCTTTATTTTCACGGTTGTAAATATTTAAAAGCATGAATTTGCTGCAACCTTTACATAGTAGCAGCAGAACTGATAGTTGGGCGAGTGGGTACGAATTCATAGTAAAATATTTTTGCGCGCACAATTTACAAGGACACTATGAAGGGCGCTTATTCACGAGCGCTTACTCACAACTATTTTATTTTCGGAAAGATACAGAACATATATACCCCAGCTGTCAGCGCTCAGCATGTGCAACAAGAGTGGGTTTAAAAGAACATGAACGTTCTCTTGGTAAAGAAAATTATTCGCACTTGTCGAACCACTGTAATCTATGTCATTGTGATCCGGTATTTTTTAACACTGACATTTTGTTTTCAGATAAAAATAAACTAACACGTGAAATCACAGAAACATTTCATATCAAAAAGTGCGCTAGAAGATGCATAAGCGAACGATCGGTTGTAATCACTGAAAATGAATTTGCTTTTTTAAATACTGGTTGAACCTTCTTAATCTGTTTTTAATCTGTTTCTGTTTTACTGACCACTCTTGTTGCACATGCTCAGCGCTGATAGCTGGGGTATATATGTTCTGTATCTTCCCGAAAATAAAATAGTTGTGAGTAATCGCTCATGTGTCCCCCTTCACTGTGTTCCTGTCTATTGTGCGCGCAAAAATATTTTACTATGAACTTTATATAGTAAAATCCTACTAGGCTTAGAAAACCTGGCTGTGTTATGTGGAGAATTTGTGGCATTGCTACACTGGATTTTCTATTTTGAGTCCGGTGTTTCATGAAAAAACGGTCTTTTTATTTGTAGTCTTTACTAATTAGTGCATTTACTAATTAGTGCATATATTTGGCAAGCAGAAATAAGTGATTGCAAAGTTGTACCTCCCGGTGAGCTGCATATGAACCCAGGTTTATCCTGTCTTGGCTATTGTAATGTGCATACAACAATATTAAGTATATACAGCTGTAGTTGGCTTAGTCGCTGTAGCGTATTTTGTAAAAGTAGAAGGCTATGATTATTTTAGCGCTCTCATGCAGCAATACATTTTTTCTTGTACCAAGAAACGCTCACAGCATGGAATGAAATGAAGTGTGGTGTATTTTTCTACTAATTTAATGAAGGAAATTTCGTCTGTGGTGTATCAGAGATTAGTTTCCTTTACTAAACGATGTGTTATCTCCTGTGCTACTGATGTTGTTCTGTTTATCTTTGTAATTTTGAAATGTACTTTATTTTAGGTATTCACGAAATGGGCAACATCCAGAAGAAGACGCCATCTTATCCAGCACGTTATGGGTGAGACAGATCGTAGCAGGCACTTTCGCATATCCCATTAGCACATGATGCTATTTGTTGTAATATTTGTGTCCACTTTCCTGGCCTTTATTATTTTAGCATTATTGTGAAAAGGGTAATACTTTTACATCGAGATAGAGTAATTGTCCAAAGGAGAGACGTGGCTGGAGGAGACGACACACATAAGCCTCTTTTGTTCGTATCTCAATGTTGCGCAGTTACTCTATCGTTATCTACCAACAAGCCCAAGTTCTTCATCAGCTACATTTACTAATTCTCCGTTATTACAATTTCATTTATACAACATTGAAAATACAGAGGTACACAGGAAGACAGAGACTTTAAATGATGAAGAGCCGTACAAGAAGGAGCATCGCTGGAGCCAATATTTCGATAAAGGGAAGGAGATAAGTTTTCTTGTCAAAACATTGGCTCCAGTAAAATTTCTTGTTGTATCACTATTTACGATTAAAAGACAGCATTATTGCTCTTGCTGAAGTATTATGCATTATGAAATAAAAATTAAGAAAGAGGATGAAATGTCAGGAATGTGAAATTTCTTGTGTATTCTAATGCTACAGCTAAAGCCAGAAAAACAACATGTAGAGAACCACGTTGTTATTTTTCACTACCCAGTTTGGCCAGCTTCATTCAGAGCTCGCACTTTTTTGCATTGACGACCACTGGAATTCATTAATTGAATTAGCTTCGTGATTTACTTATATTTAGAGATGTTGAACTTGTTTTAATGCAGCTTAACATAACGCATGTAAAAAATATACAATGACATTTTAAGACGCTTGCAGTTGTCTAGCAGATCACTTGATGATATGAGCTCAGGTTTCCACCAAGCTTCAATGCACAAATCGGATGCACATTCTTTTTTGTCATTGCTTGGATTTTCATAAACATAAGTACCATTTCTTCTTTGTCGACGTTCTAGTTGTGTTGTAGGACCTAAATGTTTACCTTTATTTGTATTGGCATCCTTGTTATACAGACAGCTGAATTTTTCTTGTAAATTGTGACATAGTAAGACTAACAGCATTTGTGCAAATTTGCTGCAGGTACACTCTGGCGGCTCCCGCCCCTGTATCTTACCACCACCGTATCCTGACTGCGCCTATTAGGGAGTTGGAAGCCTTTGGCGGCTCCTGCCACTGCGTGCTGTCACCACCGTGTCCTGACTACGTCCACTAGGGAGTTCGAAGCCTTTGGCGGCTCCTGCCACTGCGTCCTGCCACCACCGTGTCCCAACTGCGTCCACTAGGGAGTTGGCGGCCTTAGTGATGATACCAAGCAGGCTTGAATCGGGAGAATAATTAAGGTAAATACACGTAATTAAGTGGCAACTTTTTGAGTGAAGTGGCTTGTAGCCACTCAGCAATGAAAGAATTACCTTCAATGCAGTTTAGACTCTCCGCTATCGGTGCAGGAATGCTCAAGTCCATGCGTTTTGTCTTAGCCGCCAAGAGGCTATGTGAATTAGACGAAACGCGCTGCAAATTTTGAAACTAGTAGGAGACTACTTGTACATTCTTTTTCTTGCTTAACACAAAAACTGCTTTGATGAAGCTTTAGCAATTTAAAAACAATAAAATGTACTCTCATACATGGTATTGGGCATAAATTTACTAGGACTGTCTCAATAGTAAGTATGCCGATAAACTTACACCAAAACTGACTTTTCTGCAAGTTCATCCTCATCTCTGTGCACTGCTGCATAATTTATCATCCTGAAACCAGTTTTTGCATACAGCACAAGTCCTAAACACGTGGATTACATGAATTTGCGGCTTTTGCTGTAAGCCAGTTCTATGAAAATAAAGTTAATAGGCCATTTTGTCCATATTTAATGACCCATAATAAACTGAGCAGTGGCTAATAAGCAGTTCAATTTTTGGTGTAAGGCATCTCTTTATTACCCAGAAAAATTTGGCCCTCTTAATGAAGGAACCAACATTTCGGCTATGCCTTTTATTATGCATAATTTGGTGCTTTACACATGATCTCACTTAGTGCTTGCGCCAGTAAAAAAACTTCTTAAGTATTTCTTCAAATTAAAATTTCTCCTATGTTGAAGGGCCTCCAGTTTAAAAAAAAAATCAAGTGGTAGTGTGCCAGGTTGGGACAGATCGCATGGAATAGCCTACTTACACAAATAGGGAGGGCCATACCCGCCGTGGTTGCTCAGTGGCTATGGTCTTGGGCTGCTGAGCACGAAGTCGCGGGATCGAACCCTGGCCACGGCGGCCGCATTTGTATGGGGGTGAAATGCGAAAACACCCGTGTACTTAGATTTAGGTGTACATTAGAGAACCCCAGGTGGTCGAAATTTCCGGAGTCCTCCACTACGACGTGCCTCATAAACAGAAAGTGGTTTTGGCACGTAAAACCCCATAATTTAAATTTTTTTAGGGAGGGCCATGTACACTTGACTTTATGTTAAGATACTATTACTGATCTATAAAAGACAAAATGAAACATTTCAAACTATAGCAGCTCTTCACATTCATTTACACTTTTGCACATTTGTATACCTCGAGTCTGGTGACTTGTGTCTGTTTTAATTACCTGCTATGTGCCGATGGTAAACTTCAGGTTTGCCCTATGGTGAAGAATATTTTGGTGCTTATATATATGGATCTGTGTTATTCAGGTTGCCTCGAAATTTTGCCCAAGCCATGCCACACACTCGGGCCAGGCCTCTTGCAAACAACGTATAACCAGGCTCAAAGCATGAGTGTCCAGTGAGCCCGGAGATCAAGGCAACCTGCTGTGCAACCTTTGGTGACCCCTCTACATGTTCCACATATTTCACAGCGGTACCTCAGCTTCCATCTATCCAAACAGCTTCCATCTATCAGCAGCTGTGCTCACTTATCGAACCATGGATAAATGTTGAGATGGAGTCATTTGAAGAGGCATTCTATTTGTCTCTTCAAATTCTTAGCAAATACTTGTGTTATTGTAATTCATATGTGTCTTTAGTACCTAGTTTTTAATGGTTCATTTCTATTAGAATTCTCACCATCGATTCCTGCTATTATAATGTATGTCTGTCTTTATGCCCAGTTTTTCGTAGTTCTTTTGTACTTGTGTATGTAATTATTAGGTTCATAATTCTTGTTATACAGAAGGCTAAAATGCAAACTTACGGCAGTATTTCTTCCTTTTGATAATCTACAGCGCTGCAAAGTGTTCAAAAAATGTAACCTAACGTGGGCTCTGGTGCAGGAAAAATTTAAGAGGAATATAAAGTACTTATTTCAAACACCCATTATTTTTGGAAAAGTCAAGAATATAGCAGCACAAAAAAGAAAATGTTAAACTAGAGAAACACGAGTTCCCCTCATAAGTCTGATAATAATGTAACTTCCTTTCATTGCGAAGATACCAGTAATAGTCGCATACAAGGTTTGAGACACGAAAGTTATGATGCCCTTGGCATTTCTCAGTGCCCATTTCCCACACTGACGAACGTCAAAGGCATCGTAGGTTTCATGCACACATTGGTTGTGTTACACTTTTGAGTATTGCATTTTTCAAGCACAAAGGTTTACAGCACTGCTTTAAATAGCAAATGTATTTCCTAATTTATTAGTGCAAGAGTAGCAGTACAGATCAGGTAAAGATAACTTTACAGACTATATTTCCATGGATGCAAGCTTCTGATGACATAGCAGTGACGTGGTCGTGGGATGAATGTCTTTATTACAGATTTAAATATTGGCTTCCAGGTCTGGGTTAGTCTCCTACACTGAGTGTTCGAGGTCAGAGTCCATTTACTAGAGAAAGTGAAATAATCTAGGAATTATAAACATCAAAAGATCTTTTAAGGACACTAATGTTTCAATCAGCAAGGTTCTTTTTGCATTCATTTCCAAATTTGTGAGGGCATATCTTATGACTGGTTTCATTGTTGCGAGAACAAATATTTGGTTATTGTCACAATAGAGTTGGCTGCCCCCATTTGTATACAACCCCTTTACAGGCTAAAAATTCAGTGTGTTACCCTATTTACTCGCATTATGATGGCACTTTTTGTCAAAAAAATTGACTCAAATTCAGGGGTGCGATCATTACGCGGGTTATATTTCCTGCAAAAAGAAAAAAATTCATCTGGCATTTCATGACAACAGGTCAACAAATAGGCGGCTGCCGCTGTATGTTGTGCGGGACACACACAAAAAATGGCGGCCGGCAGAGCAAGCCGAACGTCCCGAACGCGATTTTTTTTTCTTCTCGTGAGTAGGTTACGTGCATTCAAACAGTTTCTTCCGTATCCGTAATGAATAATATCGGCAAGTTTGCGGCAATAACATAGCCATGTCCACTTTGAAGGGACAGAAACAGATGGGCGCACTTAGCTGCCAGTGACATAGGGACACATGGCGGGTATGCTGCGGAAACTGCGGCATTTGTCTTCACCACTATTCTAATATGGCACGTTTCCGCTAAGGGTGCGTATCCTAGCTGTGTTACAAACGTCGGCGTATGAATAGGGTGCACTTCTAACGTATCAGTGTAAACGTGGCTGCTATCGTTGCCGCTCGTGATGTGTTGCGTGCCCACGAGTGCAGACGCGAAGAAACGAAAGGCACCTTTTTTTGTTGTTTTTGTTGACCACAACCATTATAAAGCCTACACGTAATAAAGGCAAGTTTGGTTGTAGCTTTTTTGTCATAGAAGTGCGGAAAGTTATGAAAGGAATGAAATGGGGCATCTGCTTAAGAATGTTTGGTGCGTGCAGACCGCTTGGTTTGTCTTGAAGAGTCGTTCGCATAGCAGTCAACAGATGGTAAGCGCGATCATTATTAGCTAGACTTGGCACATGACATATCGCTGCGGCAAGTTCAGGGTGCAATCATTACACGGGAAATAAAAAAATCGAATTTTGACGACAAAATTTAGGGGTGCGATCATTACGCTAGTGCGATCATTAGGCGAGTAAATATGGTAATAGGCTGTTTGTGGTTTTGTGCACTCAATGTTAAAGGATGCAAATGGTGACATACAACAAAATGCAGAAATGACTAAAGAATGCAAGCAGGGTGTGGGGCTTTTTAGACAGATGCGTGCATGTGCTATTTATAAAACTCCCCATGGTATGCCTGAAGGCATTTTCTAACATATTGGTAGAACGCACTGCCACCTTCTTATTAAGGGGAAATACTCCTCGAAACAACTTTTTTATATATTTATACTAGAAATCTGAATATACTGTCATTCATAAAGTGTTTTATTAGATTGGAATTGATTTTTGTGTAGCTGCTGTTCTTTAGTTATGGGTCCTACGCAGTGCCAAAATATGTTTGCGGGCATTTTCTTGTGTATAAAATTTTCAGAAATAGCTTCATGCTGTATCTTATTTAGCTAGTTGTATACTGCAAAGTGGTGATACCCATCCAAAGGGCTTGTACAATTACTGAAACTATGCAAAAAATATTAGGCCACTTTAAATATTTTACAGATTGCAATTTCAATTAGATATCAGCATTCTGCATATCGTGAAGAGTATGTATGCCAAATTTTGTTAGTATAGGACAATTATAAGTGCATAAGGTTATTCTCGTGCTATTGTGATAAAAATTATTGAGGTATATTCCGTAATTTGTTTTCACAATAGCATGAGAAGTATGCAAGATTAGTAGGCAGGCCTGTGTGCCTGCCTACTAATCTTGCATACTTCTAGTAACATTGCATGCTGTTCGAATAGATATCGGCACTTTGCAGCCTACAAAGAGCTGAATTAGCTACAGCACACTGCTTTTTGTGAAAATTTAGTACACGAGAAAGTGCCCGCAAAGATCACTGTATTTTCCCATTGTGTTGGACATAACTCAAGAAGCAGCTAAAGAATACTAATGACATACATGAAATCTGCATGAAGAACTCTACAAATGGCTCTCTTTTCTAACCTCTAGTATAAATAATAAAACTGTTTCGAGTAATATTCAATCAGCAAAACATGCCCCTTGCTATAGTGACCTACAACATAGCGAAGCAAAGTTGAAGGCAAGTCCTTTCGTCGAAGCGGCTCTGGGCTCTCTTCCCAGGGGCTGCTGTTAAACACTAAATTTTCCTGCATTTTCCAAAAGTGCAATACTAAAATGTTTGTGAATGTGCGATTGCTATTGGCACACCAAGAGAAAAAAAGAACAGTTCTGTGAAATGCAGAATCGACTATAACGTTGTTCGACATTTACATTTTGACTCCATATCTTTGTTTTGTCTTTTGTACTGAGTGTTTCAGCAGTGACTGCCGCTAAAATTGAACCTAACTGCTTCATGACAATGCGACAATTTTCGCTAACAGAAATCTATAGCAGTCGCAGGCATTATAATTAGAGTACTATATAACGTCTAGTTTGTAAGAATTCAGACTAGCACCAGTTCTGAGATACACAACCCAAAAAAGCAATGATCAAATAGGTTTATCTTCCACACAGAATTGTCCCACAAGGCTTACAAAATGTTTTGTGGCAAAGTAATATCTGCAACAGCAAAGAATGTTCCACCAAGTATGGCGACAAATATTTAACATCTGTCAGTCTGAGGACTCCTAAAATCTAACAATACCTTCAGCACTGACTAGCCTCAATAAGGGGATGTCAGCCATTTTGCTGAAATTAATAAAGCTTGACTTATTGTGATATTATTTAAGACATTTCCAATTATGATGCAGTTCTAATCTCTGTCACTTTCGTAAATATTTTCCAATTATTTTTTCAGACTACAATTTTTGGTGATAGAGGTATTCATTGCAGAAAGAGCTAGTAATAGCATTTAATAATAAAGGTACTGGTCATTGTAGACTTTCTGTCTTCAGCATTTGTTCTGTTGCACAGCTGTTTCTTGAAATCTGAAATTATGTACCCGCCTCCTTATGTTAGCAAGAAACAGGGAAATCTGTCCGTATGTTTTGTTTAAATAACGGCTGATCAACCCAATAGTTAGGCTGTTTGTTAAGTATAAATTATAACGATAATAGTGCAGGACCATAAAAACAGATTGATGCTGACTCACAACTATGCCCAGCTACATCCACGCAGCTGTGCCATACAATGCGCATGTGTTCAGAAGAGCCAAATGCCCCAGAGAGAAAGCAACAGTAACTCATTGTTTGTCATCTTGTACACGCAGATTATGCGCTAGGTGTAATTTATGCTCAGTAAGTACTAAATCAGTCATGTGAGATGTCTTACTTTATGTAGCAAGTTCGAAGTTCTTGTAATCTTGCTTGTTTTTATTTTGTTTCCTTTGGGAGCATGAGTAACTTGGTTGCATTGGCACATATTCTCAGAACTGTTTCTTCATCACTGGGAATCACGAAATTTAATTTACATATAAAATTCCCAGTTACTAGTTTGGTAGGCATCCAGCTTAATTCTCTTATCTTTTATATGTTAATTTGCCAAGTAGTTTTATTGTTCATTGAAACATGTCCACGCAATACACAGTGGGCACCCAAATTATAGATATCTGCTCATGCTTTCTACCCTGCTCTGGAGTTTTCTTACCCTGGCATTGGTGCCAGGGTAAGTGTTTCTGTAAGTGGGTAATGGCCTGTGTTCACCTGCAGAAAAGTAGCAAAGTGGGTAATTTTAAAGGTCAACAACATAATTAAGATACAAAGCAAGAATATACGTTCGTAATTGTCCCCCATAACCACTTTCTTTTAGAATTATAAAAAAATTTGACATCCTGCTGTGGTGTGAGAGTTGCCTTGGCCACCAAGGGGACCAGTAGCACCTGTGCTGGAGTACACAACAAAGCAAAAAAAAAATCACTCCAGATTGGAGCGGCAGTGGAAAGTTAAGCACAGATGTTTTATTTCACGCACCATTAATGTGGCTTATCATCTGCTCCTGTTTTGTTTTGTGGGAACGCATTCATTGGGAAGACAATTTTTTGCGCCAATGTTACCTTAGCGGAACACCAGAAAAAGGTGGAAATCGAGAACAAGTATTCATACTTGGTTGCCCACAGTGTATTATCTGGATGTGTTTCACTCTACAAAAGAATACTGTGGTAAATAATCACAACGACAAAGGCAAAATAACTAAAGAGGTATGGGTTAGTCATCCGTCCGTGACCTCCAGTGTTTATAGAAACACTTCTTTCTGCATATGTGCCAAGCAGTAGGGAGGCTTCACGTAACACAGTCATGCTTGCTAAGTTGGGAGTAAGGATGGGAGTAAGGAAAATCACAAGAACATTGTATGAGTGATTTGTAAATATGGCACCTAATGTAACTTATTCATGTATTATGGCAAAGAAGTCCGACACGGCTGTGGACGACACGAAGGACGCGGACAAGAAGATGCAACAGCGTAGGCTTAGCCAGTCAAACCAGGAACAGCGTCTAGCCCGAGCCCCACTTCAGTAGCGCTGGCGATCCGGCTGCGGAGCTCGGCACGGCGCACTTCTTCCTTACAACTTCCCTCTCGCTGAAGACGGAGCCGCACAGGATGGCTAAGGCGTCGTGAGGACGAAGGGCTCATGATACGGCTTGAGCCGATCTACGTGCACAATTTCGCGGCCTCGGCGGCACAGGTCCGTAGGGGGCGTCAGAGGTTCGATAACGTAGTTCACCGGAGAAGTTTAGCGTAGAATCCGGTAAGGTCCATGGTATCGGGATACAAACTTGGAGGAGACACCTTGTGTCGAAGTAGGAGGAACCCACAACCAAAAAAAAAGCGTCAGGCGAAAACTGGTGGTGGGGGCACCCGTCGTCATGACAAATTTCTGTAGCGCTTGTTCTTGCGTTGTAAGGGAGCGAGCTAGTTGCCGACATTCTTCTGCATACCGGGCGGCTTCGGAAGCCGGTATACCCTCTGATAAGTCGGGACGGTAAGGGAGAATAGTGTCAATGGGCAATGATGGTTCGCGGCCATATAGAAGAAAGAAGGGAGAAAACCCCGTCGTTGACTGGGGTGCCGTGTTGTAGGCGTACGTGACATAGGGAAGGATGAGGTCCCAGTTGGTGGGGTTGGAGGCGACATACATCGAAAGCATGTCGCCAAGAGTTCGGTTAAAGCGCTCTGTCAATCCGTTTGTTTGCGGGTGATATGCGGTGGTACAGCGATGAATGACGCGGCATTCAGCGAGAAGTTCTTGAATGACATCGGCGAAAAAGACGCGACCTCAGTCGCTCAGTAGTTCGCGGGGAGCGCCGTGACGTAGAATGAAGCGGTGAAGCAGGAAGGAAGCAACGTCACGAGCCGTCGCGGCTGGTAGAGCGGCCATTTCTGCACACCTCGTGAGGTGGTGTACAGCTACAATGACCCAGCGATTGCCAGCAGCTGTGTATGGCAGAGGTCCGTATAAGTCTATGCCAACCCGGTCAAAGGGCCGCGAAGGGCATGGCAAAGGTTGCATTGGTCCAGAAGGGCGGCAAGAATCAGGCTTGCGGCGTTGACATTCTGTGCAAGAGCGAATGTACTGTTGCACAAAGGTGTAAATACCACGCCAATAAAACCTATGACGTAGTCTGGTGTAGGTCTTGAAGAGGCCAGCGTGTGCGCACTGAGGGTCGGCGTGGAAAGCGGCGCATGCATCAGTGCGGAGCTGCCGAGGTATTACAAGCAGCCATTTGCGGCCGTCGGAATTGTAGTTACGGCGACAGACAATTCCGTCGCGGATGGCGAAGTGCGAAGCTTGTCGGCGTAACGCTCGGGATCGTGGGCGTGCTGGTGAATTAGAGATGTAATCTATCAAAGATGAAATCAAGGAGTCCTTGCGCTGTTCCAAAGCCATGTCGACAGACGCGAATGGGAGAAGTGGGTCATCTAGGACAGACACACTGATAATGTCGGCGTGGACAGGCGAGCGCGAAAGAGCATTGGCATCGGCGTGCTTCTTGCCTGAGCGGTAGACAACCCGGATATCGTACTCTTGGAGCCTCAGTGCCCACCGGGCTAGCGGGCCGCAGGGATCTTTGAGAGACGACAACCAGCAAAGTGCGCGGTGATCGGTAACGACATCGAAGGACCGGCCGTACAGGTATGGGCGAAATTTTGTAATGGCCCAGATGATCGCGAGACATTCTTTTACCGTGACGGAATAGTTCGCTTCAGCTTTCGTCAGAGCACGGCTTGCGTAAGCAACAACATATTCTTGGCAGCCGGGCTTTCGCTGGGCGAGCACAAGACCAACACCACTAGCATCCGTATGGATTTCCGTGGGAGCAGTTGGATCGAAATGGCGCAGTATCGGTGGTGTTGTGAGCAGGCGACGTAGCGTCGCGAAGGCATCATAGCAAGTCGGGGACCACGCGGAAAGATTGGGGTCTCCCCGAAGAAGCTCAGTCAGAGGTGCCATAATTGAAAGCGAAATTTCGAATAAAGCGGCGGAAGTACGAGCAGAGGCCAATGAAACTGCGCAAGTCTTTTAGAGACGTTGGCTTCGGGAATTCTTTAACAGCACGGAGCTTAGCGGCATCAGGGAGAACGCCGTCCTTCGACACGACATGTCCGAGAATTGTCAGCTTGCGTGCCCCAAAGTGACATTTTTTCAGATTTAGTTGGCGGCCAGCGTCACTGAGACAGCGTAAAACCTGCTCCAAGCGATGAAGGTGAGTAGGAAAATCTGGTGCGAACACTACTACCAGTGGCGTAGCAATAGGGGGGGCCGGGGGGCCGTGGGCCCCGGGTGCAAGGGGCCTGTGGATGGGGGGGGGGTGTCATATACGGCTGAAGACACCCCTCTTTCCGCCGGCTACACCCGGGGGGGGGGGTGACAGAAGAGCTATGGGCCCCGGGTGCCAGACGACCTAGCTACGCCACTGACTACTACATCATCCAAATAACATAAGCACGTGTTCCATTTGAGACCCCGAAGAATAGTGTTCATCATCCGCTCAAAAGTCGCGGGCGCGTTGCAAAGTCCCAATGGCATCACACGAAATTCGTATAAGCCATCTGGTGTGATGAAAGCAATTTTAGGCTTATCTTCTGCAGCCATAGGCACCTGCCAATAACCGGAGCATAGATTGAGGGAGGAAAAGAACTCTGCACCTTGTAAGCTGTCGAGGGCGTCGTCGATACGCGGCAATGGATAAACATCCTTTCGGGTTGTTTTGTTTAGGCGACGGTAATCCACGCAAAAGCGGATCGAGCCATCCTTCTGTTTAACTAAAACAACTGGCGATGCCCATGGGCTGTCGGACGGTTCAATGACACCACGCTTTAGCATGTCACCTACTTGCTCATCAATGACGCGTCGTTCTGTCGACAAGACGCGGTAGGGTCGCTGACGTAGCGGTCAGTGAGAAACGGTGTCGATACGGTGACATACAGTCGTCGTTCGGCCCAGAGAAGTGCTATGGCTGTCAAAAGCAGGGCGAAATTTCTCGAGGAGACGGAGAAGGTCATGGCGTTGCGTGGGGCTTAAGGCGTTGTCGATGACGTGGCTGAAAACGTCTTCAGGCGATGTAGCAGGTATGGGACTACACTAGAGGGCGTTGACCTCTGACGATCCAACAGGAAGTTCCGATGGGGCAATGGTGTCGTAGGGCTCCACAGTGCCGAGAGATTCACCGCGAAGCAACGCAATCGGAAATGAGAAGTGGTTGTGTATAGGAAGGAGAGTAGCACCAGCTTGAAGGCTAAGCAATGCAGTTGGGAGTGGTGAGAGGTGGCGGTGAACGAAAGCAGTGGAATTCGTGAAGAGTACGGTAGAGTCGGAGGCAACGGAAAAGGATACAGGTGCCAGAACGGATGCGTGCGGAGGTATATGGATGTCGTCAGTGAGGGACAACTTGGTGCAGGAAAACGAAACGTCATCAGATATGGCATTGTCAAGCGAAGAGAAGGCGACTACTGCACGGGGGCAATAAATAACAGCTTGGTGACGGGACAGAAAGTCCCAACCTAAAATAATATCGTGGGAACAGTGGGGAAGAACGATGAACTCGACTGTGTAGAGCACTCCTTGAATTTCAAGTCTGGCGGTGCACGCAGCCACCGGCTGGACGTGCTGTGCTGTGGCCATGTGGAGTAAAGGACCGAAGAAAGGCGTCGTGACTTTTCGTATTGAGCGGCATAGTTTTTCGGCAATTACAGATATGGCGGCACCTGTGTGAGTGAGGGCAAGCACAGAGACTCCTTCAACAGCGACATCAATAACGTTGGGCGGCGAAAGAAGAGGGCTTGAGCGTTGTGACGATGACGCAGTTCTTGCCTCGGGAACTGCGCCACTTAGTTTTCCGTGTCAGCGGTAGAGGGTCGTCGACGCATCGGGGAGAGTGAGCGACGACGAGGAGAAGGAGAACGGCGATCGGAAAGTGGGCGGAGGCTTGGGCGGGGAAGGGGTAAATCGTGGTCTGGAGCGTAAGACAACGGATGCTCGTACGCGGCTGTACGTGGGTCGTCACGTGGATGAAGTGGACGGCGGCGGCACAGGCGTGCGACGTGTCCGGGAATACCGCACGAATAGCAGATGGGCCGAGTGTCCGGTGTGCTCCAGCGATTAATTACTCGATGGGCTGGAGGTCGTGGTGGCGGTGGGGGGGGGTAAAAAGTGGGTTAGGCATCGGAGGCGAAGCGCGGAATGTCGGTGGTCGTGGTCGTGCGACGGCGTCGGCGTAAGTCAAAGGCGCGGTGAGTTGAGGCGCCCGTTCCAGAGGAAGGACCTCGGACACTTGGTCTTCTATAACGTGTCGTAGACTCGGACTAAGGGACGAACTTGGCTCCGGTGGGTTGGAGATTGACTCCGGAAGTTGGAGCAACTTCTTCCCGGACGAAAGCCTTGATTTGCGAGAGGAGGGTGCCGGACAACGATTCCTGATGGGGAACAGGACGGCGGGTGAGGAGGCGTTGACGGCAGAGCTCGTCATAGCTTTGGCACAGTTCAATAACTTGGGCAACAGTAGAGGGGCTCTTTGAAATGAGCATCTGGAACGCGTCCTCGTCGATACCCTTCATGATATGCTTGATTTTATTGCCCTCAGTCATGGATGCATCGACGCGTTTACAGAGATTGATGACATCTTCGATGTACCTGGTAAAGTTCTCACCAGGCTGCTGAGAGCGCGACTGCAGACGCTGTTCGGCACGAAGCTTTTGCACAGCAGGGCGGCCGAAGACTTCGCTGAAATTTGTCTTGAACACCGTCCAGCTTGGGACTTCGCTTTCGTGGTTCCGAAACCACAAGTGAGCATTCCGGTGAGGTAGAAAGGGACGGTGGTGAATTTCGTGATGTCATCCCATTTGTTGTTCCGACTGACGCGTTCGTATGATGAGAGCCAGTCATCAACGTCGTGGTCGTTAGTGCCGCTAAATATAGGAGGGTCCCGCTGGCGGAACGTGCCGGGGCATACGGTAGACTGGGGAGCAGGTGGTGGTAACCTCGTGGCGCTTTCGGTGGTCATGATGGCAGGGAGAGTCCGGCTGCGCAATTCCAGGATTGCAGGAAACCCAGCAAACCTCCACCAATTATGCCAAAGAAGTCCGACATGGCTGTGGACGACACGAAGGATTCGGACAAGAAGACGCAACAGCGTAGGCTTAGCCAGTCAAACCAGGAACAGCGTCTAGCCCGAGCCCCACTTCAGTAGCGCTGGCGATCCGGCTGCGGAGCTTGGCACGGCGCACTTCTTCTTCCTTACAGTATCTCCTGAGGATAGATTACAGCCAGTGCATAATGTGCTCTTACAGGATGACTTGTGATGAGTAAAAGCAGCCTTCCTCACATCTTCCTCTTTTTTTCTCTTGGATATTTGTGCACTATGTGTATTATTACAGTTGCGTGCATGCAGCTGGGTATTGTTTGTTTATGTGTTCTGCTTCCTCCCTTGTCCTCATCATTCATGCGCTATATTTGCCGTAACAAAATCAGCTACCTGTGCCACTTATTTTGTCAACGTGTTTGCATTATGGAAAGTTTTGTATTAGCGATTATTTCTACCTGTAAAATTGTCTGTGTCAGCTATTATACTTATTCTTGCAAAAGTATGTTTCTCAAGCGGTACAAAATCGTGTCGCCAGATTCATTCACTCATCTTATTCTACGAAGGCAGTGTCACCGCCCTCAGAGAGGAATCTGGGCTGCAAGCTTTGTCCCTCCGCCGACGCATAGCAACACTTTGTCTATTCTGTAAGCTTTACCATTCATCACTTAATAGTGCCCCTTACACAACACTAACACCGCCCGCATACATATCGCCTCGCACTGGTTACCAACTGCAAGTTTCCCGTACACGTATGGGAACTGTTAAATTTTCAGCATCTTTTTTTCCTCCTGCAGCCAAAGACTGGAACAGCCTTCCTCGAAATATCGTCGTTCTCACCTGTCCATCATCTTTTTCTGCCAATGTGACCGAGTACCTGTTGTCACAAATTTGAGTGTTTTATTTTTCATGTACACCCATCCCTTATGTAATACTCCCTAGGGGGGTCTTCAATAAGGTAAATAAGAAAACACAAATAAATGATCAGTGTAAGCGTTGCTGTATTTCTTTTTCCGATTTTGTCAGTTATGAAGTTTTTATGTTTTCATACACTGTTGCATGTTATATGACAGAATAAAATTGATGCACAACTCTTTAATGTGGTGTTTTTCAGATCAATTTTCATCTCACTCTAGCACGCACAAATTGTGTGGGAAAAAGTGCCGAGAAGAGTACCATAAAGTAAGACAGCTGTTTTTACTGTTAGATTGGATTATCAATTACCAACCAGTTGTTTTCAGCAAGCGTAGTATAAGGCATAGATTATGTAATCTAAGTTGGAATATTGTTCTTATTGCACGTCATTATCTGGTTGTCCTTTGTACATAAGTGCTGTCTTTCTTATTAGTTATGCGTAGCTTGCTTATAATGTGAGGTCGTAAGTTAAGTGTTTTAGAACAGGAAAATAGGTTGAACTTATAAATCTTTTGACATATCATAAGAGACTTGTGCGGTGGTGAATTGAACTTCTACATGAGTTACATAATATTTTGGGGTCTCATTATGGTTGTGAGTAGCATTGCAGTGTCATGCATATGCAGCAATAGGCTACATATTAGATATTTATTTAAGCATAACACAGCTGCACGCTGGAGGGCGTGGCCGATAAAGCATAGCGCCACCGCCGCGTCACCCGAGGTATACGTCACCGACGGTGGCTATAAAAACAGGCTGCCTGGCTGAGAAGCACCGCTTTCTACCTTCCGCTACTGGGACGAATGGAGCGTTGGCATGCCTGTCCGCTGCAATCGTTAGTCGATTAAAGAGTCATTATGTTTTTATGTTGGGATTCGTCCTTCGGCAGACACGACATCCTACGTCTGGTGACCAGGACGTGATGTGGGATGTCGTGTCTGCCGAAAGACGAATCCCAACATAAAAACATAACGACTCTTTAATCGACTATCTACTGCGACAGTTTAGTACTTTCGCCACATTCTCGAAGCACAGCACTGCACTATCTACACCGACCATAAGCCTCTGACCTACGCCTTCTCTCAACGCCGCGAGAAACTCCCGCCGGTCCAGCAGAACCAGCTCTCATTCATTGCCCAGTTTACCACCGACATCCAACATGCCAGTGGGAAGGACAACGTGGTCGCCGACGCGCTTTCACGTGTGACAGCTATTAGCCTTTCGCAGATAACAGCTGATGTCCCCGCCGAGGCTCAGGCCACAGACGCCGAACTGCAGGAGCTTCTTAAGGGCGGGTCCTCATTACAGCTGCAGCAAGTCCCCATACCTGAATCGAAAACGACTATCTACTGCGACATATCAACAGCACGAAGCAGGCCTTACGTACCCCTTTCCCATCGCCGTGGCCTCTTCAACCAGCTACATAATCTCAGCCATCACGGCATACGCGCCTCTACACGCCTCGTGGCCAACCGCTATGTCTGGCCCTCCATGCAGCGAGATTGCCGCACCTGGGCGCGCTCCTGCATTCAATGCCAGCGCGCTAAAGTCACCAGGCATGTCACTTCACCACTCGGCGCATTCCCCCAGACCTCTGGTCGGTTTCAACACGTCCACCTTGATATTGCTACGGAATAGTATTACCGATAACGAAGAGGCGAGCAGTAAGAAGACGACGACGACGATTGGAGGCTAGCGCGGAGTGTTGCCTCTTGGCCAAGTGCGGCGTAATACGTTGTAAATAAACTTGTATATAGGTCTTCATCTGCGTCTTCATACGTAACATATCTGGTGGAGGTGGACGTTCCCTGTACCTCGTCACGGAGCTTCGCAGTGGATGGTACGTCGAGCCTAGCTTCATGGCTCCCGGCGATGACAACTCGACTCAGCCGCCTCCGACACCTGCTGCCACTTCGACGACCTACATCACTCTCCCTGCTCTACCGTGATCCTGGCGTATTCGCGGGCAAAGATGGGGAAGACGTCGATGACTCGATCAGCCTGTACGAACACGTCAGCCGCAATCACCGGTGGGACCCTACTATTATGCTCGCCAACGTAGTCTTTTACGTCGGTGGCACACATCAAGTTTGGTTTCGGACGCACGAAGCTGAGCTCACCAGTTGGGATTCGCGCAAGCAAAAGCTCCGAGACTTGTTCGGCAACCCCTACGGTCACAAATTTGCTGCCCAGAAGGCGCTTTCCGGCCGTGTGCAGACGTCAACAGGGCCCTATGTCACGTACAGTCAGGACGTCTTGGCTCTGTGCCACAAAGTTGATGCACACATGACTGAGTCAGACAAGGTAGCCCACATCCTCAAAGGCATTGCCGATGACGCCTTCAACTTGCTCGTATTTAACAACGTCGCGACGGTGGATGGTGTTATAAAAGAGTGCCGCCGCCTGGAACTCGCTAAAAGCCGACGTATCGACCAGCAGTTTGCCCGTTTGCCCACCACCCCAGCGACATCTTCCTGTGCCGACGCTCCTCGTCCCAGCAACACTGGCGATATTACCAAGATCGTGCGGCGTGAGATTGAGGCCGCCTATCCGGCTGCCTTCGACTCCAGCCCCACCAACGCACCTGCAGTCACGGTTACCCTGATCCAGGCAGTTGTCTGCCAGGACTTCGAAAACATGGGCGTTCACACCATCTGCTTGGCCCATCGCCCTGATACCCATCCGGCTTCTTCCATTCCGCCCCGTCCCGCATCTTCTTACCCACCACGCTTCCGCAACCCATCTGAATGGCGTAGTGCTGACGACAAGCCCATTTGTTTTCAGTGCCGTCGCATCGGGCACATTTCTCGGCACTGTCGAAGACGCTGGACTTCCCCGACCCGGTCTGCTTATACTGCGTACTCTCGCCCCTCAGGTAGCCCTTCTCGTCCCTATGCCGCACGCTCCGATAATGCCGCCACTGACTCTCCTGCACCGAACCGCCCCTATTCTCGTTCACCTTCGCCCCAACGACGACAATCTCGCTCTCCCCAGCCCCGTCGCTCCTTTTTGCCGACTCCCTTCGGACGCCGTTCCCAGCCGGAAAACTAGATGATGCAGCGCCTCGAGGTGACGCTCCATTGGTCCCTACGCCGCCAAATCCTCTACTGACGTTGCCCACTCATCTGAACCTTCTTGACGTGCAAGTCGACGGTGTTCCTGTATCTGCTCTTATAGTCACTGAGGAGCATTTGTCGGTAATGAGCGCTGACCTTCGTACCCGCCTGAAAAAAATAATCACGCCCGCCACGACGCATGTTGTCCGTGTCGCCGATGGCGGAACAGCCCACGTAATTGGTATTTGTGTCGCCCGTGTCTCATTCGCCGATCGCTCCACAATTGTGCTATTCACAGTCATCGCCCACTGTGCCCCCGACATCATCCTCGGCTTAGACTTCCTCTCCGCACATTCTGCTCTCATCGATTGTTCCGCCAGTACTCTCCGCCTTGACTTGCCTGTTCTAGATCCCACTGAACCACACTCCAGTCGCCTCAGTTCCGTCGACTTCGTTCGCTTGCCACCTTCGGCACTGACTTACGTTGACCTAGTGTCATCCCTACCAGTGCCCGACGGTCACTATATCGCGGCTCCTATGCAAGACGTCCTCCTTACACACGGCATCACGGTACCTCATACCGTTTTATCAATTACGGCGAATTGCGTCTGCCTGCCAGTGGTCAATTTTGGCTTGACGACACAAGTGCTGCCACGCGGGATGTCTCTGGCCCAGCTTTGCTCATTCGAGGATCACTCAATAGCATCTATTGAGGTAGACGACAATTCAGCCGATCCTCCTCTACTATCGCAGTCGACAACCTGTACCATCACCGACTTACAGAAAATGATTGCGCCCGACATGCCGTCCAAGCACGCTCGTGAGCTCTACCGCGTTCTGTTTTCCTACAACGAAATTTTTTACTATAGCGATCGTCCTTTGGCCCAAACTACAGCTGTTAAACATCGCATTAATACCGGCGATGCCCCTCCTATTCATCGCCGCCCGTATCGAGTGTCACCGGCTTAGCGTCAAGATATTCACGCAGAAGTTCGCAAAATGCTTGCCAAGAACATCATAGAACCATCATGTAGTCCATGGGCGTCACCTGTTGTACTGGTAAAAAAGAAGAATGGGTCATGGTGCTTTTGCGTGGATTATCGGCACATTAACAGGGTTACGAAAAAGTACGTGTATCCCCTACCTCGGATTGATGACGCCCTTGACTGCCTCCATGGTGCTCGCTACATCTCCTCTATTGACCTCCGCTCCGGCTACTGGCAGATTGCTGTGGACGATCTCGACCGCGAGAAGACTGCTTTTGTAACTCCGGACGGACTTTATCAATTCGAAGTGATGCCGTTCGGTCTACGTAACGCTCCTGCCACTTTTGAACGCATGATGGACTCCCTTCTTCACGGTTTCAAATGGTCCACATGCCTGTGCTACTTGGACAGCGCTATAGTATTCTCCCCAACATTCGCCACGCACCTCGAGCGCCTCTCGGTAGTCCTGGACGTTTTTCGTCGTGCCGGTCTGCAACTGAACACATCGAAGTGCCAATTCGGCCGTCGCCAGATTACCGTCCTTGGGCATCTCATTGACGCGAACGGAGCGCAACCGGACCCAGGCAAGATCCATGCTGTTACGCACTTCTCTGTTCCGAAGTGTGTCAAGGATGTGCGCAGCTTCATCGGCCTTTGTTCCTACTTCCGCCGTTTCGTGAAAAATTTCGCGGCCATAGCACGACCACTAACCGAGCTTTTGAAGCAAGACGCCCCTTTCCAGTGCGGCGATAACGAGGCCTCTGCATTCTCGCATCTAATCGACGTTCTCACAACGCCTCCCGTTCTGGCCCATTTCGATCCTCCTGCGCCTACCGAAGTCCGTACTGATGCCAGCGATCACGGAATTGGCGCAGTACTGGCGCAACGCCAACGCGGCAACGACCGTGTTATCGCTTACGCCAGCAGGCTCCTCTCACCCTCCGAGCTCAACTATTCCATCACTGAGCGTGAGTGTCTGGCCCTAGTTTGGGCGGTTGCGAAGTTCCGCCCATACTTATACGGCCGACCCTTGACCGTTGTCACAGACCATCACGCGCTTTGCTGGCTATGCTCACTGAAAGGTCCTACAGGAAGACTTGGTCGCTGGGCCTTACGCCTCCAAGAATATTCCTTTACTGTCACCTACAAATCTGGCCGACTACACAAGGACGCTGACTGCCTGTCTCGTTGCCCGGTAGACGAGCCTGACGACGCCGACAGTAGTACCACCAACGGCATTTTCTCTGCGTCTGCCTTCTCTAACATCACCGATGAGGTGTACCGATACCTATCGCTGCGAGCACTTATCGAGCGTCTGCGTTCTACACCTACCGACGCATCCGTTCGCCGATATGTCCTCCAGGGCGGCATTCTGTACCGAAGGAGCTTCCTCCCTGATGGCTCTGATCTTCTTCTTGTTGTGCCAAAACAGCTACGACAGACTGTGCTCATTGAGATGCATGACGCACCCACTGCAGGACATCTTGAGGTAACCCGCACGTACGACCGCGTCCGCCGCCGCTTCTATTGGCCTGGTCTTGTTCGCTCCGTCCGACGCTATGTTGCTGCCTGTGTTACCTGCCAGCGTCGGAAAACACCTCATATGCTACCTGCCGGTCATCTCCAGTCGATCTCCGTCCCTGTGGAACCGTGCCATCGTGCTGGATTAGACCTCTTCGGTCCCTTTCCCACGTCATCCTCTGGGAAGAAATGGGTAGCCGTCGCGACTGGTTACGCCACCCGATACGCTATCACTCGGGCTCTCCCTACCAGTTGCGCCACTGACGTCGCGGACTTTCTCTTGAGTGACATTATCTTACTTCATGGCGCCCCGCGACAGCTGCTCACTGACCGTGGTCGTAACTTCCTCTCGAAAGTTATCGCGGACGATTGTACGTTCCTGCTCCACTCAACACAAGCTACCTCATACCATCCTCAAACCAATGACCTGACAGAGCGGTTAAACCGTACTCTTACCGATAGGCTGTGCAAGTACGTTTCCAAGGACCACCACGAGTGGGACATTGCCCTTCCTTACGTCACATTTGCTTATAATTCTTCCCGGCACGACACCGCCGGATTTTCTCCCTTTTATCTACTCTACGGTCGCGAACCGACCTTGCCCCTTGACATGGCACTTCCTCCTGCTTCGATCTCAACAAGCGAGTATGCACGCGACGCCATCGCCCTCGCCGACCATGCACTCCAGCTTGCCCGTGCTCGATTGACGGACTCGCAAACCACTCAGCAGTATCAGTACAACACCCGCCACCGTGACGTACAGTTTTCGCCTGGTGCGCTCGTGCTCCTGTGGTCGCCCTCTCGTCACGTCGGACTTTCAGAGAAGGTCCTTTCGCGATACACAGGGCCCTACCGCGTGCTGCGCCAGGTGACGCCTGTGACTTACGAAATTGCTCCTGTGGGTTCAACCTTGTCCTCTCCACTGGCATCTAGTGATGTCGTGCATGTCAGTAGGCTCAACGCCTACTACACTGCCTCCGAGTCCGATCTTTAGTCGCTCCGGGACGGTGCTTTTGCCGCCGGGGGTAGCGCTACGGAATAGTATTACGAATGACGAAGAGGCGAGCAGTAAGAAGACGAGGACGACGATTGGAGGCTAGCGCGGGCTGTTGCCTCTTGGCCAAGTGCGGCGTTATACGTTGTAAATATACTTGTATCTAGCTTTTCATCTGCGTCTTCTTACGTAACAATATCATAGGGCCCTTGCCTCCAGCTGGAAGCTATCGCTACTGCCTCACCGACATCGATTGGTATACTCGATGGCCTGAGGCATGGCCCCTCGAGGGAATCACTGCGGAAGACGTCGCCTCGGCCTTCCTTGCCGGCTGGATTGCCCGCTTCGGGCCCCCTCGCCGCGTCACCACCGATCAAGGACGACAGTTCGAATCGCACCTTTTCCGGCTGCTCGGGCTGACCATCGGGTTCTAACGCTCGCGGACCACCAGCTACCGCCCATGCGCCAACGAGATGAACGAGCGTTTCCACCGACAGTTCAAAGCAGCCATCATGCACCACCCGGACTCATTTTTGACATAAAAACTGTTACAGCGCAAACACATGCAACCACAAAGTATGAAGGACAAAGTATGAAGGAAGGTAAGTGGTTGCATGTGTTTGCGCTGTAACAGTTTTTATGTCAAGTATGCACCAACTCGACCAGGAAGAAGTTTTAATGGACACCCGGACTCAACCTGGCCTGATGCCATCCCAGCCGTCACCCTAGGTCTTCGCGCCACCTTCAAGCCCGACATTCAGGCTACACCCGCAGAGCTCGTCTACGGGGAACCCCTCCGTCTCCCAGGCGAATTTCTTGCTGCACCGCCGTCCACCACAGCGACGTCAGATCCCACCGATTTCATCGCCCGGCTCCGACGCACCATCGCTGCCCTCCGCCCGTCACTTGCAGCTCACCACTGTATGACCACCGCCTTCGTCTTCAAGGATCTGGCAACGTGCTCGCACACTTTTCTCCGCGACGACACCTTCCGTCGGCCTTTACAGCCACCTTACAGCGGACCCTACCCAGTTCTCCGTCGCGACGACAAAACATTCACCCTGCTCATTAAAGGGAACGCCGTCCGCGTCTCTATCGACCGGCTGAAGCCGGCCTACACCGATTCCGCCGAACCAGAGAATACCAGTGCACCCACAGACGTCCTCCCACGACCGCCGACATCGCAGCCTGCTTCTGTCACTACACGCAGCGCACGTCTGGTACGCTGCCCAGATTTTTGCAAGCCCTGAGGGCTCTCCACTCCGCGGGGGCGTGATGTGGCGACTCACTCCGCGCATATTTCTGCGCACCCTCCGTCTTCCTATCATCCGGCCCAGCATAACACAGCTGCACGCTGGAGTGCGTAGCCGATAAAGCATAGCGCCACCGCCGCGTCACCACAGGTATACGTCACCGACGATGGCTATAAGAACAAGCTGCCTGGCTGAGAAGGACCGCTTTCTACCTTCCGCTACTGGAACGAACGTTGGTATGCCCTTCCGCTGCCATCGTTAGTCGATTAAAGAGTCGTTACGTTTTTATGTTGGGATGCGTACTTCGGCAGACACGACATCCCACAACTGTTTTGCTTGGTTAGCTATTGATTTCAGTTTAATAGTAATGAGAACTGTCTTGCTTTCATAGTGATTCTGTGCTTACTGATACATTTGAATTTTCTAGAAGACAATTACAAAGATTGATAAAATATAAATTTTTCTTGCTAACCTGCCATGTGCTTTTTGGCAAATTTACTGTGGATTCTTTGTTATCCTATGTTGTCTTTTCACAGTAGTCTTCTTGAGAACTAGACGTAGTCGTGTGTACATAGAGCAAGAGTTTTCACACATTTTGAAAAGTGGCTCGCCACTGCCATCCAAGAGTGACATGACTTGCATGGATTAGTTGTTTTACCTTATTTGCAAGAATCCTGCACCACACACTAAGGGTAACTTGACACACACTGCTGAAGTCATCAGACTCATCTAGAATAGTTACCTGAATCATTCTTGCAGTGGTCATGTGACACTTTTTTCTTGAGAGCCATCTGACTCATCTAGAATTGTTAACGGACTCCCTCAGCACTAGCCTTGTAACCCTTTTGAGAGGGCATAGGCGACTACTACAACAGAGTATGCATAACTATTGTGTGCGGAGTCACGTAAACACCTTGTATAGAGCACAGATAGTCTCGGGACTTTCTGCCAAAAAGAGCTCGGGTGTCTCCCTCAAACTGTGTCGTATACGTGACGAGTCCACACTCTTCGAAAAGAGTAAGGGATACTCTTTTTTTTTCTAAGTGTGTCGCATTTTATCGAGATACTATAGAGTTGACATTCGGCCCGAGATCTCGGATCACTCGAATGTAAGATTGTCTTTAAATATAAGTTCCTTTTCAAATGTCCCTAGACTTGTTTCATATTACGGACAGTTAAATGAAGCTGATTATACTTCAGTAATAGATGAACTAGCCTTCTCTTTTCAGAAGTTTGAAAAATTAAGTCAAGATGAATCTGCGCATATCGATGAGTTGTGGTTAAACTTTAAGAGAACGGTTCACAAATGTGTAAGCCGCCATACACCTCTCAAATGTAAAATAAAACAAATGCACAGCGCATGGATTACGAGAGAGATCATACAACTGACAAAAAAAGTGGCAAGGCGTCGGGCACTTTATAAGCGTACACATGACTCTGCTCTTCACGATGATATGCCAAACTTAAGTAAGCAGCTAAAGTTAATGATAATGGAATCCAGGGACAAGTACTTTGGTGTCACTACGGATACTTTTCTACGCGAATCACCCCAAACGTTTTGGAGGCACCTGGCTCAAACTGAGAAGGCAGTCACTGAAATAAGCACGGAACAGGGACTTATTGAGGGTAAAGTTCATATAGTGGACGTCTTTGATGGCTTTTTTCTAGCGTGTTCACCAGTGATGATGGAAGGCAGTCAAAATTTGAGGTACGTCAACAGCTTTCAGTTGCAGAGGAACTTCGGGTAACGTATATGAAGGAATATTAAACTTGCTGCTGAACCTAAATACAAAGCCATCTGCAGGTCCTGATGAGATACCAAATTTGTTTTAAAGAAGTATGCTGAATGGTCTGCGAAGTACATCTTCATTATCTTCACGAAGTCACTGCGGTAAGGTACACTTCCTGAAGACTGGAAAATGAGTAAAGTTATACCCGTATTTAAAGACGGTGACACTACGTCTACTGCCAATTACAGGCCCATTGCGCTAACGTCATGCTGTTGTAAAGTGTTAGAACATATTGTTTCTAAGTACATTCGGCTGTTTTTGTCAGAGAGCAAAATTCTTAGTAACTATCAACATGGGTTTCTTGAGGGCTTGTCAACCGTAACACAATTACTAGAAAGTGTTAACGATTTCAGCAAAGTTATCGATGGCAAGAGATAAATAGATCTGATCTTTCTGGACTTGAAAAAGGCCTGTGATAAGGTTAATCAAAGAAAAGTGTTAATTAAACTAAATGTTATTTTAGGAGATATAGGTGTAGTCAAATGGGCGGAGGGCTTTCTTACTGATCGCCGACAGTTCGTCAGTATTGATGAAAATAGGTCCGGGGTCTGTGACGTCAAATCAGCCGTGCCCCAAGGTTCAGTTCTTCGGCCTGTGTTGTTTCTGGTATATATTAATGACCTCATCGAAGAATCGGCCACATTTACAGCGAGGTTATTCACAATTGACTGTGTCATATATACAGAAGTGAAATCTATTAGTGACTAGATACTTTTAAATAACTTCTTAGGAAAAGTGCACCAATGGTGCGACACGTGGCAGACGTCTCTTAACCCAGCAAAGACAGTATGTATGACCATCACAAACAAACATGAAGCTCTGTCATTCACATACACTCTAAAAGGTGAACCACTTCATCGCGTAACCGAGTACAAATATCTCGGAATTTCAATATCTGACCTTAGTTGGACACCACACATTAAAAAGTAGTAGGGAAAGCCAACAGAGATTAGGTTATACTCGACGTGTCCTTAAACGCGCTTCTCCAGCCACGAAACTGACTGCTTATGAAGTGCTCGTGCGTCCAATATTAGAATATGCATGTGAAGTGTAGGATCCGTATTTGAAAAATTCACTGTCAAAACTAGAGCAAGTTCAAAGACGTGCACTGCGGTGTACGTATTCCGGATACCGCCGGCAAGACGCCGTAACACCATTTTACGCGAGGGCAAACCTGCCCCTACTTAATGTCAGCAGGAAGGAAAAATGGTGGTGGTGGTAACAACTTTATTAACAATCTGACAAAACGGCTTAGCCTTTTCTATTTAATCAATAATGAGCTGCTACTTGTTAAGTCTCGTTACATAATTGAATCTAAGACCCGCATAGTGGGAATTAAACATAGTAGACACGTTAAACAATATCAATATCACCAGCTTTGCTACAAATAGTCATTCTTACTTTCGACAGCACTTGACTGGAATTGTCTCTTTCCAAACATTGTAAACGCAGGGACCCGTGAGCAGTTTTTCGAACTTGTGTCCGAATATTTTCAACAATAGGGCAATATTGCTTTATCGCTGTATTCTATCGTTCTGTTGACTGCTTGCTGTATGTTGGTATATTGTTACCACTCCTGTCTTAGTCCTGATGCGGACCGACAGTATCTGTAAATAAAAAAAATCAACTCTTCATTATGAAATTGTATTTATGCGTTGTGTGCGTGCATTCGCAGTGTGCACCATGCTTCTCTGCGTGGGTAAAGCGCTTCTTTTCCGCGCGACGCTTCCTTAAGGCCTATAGCTGTTTTATTATTAAAAACTTAGAGCGCTAAAGACACGAAAGACGTAGAGAAAAAAACACACAGCACACGCGCTCACCCACAACTGATGTTTAATGCACGTATGTAAAAATACATATATAGAAAGTGGACGCTTCGCGCATGTCAGTGGGTATTAGAGGGTGCAGCCAGAAACATGTTAGTCGTTTTGTCGATTGTGTCTGAGGAGTAGTATACAGAATTTCCCTAAGCTGTGGTCATATGTATATTGGCCAAACAGGCAGCTGTGTCAACAAATGCCTAAGAGAACACAGAAATTCATTAAACGGTGCGCCATCCTCTCATCTCGCCTTATATTGTACATCATGTCTGTGTAAACCCGTCTTCGAAAACACAGTCATTTTGTTCTGTCATGCTAATCAAACCACACGAGAAATCTCAGAAGGCTATCATATAACCAAAAATGCCGCGCTGTGTGTAAGCCAACCACCGATATTACTATACGATAAAGAATTCAATTTTATTAATCGATATTCACACGTACCTTAGATTCATGCTGTTTCTATACCTCATCTTGATATGCGCGAATATATGCGCGAATTCCATTTATGTATTTTTCCATACGTGCATTAAACATCAGTTGTGACTCAGTGCGTGTGCTGTGTGTTTCTTTCTCTACATCTTTCATGTTTTTAGCGCTCTAAGATTCTATTAATATGCATTACTAACTAGCCCACTTATCCATACTTTTTGCTATAGGTGTCCTTGACGGTGAGTGCACGCTTTGGAGCCATTTTGCTGGCGCGTGTTTACATACTCCTTCAGCATACATGAAGAGCACGCTGTTTAGACGCCAGCTCCAAGCGCTCTCTTAAGGCTATGGACGATTGTAATACAATATTATTACGATGTCATCGAGCGATGCTCAAGGGACGAGCCGCCGCGAGAACGACGACGAAGTGGGTCTGCCCTTGGCGCGGGCGAGTGTCAGCCTGGCGGTCTGGCTCCAGTGTAAATAGCCTGTATATAGCCTCTTTCATCTGTGTTTTTCCACATGTAACATTCTGGTGGAGGTCAGCGATCCCCGTCCTCACCACGGAACTCCGGAGTGGTCGGCCTCTGAAACGGCTTCGGCTTGTCCGACTGTTCCAATCATCACGGTTGCTCAACATCGCAACCCTGGTGCGTTCCCTGGCCTGGAGGGGAAGGACGTTGACGAATGGATAAAGTTCTATGAATATGCCAGTGCTAATAACAGGTGGGATCCAACGATCATTCTCGCCAATGTCGTCTTTTATCTCGGCGGCACCACATGCGTGTGGCACGAAACGGATGGCGACGAGATAAACAGTTGGGACAGTTTCAAAGAAAAGCTCAGGGAACTGTTCGGCGACCCCATTGGGCACAAGGATGCCGCGAGAAAGGCTTTTGCGTCTCGTGTTCAGACATCTACAGAGCCGTACGTTTCATACATCCTTGACGTCTTGGCTCTCTGCCACAAAGCTGACGATACTATGTCTGAAGCAGATAAAGTGTCGCATGTGCTAAAAGGCATCACCGACGATGCTTTCAATTTGCTTGTTTTCAGCCACGTATGGACTATCGACGCCATCATCAAAGAATGCCGTCGCCTTGAACGAGCTAAGAGCCGCCGTGTCACACATCACATCACGCGGCTACCCAACACTGCTGCTTCGTCGACATGTGATGGTCAACCGCGTCAGACCACCCCCTGTGACGACGTAACCCGCATTGTTCGCCGCGACCTCGAGGCCACCTGTCTGCCAACTTTTTCCACGACGCCTCCCGGTCCACCAGCAACCACGATAGCGCTGCTTCAGGCCGTCGTCACACAGGAATTTGAGAACATGGGTCTCAACTCCGTGTCTTCATCGTCTTCACCCACGGTTCCCAAGTTCTCTAGCAGCCCTCCTCGTCTCCGGCAGTCCTTTTCTGCCACATCTCGCCGCAACCCGTCTGAATGGCGTACTCCTCATGACAGCCCAATCTGCTTCCAGTGCTGTCGCATCGGCCACGTCACTGGTCACTGCCGCAACCGATGGCCACCATCTCCTAGAATATACACCGCCACTCATTCCCGCCCCTTTGGACCTTCTGTTCCCTATGCCACCCGCCATGAACCCATTGCCGCTGACGCTCCTGCCCTGAACCTTCGCTACAGCCGCTCGCCCCCACCTCGACGCCATCAGTCTCGTTCGCCCCAACCCCGTCGCTAGGCCGGAAAACTAGGCACCGCAGCTTCTGGAGGTGAAGCTGCGTTGTTCACCCTGCCCTCAAATCCTCTGCTCACGTTACACACGAACCAAAACCTTCGTGACGTTGACGTCGATGGCTATCCTGTCACGGCACTCATCGATACAGGTGAACATCTTTCTATAATGAGTGCTGCCTTCCGACGACGACTGAACAAGCTCCTCACCCCAGCGTCGGCACGCGTCGTCCGCGTTGCGGATGGCGGTACTGTGCCGATCATCGGCATGTGTACGGCACGTGTTAGCATCGCCAGCCGTCACACTCCTGTCCTCTTCACCGTGATTGCTCATTGCCCCAATGACCTCATTCTCGGCCTCGATTTTCTCTCCGCGCATTCAGCTCTTATTGACTGCTCTTCCAGTACCCTTCGCCTTGAGTTGCCGATTCTCGCAGAACCTTCAGACGCACCCCAGTGCCGCCTACGCCCCACCGACTTTATTCGCCTGCCGCCAAAATCAATAGCCCATATTGAACTCTTGTCTTCCCCACCAGTCCCTGATGGCGAGTACCTCGTCACTCCTCTGCCCGACATTCCACTACAGTATGACGTTACCACGCCTAAAAGTATATTTACTATTACTGCGAACCGCACTTCCATGCCTATCTTTAACTTTGGATTGGCAAAGAAAATTCTACCGCAAGGTATTTGCCTTGACAACGTTGAATGTCTCGGTGACCATCACGTGGCAACTTTATCGACCGATGCTTCTTGCGAGCTTATCAGGCCCATCGTGCCAGCTTCAGCCGCTGATCCCAAGATACAGAAAATGGTTGCGACGGACCTGTCTTCTGCGCAGGCTGAAGACCTTTACCAAGTATTATCGTCCTACAGAGACATTTTCGACTTCGACGATCGCTCTTTAGGCCAGGCGCTCACGGTCAAGCATCGGATTCTTACTGGCGATGCTACTCCAATTCACCGACGACCGTATCGAGTTTCTGCGTCGGAATGCCGAGTAATTCAAAGTGAAGTCAACAAAATGTTAGACAAAAACATGATTGAGCCTTCTTGGAGTCCCTTGGCGTCACCTGTAGTGTTGGTTAAGAAGAAGGATGGCACGTGGCTCTTCTGTGTAGATTACTGCCATCTGAACAACATTACTAAGAAGGATGCCTACCCGCTTCCACGTATAGACGACGCCCTTGACTGCCTCCACGGTTCCAGCTATTTCTCTTCTATTGATCTTCGTTCTGGATACTGGCAGATTGCTGTTTACAATACTGACAGAGAAAAAACCGCGTTCATCACACCTGATGGCCTATAACAATTTAAAGTAATGCCGTTTGGATTATGCAACGCCCCTGCCACCTTTCAGCGTATGATGGACTCCTTGCTCCGTGGTTTCAAATGGTCCACATGTCTCTGCTACCTCCACATCGTCATCGTTTTCTCGCCCACTTTCGACACTCACCTTCAGCGTCTAACAGCTATACTTGATGTATATCGAAAGGCGAAGCTGCAACTTAACTCGTCCAAATGTCGTTTCGGCCGCCGCCAAATTACTGTTCTGGGCCACCTCGTTGACGCTTCCGGTGTACAGCCTGGTACCGACAAAACTCGCGCTGTCCGAGAATTTCCTGTTCCGAAGAAAGCCGCAGATGTTCGAAGTTTTGTAGGACTATGTTCTTAGTTTCGTCGTTTTGTTCAAGATATTGCGGCAATTGCTAGACCCCTCACTAATCTTTTGAAGAAAGGCGTACAATTCTCGTGGGGTACTGCAGAAGCCGCCGCCTTCTCTCGTCTCGTTACTCTTCTCTCCTCACCACACATTCTCGCCCACTTCGACCCTGATACTCCTACAGAATTGCATACAGATGCCAGCGGTCATGGCGCAGGTGCCGTCTTAGCCCAGCGTCAGCGTGGCCAGGATCGCGTTATTGCTTATGCGAGCCGCCTCCTCACACCATCGGAGCGCAACTATTCCATTACGGAACGAGAATGCCTTGCTGTAGTCTGGGCGCTTGCGAGGTTCCATCCTTACCTTTACGGTCACCCTTTTTCTGTAGTCACTGACCATCATGCTCTCTGCTGGCTCTCATCGCTAAATGATCCTACAGGCCGGCTTGGTCGACGGGCTTTGAGGCTACAAGAATTTTCATATTCCGTGTTCTACAAGTCTGGCCGCATGCACCAAGACGCTGACAGCTTGTCGCGTTACCCTGTTGACGACTCTGACTCCTCCAATATTGCCACTGCTTCTTGCGTATTCTCTGTATCCCAGCTGCGTCATTTCGCCGACGAGCAACGCCGTGACGCCTACATCAGAGCACTCATCGACCGTTTTGAACACTCTCCGGCCGATGCTGCTCTGCGCCTCTTCGTCCTCCGCGACGGTACTCTGTACCGTCTTAACCTTCATCCGGACGGCTCTGAGTACCTACTTGTCATACCTAAACACCCCCGGTCAGCCGTTCTAGAAGAGCTTCACGACGCACCAACGGCAGCACACCTTGTCGTATCTGGAACCTATGACCGTGTACGTCGCCGTTTTTTCTGGCCGGGCCTTGCCCGTTCCGTCCGACGTTACGTCGCGGCTTGTGAACTTTGGCAACGACGCAAGAAGCCTTCCCAGCCCCCCACTGGTTACCTGCAGCCGCTCAACATCCCAGCCGAGCCCTTCCATCGTGTCGGCTTAGACCTTCTCGGCCCGTTTCCGGAATCTACATGAGGAAACAAGTGGGTTGCAGTCGCGGTGGACTACGCGACCCACTACGCCGTAACCCAAGCTCTTCCGACCAGCTGCGCACCTGATGTTGCGGACTTCCTCCTGCATGATATGATTTTGATTCATGGTGCTTCGCGTCAATTGCTAACAGACCGTGGCCGTACGCTCTTAGCCAAAGTCATTGACGACATCATGCGTGCCTGCTCAATACAACATAAATTTACCACCTCCTACCACGCTCAAACGAACGGCTTTACTGAGCGTTTGAACCGCACCCTTACAGACATGCTATCCAAATACGTTTCAGACAACCACCGTGACTGGGACCAGGCTCCAACCCACATTACATTTGCGTATAACCCTTTCCATCTCGAAACTGCTGGCTTTTCGCCTTTTTACCTCTTGTATGGCCGTGAACCGACGCTACTACTGGACACTGTGCTTCCGTCCACCACAGCTTCAACTAGCGCTTATGCCCGTGATGCTATCGCCCATGCTGACCATGCTCGCCAACTTGCGCGCACTCTTCTCCAAGTCTCTCAAGGCAAACAAAAGCAGCGCTATGACCTCCGTCACGGTGAAGTCCATTTTGTGCCCCGCACCCTCGTGTTGCTTTGGTCATCATCGCGTAAAGTTGGGCTTTGTGAAAAACTGATTTCCTGCTACACAGGCCCATATCGCGTGCTTCGCCAAGTAACGGATGTCACCTACGAAATCGCTCTAGCCACGCCCAATACGTCCTCCATTGTGCCAACCAGTGACATTGTCCACGTCGCCCGACTCAAACCTTACAACTCTCCATGCGCTTTGGATATTTAACAGCACCGTGACGGCGCATTTGCCGCCGGGGGGTAGAATTACGATGTCATCGAACGATGCTGAAGGGACCAGCCGCCGCGAGAACGACGACGAAGTGGGTCTGTGCCCTTGGCGCGGGCGAGTGTCGGCCTGGCGACCTGGCTCCAGTGTAAATAGCCTGTATATAGCCTCTTTCATCTGTGTTTTTCCACACGTAACAATATCATAGCCCAGCACGCGACCTCCACAGCCCAGCACTTGCATTTTCGTCGCATAGGAAAGCAAGCACAGCTCGTGCCATGCGCAGAAAGTACGCATCGAGGCCCGTGAATGTGCCGGCTGGAATGCGTAGGAAGCGCGGAGGCGAGCGCCATCTGCTGGTGTGGCAAGACACCCAGTGGCACGCGCCTCAAGGTCATCACAGTAAGATTGGGAGAATAGGCAACCTTAAAAAATGCTACGCTGAGAGATCGGTCGTGTCGGTTTGCTCTATCTCGCTCTCTCTGGGAATGTCGAGACTCCACTGATTTACGCGGTCGCTCGTCGCCAGAAGCTATTTCTATGTGAAGGGACTTGTGTCTTCTAAATAATATGCATGAATAGTGACTCTTATTGTGACTGCTTGTGTTGTTTACCATGTACCATAATTGAAGATGTTGGCAAAGAGAAATGGGGTCCTTCCTTTCCTTTTGCATATGTGTCACTGTACCTAACATCCACTGATTGACACTTCGAATTGGTAAGCAGAGTGTTACATCCACAAAAACGTTGATATACCTTATCAAAAATGTGCGACACGTAGTTGACATCTTCATCAATGGACTGCAGCCCTTCGGCTTAACAAGAAAGCGAACAAAACGCAAAGCTGAAGTAATGTCTTCCCAAGCGAAAAAAAATGACCTGCATTTCTAATGCCAGTGTCACCGCGCAATGGCTACTGCGATAGACACAACCTGATTTTTTTTTTACTGGCCGCTAAGAATGGTCTCAAGAAAGCATTTGACTGAGTTCACTCAGCAGCACTGTGCATGCTACGCCTACGATTGAGGAGTGCGATCCCAATCGACTGGATTGTCATCCGAATTGCCATGAGGCACGTTCCTCCATAATACTTACTGTGATCAACGTGTAAAAAAAAAAAAACCTTCGGACTTTGTTTCAAGTGGCGTTTCTCGTTGGATGTTCCAAATTTAACCTCGTTTAACAACAGACAATTTAAGCAAAATCAGCCGGCTAGCCCTGTGGTAGTGGGTGTTCAAAGTTTCATCGGTCTCGATCGTCGCGTTATTCCGTTGAGGATTTAGATAATTTATGTCTCCCGCAAGTAAACCTTTTAGACAAAGAGCTATCAAGGCAAGACCTGCCTTTCGCACCTGTACTTCCAATGCACGTCCGTGCCACCTACGCGCGCAGCATCAGGAAAGATGGAAAGATCGTCGCTATGAGCGTCCTCTTTAGAACGGGGTGGTGGGTCACGCCAGCAAACTCTTCTTATTATATTGCATAATATCCTACCTATCATTGAAAAGAAAACCAGGAAAAATATCTAAGGTAAATATACCTGGTAGCGAAGCTTCCATAGGAGCCCATACGTTCAAAACATGGCGGTCCATCACCGGTTCATGGGGCTTAGCGCCATCTGTATGTGGTGAGAACACTTCCGGCGGAAGAAAAAATAACGTGACGCCATGTCCCTTAAAAGCACAAGTGACGTCATTTTGTTTTCGAAGGCGCGAAATTTATTTTGTTCTTCCTTTGGCGCTACATATTCAAATGCTCCGCCATTCATATTGATGGGCGTTTCGAGCTTTCAGCGTGGAAAGCGATGCAGGAAAAGGCCAGCCGTACGGTTGTCGAAATCGCATCCCTGCACAGAACATACTTTCTTTGGAGCCCGACGAAAGCTTTAGGTGTAGAATGCTGATCCTATTGTCGGATACCAAGCCGGTCGGCCAGCGCAGTCGCACGATAACAACTACACAATTATCTGGCGGTCGTAACTCACTACTTTTGACTGAACAGATTAAGAAGGAATGAAGCTACCCGCGTCACCAAATTCAGACAAACTTCGACAAGCAAGAAAGCACAAATTGTGAGGGGGGCGTATTTCAACAGGTGATACGAGTGCGCCTTTCTGCCCATTTCAAGACGTGCATTGCACTGCAAGTGATAGTGGCGTCAACACCCCCTGTAGCGATGGTAGCTGAAAAGAAATGCATTTATTAATAATAATAAAATGAAATGTATTTTCTTAACTCATCACGGATATAGAAAATTGACTAGGAATTTTATTTTCGTCAAATGAATCTAACTGTGTCTCGTTTGAATTAAAAAACGCGTTTTTCTTTCCCAATGTTTGTTCCCTCCAAACATAGTCGCGCTTCAATCGCTGCTCCCATAACCCCTCATGCTGATGTCGGTGGCAATCTGTACTGAACCGCTTTTCTCCCAAAGCTTCGCGACCTATTTGAATCGACCTTGGAATATCCGTCACCAAACTTTGTGAACCCCCATTGGGAACTTTGTTTTGTACGTCTCCGTTGTCTATTGTGGTGAATGCGCGATATTGTACAGGCATAAGAATGAAGATAAGCGTCTTATGGTAGAGGCATGGCAAATCTATAATGGTGGAGGTGCGTGCGTCAGTCAGCCTTCGATTACTTTACATAAGGAAGAGAATAAGTGCCCCAACAGTTATCTCTCACGTAGACCGGCACGTGTACCCGGCTTACACGTGGTGTTACCATTCCTGAGCATGCGCAGATGAGTTTTGTGTCTTCTTTCTTTTTTCGCCTCAGTGCTCCCTTCAGTTGACAGTCGGCGTTCGTGTTTTCCACTTCTCTACTGTTGTGTCCTGTCTGCGCGCCTCACTTCTTTTTTGCATAATGAATCCTTACCAACTAGATCAGGTTTCTGCCGTTCCAAGCTCAAGCCTGCAGGAAGAGCAAGCTGACGCACTCACAAGCGAGACAGGGTCGTTATTATCACCGGCCTCAAAGAACTTTGTTCAGCTCTTACGTGTGGATAGAGAGTCATTGGCAGCCGAGCAAAAGATTGATGAGAGCTTAGCTAAATTACATCACACAGCCAAAGAAGGCATTGCTAGGCGCAACGTGACGATACATGAGAGGGGGATCGTTCTATCGGCACTACAGAGATCGAAAGGGTAGGATTTTAGATCATTTAGTCGTACCTACTAAGTATAAGGAGGACCTTTTGAGTCTATGTCATGAATATGGGTGGTCCGGCCAAATAGGCAGAAACAAATCAAAGGAAAGATTGCTTATGGAATACTACTGGCCTGGTTGTTTCAAAGACGTAGAAAACTTTGTAAGATCATGCGACGCCGGCCAGCGGTCTTCTGGTAAACCAGAAGAGACATGGAAAGCTCCACTGAAGGTAGTGCCCTTAATAACGGAGCCGTTCAGACGACTTGTAGACACGGTAGGGACTCTTCCAAAAAGAAAATCGGGCTACAGGCAGAGGCGTAGCCAAGGGGGGGGGAGGCTTATGGGGCTTCAGCCTCCCCCCGCCCCGATATTTTTTCGTGCTGTCCATGGACCGCCGACCAGAGCCACCCACAGCGCCGGAAATTTTTTGATTCATTCATTCATTTATTGATACTGTCAGCCCTCTTCGGGCTATTACAGGAATGGAGAATAAAAACAACAAAGGGATACACAGAATGCGACCGAGCAACAAGCTTTGGCTCACAAAGCTTGCCTAAATATGGAAAAGTATGAACTATAACATACAAGGGAAAGTAATAAAGAACCATTCACAATTTGGCACCGCATCGTCATAGACACAATAGGAGCCACACATGTAAAAGTAAATGCATACATATTGGGTAATTCACTATGTGTTATTACAACAAATGGTGCTTTTAAGACTTTCCAAAAAGGTAGTTGAGGACAACGAGGTTACAAGAGAGTCGGGTAACAAATTCCAGTCTCTTATAGCCCTAGGAAAGAAACTGAACTTGAAACAATCATTGGGGGTGAGTGTAGGAGAAATGTACATACTATGACGATGCCTCGTTGACGCGTTCATAGGAAGCTCAAAATAATCATCTGGTTTAATGTCTACTTGATTGTGAATAACTTCGGAGAGGAATTTTAATCTGTCGTATTTAGTTCTGAGCTCAAGTGGTGCTAGATCAGCTAATTGACATAACTCTGTTGGAGAATGAATGCGACGATATTTATTAAATATAAACCGGGCGGCTAGCCTCTGTATGCGGTCAAGTTTAGAACAGTTAGTTATGGTGTGTGGGTCCCAAACTATTTTAGCATATTCAATAGTTGGTCTAACTAGAGTTTTGTAAGCAAGACATTTAATTTCAGGGGTTGCCCGATTGAGGTTGCGCCTCAAAGACCATAGGGCTCTAAGCGATTTGATGCACACATTTTCTGTGTGTGTATTCCAGCGTAAATCTGATGTGAACGTTAAACACAAGTATTTGTGTTTTTCAACGTTCTCGAGTTTGTTGTCATCAATGTAGCACGAGTAACTAAGGGTACACTTCTTACGTGAAATAGATATAGACACTGATTTTTGAGGGTTTATGACCATTTGCCAATCGTCGCACCATTTTTTAATTTTTTGGAGATTTGAGTTAAGTTCTTCTTGGTCTTGTATTGATTGAATTTTGTTGTAAATGACGCAGTCGTCCGCAAACAAGCGCAACGGTACAGTGATCTCATTAGGCATAGCATTAATTAATACGAGAAATAAGAGTGGTCCTAGTACCGTGCCCTGAGGTACCCCAGACTCTACAAGTGAGGGTACAGACCGGCAGTTTTCAATTTGAACATACTGTTCTCTGCAAAGAAGGTAAGACGCGAACCATTTCGTGATTGCGGGATTCTTAAATATGGCGTCTATTTTATGTAATAACTTAGATTGAGAAACTTTATCAAACGCCTTCGCAAAGTCTAGGTACACTATGTCGGTTTGGCCACGTGAATTAATGGTTTGGGAGAGGTCATGTACAATTTCTATAAGTTGAGTTGTCGTGGAGAGTTTTCTTCTGAAACCATGTTGACGGCTGTATAATACCTTATGGTAATCCAGATATTTAATTAAGTGTTTTGATACAATGTGCTCCAGTAATTTTGAACATGCGCTGGTAAGGGAAATTGGGCGGTAGTTGACGTCTGCTGTTGCGCCGCCTTTGTGTATAGGCACGATTTTGGCACGCTTCCAAGGACTGGGGAAACAGCCGGTAGTAATAGATGAGCGAAATATAATGGCAAGATATTTTGAAACCCATGCTGCATACCTGTATAAAAATTCGTTGGGTATTTCATCTGGTCCAGGCGATTTCTTTATATTAATGTTGAGAAGCAAGTTAAGAATTCCTTCTTCACTAATCACTATATCCTCTATTGGGACCCTATCTGAGGTGTCTACAAAGTGCGGAACCATACCGTTATCTCGTGTAAAAACAGACGAGAAAAAATCACTAAAGCTGTCAACCTGTTTATTGTTATTTTGGCTAGCATCCACGTGTGGTCGCTTATCCTTAAGATTAATGTAGCGCCAAAATTTTCCGGGGTCTTCTGCAAGAAATTTTTTAAGTGTGATGCTCTAAAACCTGTCCTTGCTCTCCCGAACAAGTTGTTTTAACTGTTTACTTAGTTGTCGAATGCGTTCCTTATATTGTGAGGTGGAGTTTTGCAAACGGGCTTTTCGTTTCCTTTTCAGTTTCCTTTTAATATGTATAATTTCCCTCGTCATCCAAGGAGTTTTCTTCCTGACAATTTTGCGGCGTTTGGGGACAAAACGTTCGATGCACTGTCGTACAATGTTTGAAAAAGTGTTCCACAGCAGGTCTGTACTGGCTCCGGAACGATAATGCATTAAAAACTTGTCGAGGGACTGTTCTAAGAAGTCAAGTGCACCGACGTCATCAGCAGCTTGAAAATCTAGGATGAACTTCTTTGAATGAGTACTCGGCATGTCTGCAGTAACGGTTAACGATAATAAAACCATATTATGGTCGGATAGTACCTCAGCAACTTCACAACAGACAAGAGAAGACATCAAGCCTGGCGATACAAAAACCAAGTCAAGAATTGAGGACGTCGTTCCGCATACTCGTGTGTAATCCGTTACAACCTGGGTTAGCTCGTAGCAAAACGCAAGCTCAAGTAGTTGTTCACAACTGGCGACTTCTACCTGTCCAGGGGATAGGGATAGCCAATCAATCCCTGGTAAGTTAAAGTCACCTAGGATCAGAATATTATCACCTTGGTGCAGATTCGAATCCATAAAGGTCCTGAGTTGAAACAACGCATCTATGGGGCAACCGGGGGTACGGTACACACCACCTATGAAAACTGTACGACTGCCTAAGTTAGTTTTAATCCACACAGTTTCAATATCACTCTCAACTGGCAGAATCGTGAATGAAATGTTGCTTTTAATCATAAGGGCAACACCACCACCCCTTCTCCCTCGATCTTTTCTTATTACTATGTACCCGGAAGGTGTTATTTCTGCATCGCATATGTCCGTGTGTAACCATGTTTCTGTTATGACCAGGATGTCTGGGTCATGTTCCAAAACAGCACATTCCAAAGCGTCGGTCTTATTCACCAGGCTTCTGGCATTTAAATTTATGATTTTAAAAGCAGAAGATTCCGGGTGACGAGTTCATGCCGTAGTTTTATCGGGAGAGGCGTGCCACTTGCTCCGCTCGTTTGTTACATCATTCCAAGTGTACATAGTTTTATCAACTCGGAGCTTGTGAAAAAATAATTTAACCTTGGCACCCTTAATTCTTTCTTCTTCCGATGATTTCCAAAGTTTCTTGCGGATTTCAACGACTCGCTTGGAAAAGTCTTCATTAATGCTAAATTGTGTACCTCGGAGCTTCCTGCAGTTGCTCAGAATTCTAACTTTATCCCTGAAGTCCGTAACTCTAAGAATAATCGGACAAATTTGACCAGGCATTTTCTTTCCTAACCTATGTATCCGTCCGATCGAGTTTAGTTTTTGTTTTAGTATACCTCCAATGATTTCCTCGTTCCCCTTTTTCATCAAAATTTCATCTGTTTCAGAGTCTTCCTCCTCTACTCCCCTTACGATAAGATTCTTTCGCCTAGAGCGGTTATCCAAGTCCTCAGTTTGTCTTCTCAAGGCAGCCACGTGCACATCTAGTGTCTCAAAGTAACTTTCCACTTTGGTAAGCCTGTTCTCAATTTGATCCATGCTCTGTAACTTCTTTTCGATATCGACAAGCTTACTTTCAATTTGCGTTATGTTTAATTCCGATGATACTTGTTTTTGTTGAATTTCGTTAATTTTTGACGAATCAAATTCTTCAAATCATATCAAATCAAATCATTCTGGATTTTGTCTAGAACATCTTTTTCAAACTCGAAAAGCCATTTCACCGCAAAAATTGCGAACTCGGGCTGGATTTCGCGGCAACGCCCATGCACCGGGAGTAACAACGCAAGCAGCGCCATCCGTGCACAAAATTTCAAGGACGTTTTGATGGCGAACGGGCTCGCCGCGGCATCTCGCGAAGGCCACGGAATCTACACTCTATCATGGAATCTACGGAGCGCGGGAATGTCAATTCCTTAACTTTATGGGTATAAAGTTCTCATAAACTTTTGATGTGAAACGTGCATTGACATTTACAAACGTGTGCTTTAGATTTTCAATTGCGGAACTTTGTAAGTTTAATGTTCCACTAAATATTTGACGCCAAAGGTTCATTAACATTTCTAACGTCTTACATCGGGCCATACAACGAAACAAGCCAAATCAACATACTATCAGACAAGTTGACAAAGCCCACAGCGAGGCCCGATGAGACGAAGCATCGTGGTGGTTCATTCGTGCCGACATGTCACATAAAAAAATATCAACATTTTTTTTTCACCTGCGCGAAAGCATCCAGTGAAGACATAAAGCCAGCCAAAGTAACTACGTTCTTATTTATTTTTTCTACTTTCACTTTTAATCGCGAGGACACATTGAGCCTTTTCAATTTTTTTGTTCTCGCTCTCCTACCCGCGGGCTGCCAGAGCCAGCCAGAGCACATGCGTTTTTCTCGTGTTGCCCCGACCACCGCGCGGCGCACTTCGTTGCGCGTGCGGTTTTCTCTGGCCGAGTGCATTTTCGCCTGGCAGCATCCAGCGGAGCCCTGGACTAAGGGCAACCGACCGTTGTGCTAGAAGATGGACGATTCCATCTGAAGACCGCAGAAGACCAGTGAATCTAGAGCTGATAAAGTTTTTCACTCACTCACACTCGCCTGGCAGAGTTTTGGACGCTTTCTAGCCAGCAGACGAGAAAAAGACACAATGGTCGCTCGCCGCCATCACTGTGGGGCTCGACGGATTGCACCGCGTTCGCTTGAGCGCAACCTCTGCAGAAAGTCTTGTCTCGCCGATGTAGGATACCGAGCAGTATGCGCAAGGTTCTTGGTGGACCAAGGGTATCGTGTTTTCTTTAATATTCATATAATAGCCACAATAGTTCCCCAAAGCAGGCATTGGATTGGGACCAAAATACTTTCCTTTCCGTTCCTTTTTTTTTTTCATTACGGTGGCCTCGCCCCACAAAAGGGAAAAAAAAAACGTTGTTGCGAAGAAGCGAATTGTCGCATGGTGAAAGTTATATTTTGTTACTTCTTTTGCGGAAAGTAATGGGCCATGTGGGGGGGGGGCGCTTCATCTGCCGGATACGCTTATTATATTATAGCGATAGCAATTATATGGACACTCTAGGCACATTTCTGCCGTCGCCCTCATGTTCCGCATAAAGTCCAAGGGTGATAACATCGTGACTGCGCGCCGCATGCTGTATGTGCAAGTGAAAGCGTGTGGGGGTGGAGGTGAATGGGTGAGACACGATGGTGGCTCAGTCTTGTGTGCACAAGGGAGAAAAGTGATGAGCAAGCGCGCCGCCTTCCGTCGCGCGCGATACATCCGGGGGAGTGAATGGAATGGGGGCGCGATCTAGGATTCTGTGAACATGTGATTGCGCAACATGTTTATTTGCCTTGTTTCAACCGATATATACCTTGACTTTTTCTTAGATACGTAGATTTATTGGAGACTTGTACGCATGTTTAGATATCTTGTTGCGAGGTTTTGTGCATACGTGCAGTGAACTTTGTTTCCAGTGGCACTTTTTGCCCTTTATCAAGCTGTATCTTCGCATTTGTACATTTCATTGTATCTTCACATTTCCAATGTACGAGGGCGAGTCCAATGAAGGTGAGCCTACCCACCCTGCGCAATTATGGTTCTGTTCATTATCTGAGAGGCCTGCGCGTAGCACACAGGCATCTCTCATTTACAAAAGTGACACGCAGGTGTGAGGATAAATGTTGTTTAATAGGCGCATACACTGTATTGAACATGGTTGCGTGACGTATTGGACGCTCCGGAAGCTGAGCAGGCTGGTGCCGTGAGGTTTTTTGACAGGTGAAGGTGTTTCCCAAAAAGAAATTAGTCACCGTACGGCTGCCGTGTACATTGAACATCGCATTTCATTGGCCACTGCGAAGCGTTAGAACAAACGGTTGAAAGAAGGACCTGAAAGTTGCAAAGACGATCCCAGACCGGACCAAAGCCACCCCTAACAAAATTGCAAAGGTTGTTGAGCTGATGACACAAGAACGGAGCATAAGCATCGATGAACTGCCAGAGCATGTGAACATCAGTCACGGTTCGGTTTACCATCCCCGTTCACGCCATAATTCATGAACATCTCGGCTATCGGCTCTTGTATGCGCAATGAATGCCCATGATTTTGAACCACCGCCAGAATACGGAGAAATTCGGCGCCGCCTTTACTCATCTGATCCGGTATCACAATAAGGTTGACGATTTCTTGTCGACAATTCTGATCGGAGACGAACTATCATACCACTACTACGAGCCTGAAACACGACGGCAAAGCTTACAATGGAAACATTCAAATTCACCACCCCCATAGAAAGCAAAGGCCGTCATTTCCGCCGGAAAGGTGATGTTGAGTTTTATTTTTCGATCGACAGGGACCATTACTGATAGAATTTGCTAAACCTTGAGAGACAATCAATTGTTTCCGATATTGTGCAACGACGGATCGGCTGCGTGTCGCAATCAAGAACAAACTACGTGAAAAATTGACGAATGGGGTCATCTTGTTCCACGACAATGCCCGTCCCCACGTATTGTCAGTGCGTAGCGTTCAAGAATTCGTTTGCAGCGTCTTTGGCAATGATAACACAGTTATTATTCACGTATTTTATCCCTAGGCAAATTGTTACAAAGGAAGCTTTAGCTCGGGCCCAACTCCGACGTGGCCTATTCAGATACATGTAAAATGCAGAAACGCTTTTCTGAGATAACTCTTGAATCGCTTTTAATGAAATTTGTTGCATTTGAGAGAGTAAGTTGTTCTAGTGTCTGTTGGAAGCGGAATTTCGATTTAGGGCCCGAACATTGTTTAAAATATGTTGAAAAATTTGAAACTTCGAAAAATATAGAAGGACGAAGTTCACTAATTAATAGCTCTGCATCAAGAACAGATATCGCGGTTCTATAAACGGCATCCATTACACTAATCAAAGCGGACAAATTCGGTATGTCTATTTGTACCTTACGTGAATTTGTTGTGTTACGTACAAGGGTTCTGCAGAAGCCGTATTTCCATAATACTTAATTTTTTGACACTAATGTATAACATTAATTTTGTCCGCTGTAGATGTACTATTAAGTGGAATTCTCTAAATTGTGATATGAGTTTTCTTTGATGATTTACAGAGTTGTAAACTTCATTGTTTTGTTTTTTGAAAATTTTCAATGTTTGCCACTTTTCAATAAAATATTCACGACCTAAATCGAAAATTCGAAACAAACAATCACTAGAAACTATGTTTTTCTTTTAAATGCAACAAAGCTCATCAAATTTGGTGCAGTGGTTGCCGAGAAAAATGAATTGTCCTTCTATATGTATTTAGATAGGAGCATCCGACCTAATGTTTTCTCTTAGGAGGAGGCCTAGGTGCATTGTGAGCCCCCCCCCCCCCCCCCCCAACCAAATCTCTGGCTACGCCACTGGTAGCTACCTATTGCAAATTGCTGTTCTCTTCCGAGACTGTTAAACATTACTCTAGTTTTCTGTGGATTAATTTTAGACCCACTCTTCTGCTCTGCCTCTCCAGGTCAGTGAGCATGGATTGCAATTGGTCCCCTGAGTTACTAAGCAAGGTATTATCATCAGCTAATCGCAAGATACAAAGGTATTCTCCATTAACTTTATCGCCAATTCTTCCCAATCCAGGTTTCTGAATACCTCCTGTAAAAACACTGAATAGCATTGGAGAGATGGTATCTCGCTGCCTGACGCCTTTCTTTGTTGGGATTTTGTAGCTTTTATTATGGAGGACTACGGTGGCTGTGGAGCCGCTATAGTTATATTTCCGTAGTTTTACATACGGCTCGTCTACACCCTGATTCCGTAATGCCTCCATGACTGCTGAGGTTTCGACAGAATCAAACGCTTTCTCGTAATCAATGAAAGCTATATATAAGGGTTGGTTATATTCTGCACATTTCTCTATAACCTGATTTATAGTGTGAATATGCTCTATTGTTGAGTAGCCTTTACGGAATGCTGCCTGGTCCTTTGTTTGACCTGACAGAAGTCTAAGGTGTTCCTGATTCTATTTGCGATTACCTTAGTAAATAGTTTGTAGGCAACTGACCGTAAGCTGATCGGTCTATAATTTTTCAAGTATTTGGTGTCCCCTTTCTTATGGATTAGGATTATGTTAGCGTTCTTACAAGATTCCGGTAGGCTCGAGTTCATGAGGCATTGCATATACAGGGTGGCTAGTTTCTGTAGAGAGAGAGAGAGAGAGAGATAAACTTTATTTGGTTCCTTCAAGGACTTAGCGTCTCGAGGCCTCGGTCGTCTTGGGCGCCGGCGACTTGGAGCCTCTTCCGGCAAGGGTGGGCCCCTATTCCAGGGCTCCACTGAGCCTAGCTACCTCACTAGCGTGCTGCACTAAGGCCCTTTGGGCCGTGAGCTCGCAGCTGGTAAGCCGACTCTCCCATTGCTCCGCACTCGGGTTATTGTGTTGGTGGAATGATTTATTGTGTTTACATTCCCATGTGACATGATATAGTGTGGGTGTGGCCCCACACCATGGGCAGGTGTCTCTGTATTGTGTTGGGTACATTTTGTTTAGGATGTATAAATTTGGGAAGGAGTTTGTCTGCAATCTGCGCCAACTCGTTGCTTCCTCCTGCGTTAGAGCTTTGTGCGGTGGGGGATATTTGGCTCTCGTCCCTCTGTATAAGTTTAAGATTTCTGTGTATCCTCCTTCACAAGCGTGTGGGTGATACTCCGGGGCGCGCGACTGCTCTGCTCGGAACGTGGTCTCTCGAGCTAGGCTGTCTGCCCTTTCGTTACCCTCTATGCCTGCGTGGGCCGGAATCCAAATTAACTTGTGTGTAACGTTCCTCTCGGCGAAGTTGGCTCCGCCAAGAATTCTGAGGGCGGCTTTGCTAATCCTGCCCCTCGTGTAATTTCTGCACGCTTCCTTCGAGTCTGTTAAAATGTTTAGAGGCCTGCCTGTCCTATATCCTTCTACTGCCGCCAGCGCCACGGCAATTTCTTCGGCCTCCGCTGTGTCGGCTGCCTTTGCCGTCGCACATGTGATCAGATTTCCGTCGCCGTCCACCACCACCGCCGTGGCCGTGCGCTTCCCTTCTCGCGTGTACGTGGCAGCATCCGTGTACACCGTGTTCTCTAGTAGCGCTAGTGTCTTTTCCACGTATTCGGCTCGCGCCTGCCTTCTGCTCTCGTGGAGGTTGGGGTCCATGTTCTTAGGCACTGGCCTAACGCTTATTGTTTTTCTTAAGCAGTCGGGCACGTCTGCGTATCTATCCACGTGTCCGCTCGTGTCCCGTCCCAGCCTAGTCAGGAGCGCTCTCCCTGCAGGGGTGCTTTTGAGTCTGGCGTTTTGCGTTTCAAGCAGGGCTTCCGCCAGTTCGCTGAAAGTGTTGCTGATGCCCAGTTGGAGCAGTTTTTCGTTTGACGTGTTTTTTGGCAGATGGAGAGCCGTCTTGTATGCTTTCCTGAGTATCGTGTCCGCCTGTTTCTGTAGAACAATCTGCCCCCCCCCCATCATTCAATAAATCGGTTGTTACCTGATCCTCCCCAGCTGCCGTCCCTCTTTGCATATCTCCCAAGGCTTTCTTTATTTCTTGCGGCGTTACCTGTGGGATTTCGAATTCCTCTAGACTATTCTCTCTTCCATTATCCTAGTGGGTGCCACTGGTACTGTATAAATCTCTATAGAACTCCTCAGCCACTTGAACTATCTCGTCCATATAAGTAATGATATTGCCGGCTTTGTCTCTTAACTCATACATCTCATTCTTGCCAATTCCTAGATTCTTCTTCACTGCTTTTAGGCTTCTTCCGTTCCTGGGAGCTTGTTCAATTCTATCTATATTATACTTCCTTATGTCAGCTGTCTTACGCTTGTTCAATAAATTCGAAAGTTCTGCCAGTTCTATTCTAGCTGTATGGTTAGAGGCTTTCATACATTGGCGTTTCTTGATCAGATCTTTCGTCTCCTGCGATAGCTTAGTGGTATCCTGTCTAACAGAGTTACCACCGACTTCTATTGCACACTCCTTCATGATGCCCGCAAGATTGCCTTCAACACTAAAGTCCTCTTTCTGAATTAAAGCCGAATACCTGTTCTGTAGTTTGATCGGGAATTCCTCTATTTTCACTCTTACCGCTAACTCATTGATCGGCTTCTTATGTACCAGTTTCTTTCGTTCCCTCCTCAGGTCTAGGCTAATTCGAGTTCTTACCATCCTATGGTCACTGCAGCGCACCTTGCTGAGGACATCACGGCCATGTCGATAGAAACGATAAACGCCCTCGCATTCGAAAACTTCACGGTCTTCACTTTTGCTAGATAACCATGTCTCTGTCAAGATAATAATATCGGCACTGCGCGTGTCGACGACAGAAGATAAAGCATCCCGCTTGTTGCATACGCTGCGAATGTTTGAATACAAAAGTGAAATATTTTTTGCCACAGGACCATGACTCCGCTACGTTTGTGAATCGCTAGGGCCATGAGACTGCGCATCTGGGACAGCATTTGTTGAATGAAGCCAAATGTAACTGCCCGGTAACTCGATCAGTTACCGGCCAGTAAGCGTAGGTTTCTTTGTGCATTCGTAGACGGTTAAGGCGTAGCATATGTTTCTGTCCGCTAGCTTTTAGGAATTCAATCAAGTTTTTTATTTGACAAGCGTGTGGCGCGGCAGAAGCCTTCGCTAGCAGAAATGCCAGAACCTTTCAATTTTTTTCGCTCAGTGAAAACCTTTTGCTTAAGCTTTGAGGACGAGAATCTTAGGATTATGGGCCGGTGTTTATTTACTGCGTAGGAACCCAGACTGTGGGCGCGGGAAATGGCTTCATCTAATAAAGTTATCTGTAGTAAACTGGTAAGGCAGTTTCGAATTTTAGTTTCAGATTCGGACCATTTCTCAGCTGGGACGTCAGGAATCCCGCAGAATATAATGTTGTCACGGCGAGAGCGGTTTTCCAGCTCGTTCAACCGATAAGTTATTGATCGCACAGCTTCATCGACTACTCTCGGTAGATCAACACCATTCAGATTTGCTTAATTTGATTCCACCAGGCATTCAACTGTTGCGAGCCTACTGGCTAAGCTGGAAGTTTTTCCACAAGTTTTTGCTGATTAGCTCGGACGTCTGATGGCATCCCTATTACCTCGGTATGGCGAGCGTCACTTTTCGTCGACAAGGCGGCAATGGCGTCTAGAAACTTCTTTACAGGACCAGGGTTCTATTCCACATCCCCAGCTAACATAAGCAATTTAAGAACATATATACACTCAAATTCCGGATCAAGCTACAGAACAGGTATTCGGCCTTAACTCAGGAAGAGGACCTTAGTGTTGAAGATATGAACGACCATCTTATGGGCATCATTAAGGAATGTGCAATAGAAGTCGGTGGTAACGCTGTTAAACAGGATGCCAGTAAGCTGTCACAGGAGACGAAACATCTGATAAAGGTACGCCAATGTATGAAAGCTTCTAACCCTACAGATAGAATAGAACTGGCAGAACTTTCCAAGTTAATCAACAAGCGTAAGACACCTGGCATAAGGAAGTAGATTATGGACAGAATTGAACATGCTCTCAGAAACGGAAGAAGTCTAAAAGCCGTGAAGAAACTAGGAATAGGGAAGAATCCGATGTATGCGTTAAGAGACAAAGCCGGCAATATCATTACTAATATAGATGAGATCGTTCGAGTGGCTGAGGAGTTCTATAGAAATTTATACAGTACCAGTGGCACCCACGATGATAATGGAAGAGCGAAAATAGAGGAATTTGAAATCCCACAACTAACGCCAGAAGCAGTAAAGAAAGCCTCGGGAGCTGTGCAAAGAGGGGAAGACAGCTGGGGAGGATCAGGTAACAGCACATTTGTTGAAAGATGGTGGGCAGATTGTTCAACAGAAACTGGCCACCCTGTATACGCAATGCCTCATGACCTCGAGCCTACCGGAATCTTGTAAGAACGCTAACATAATCGTAATCCATAATAAAAGGGGACACCTAATACTTGAAAAATTATAGACCGATCAGCTTAATGTCAGTTGCCTACAAACTATTTACTAAGGTAATCGCAAGTAGAATCAGGAACACCTTAGACTTCTGTCAAGGAAAGGACCAGGCAGGATTCTGTAAAGGCTACTCAACAATAGACCACATTCACACTATCAATCAGGTGATAGAGAAATGTGCGGAATATAACCAACCCTTATATATAGCTTCCATTGATTACGAGAAAGCGTTTGATTCTGTCCAAGCCTCAGCAGTCATGGAGGCACTACGGAATCAGGGTGTAGACGAGCCGTATGTAAAAATACTGAAAGATATCTACAGCCGCTCCACCGCCACCGTAGTCCTCCATAAAGCAAGCAACAAAATCCGAATAAAGAAAGGCGTCTGGCAGGGTGATACGATCTCTCCAATGCTATTCACAGCGTGTTTACAGAAGGTATTCAGAGACCTGGATTGGGAAGAATTGGCGATAAAAGTTAATAGAGAATACCTTTGCATCTTGCGATTAGCTGATGCTAATGCCTTGCTTAGGAACTCAGGGGACCAATTGCAATCCATGCTCACTGACCTGGAGAGGCAGAGCATAAGAGTGGGTCTAAAAATTAATCCACAGAAAACTAAAGCAATGTTTAACAGTCTCGGAAGAGAACAGCAATTTACACTAGGTAGTGAGGTACTGAAGTGGTGAAAGAATACATCTACTTAGGACAGGCAGTGACCGCGGATCCGGATCATGAGAGTGAAATAATCAGAAGAATAAGAATAGGCTGGATTGTGTTTGGCAGGCATTCTCAGATCATGAACAGCAGGTTGCCCTTATCCCTCAAGAGAAAATTGTATAACAGCTGTGTCTTACCAGTACTCACGTACGGGGCAGAATCCTGGAGGCTAACGAAAAGGGTTCTACTTAAATTGAGGATGGCGCAACGAGCTATGGAAAGAAGAGTGATAGGTGTAACGTTAAGGGATAAGAAAAGAGCGGATTGGGTGAGGGAACAAACGCGAGTTAATGACATCTTAGCTGAAATCAAGAAAAGGAAATGGGCACGGGCAAGACAGGTAATGAGGAGGGAAGATAACTGATGGTCATTAAGGGTTACGGGCTGAATTCCAAGGGAAGGGAAGCGTAGCAGGAGGTGGCAGAAAGTTAGGTGGGCGGATGAGATTATAAAACTTGCAGGGATAACATGGCCGCAATTAGTAGATGACTGGGGTAGTTGGAGAAGTATGGGAGAGGCCTTTGTCCTGCAGTGGGCGTAACCAGGCTAATGATGATGATACACTAAAAATCACAAAGAATCACCAGTGGGCCTGGGAAAAGCAGCGGACAGATATTAGTGGATGGCTTAGTGCGCAACGACGGGTGTGCAACGACGACCAACCTGTACAAGAAAAAAGAACAGATTTTGAAGCGGCTGCATGGCTGCCGCTCCATCCAGCCCACTGAAGTGGCCCGATGGAAGCGTCGCTCCGAAGTACGTCCGGCTGACTGGTGTCATAGGCGATAGGAATGCCCAGCCAAAGCGGGGCACGATGTACGCCGCCTCAAGGGTTGATGACGTGGCGTTTCCGCCATAGTGTTGACTTCTGACGTAACATTGTGGTAAAGGCACGACGGTAGCTTCGCGAGCGGAATCGAAGGGCTGCCACGTGCCGAGGAACGCCAGAATCTGTACAATAAACAAGAACGGATTTTGAAGCGGCTGCATGGCTGCCGCTCTGTCCAGCCCACTCTATATAGCACACGAAATAATATAGCACACGAAACCCTTCTATATGGCCTCGCTGCCATAGGATGCGGAGAGCGAGTATATCAGGAGACCGTGGCTGTTCTCAGTCACCGCACCCGCATTGGCATAGATGGCATACAATCAGACATATATGATCTACCGCAGAAGGGTACTCCGCAATGATCAATAATATATCCTTTCCTCTTCAACATAGGACTTAAGTAAACTTGAATTACAACTGGAAAACAAGCGAAAACTCGGATGTGCCTTCTATGCCAACGATATCAACCTATGGGCCACCAAGGGTTCATACGGCGACACAGAAAACACATTACTCACAGGTATCGGATACGTCGAGTCATACCTAACCACAGCAGGAATGAGATGTGCCCCATACGAGTCGGAGTACCTTCAAGTCCGGCCGAAGCAAACTAAGAAACGTCGAGCCCCACCAATACATCTCGAGATTGCTGGGCAACCTATAAAGCGTGTCCCGACAACACGCTTACTAGGTATGCACATCCAGGAGAACAACGGCATAAATCACGTTATAAGAAGCATCGCATCACTTATCGCCAGAGTAGCGTGAACCAAAGATGGTTTCACAGAGAACAAAATCTTAAGTCTGGTACAAGCCCTCGTCATCAGCCGTGTCACGTACGCACTCCCGTATCAAGTCAAGCGCAAAAGCGAGACCGAGCGCATGGACAGTCTCATAAGAACGGCGTACAAAACGGCCTTACAGCTACCAGCAAGCACAAGCACAAAGAACTTACTAGCGCTGGGGGTATACAACACCTCTGAGGAGCTAGAAAGTGCCACCCTCGTAGCACAGATGGAGCGCCTCAACAAAACACAACAGGGAAAGCAGCTTCTTCAACGGCTAGGGTACCCGCTGTCACCGCAGTACTGCAAAGAAGAAACACAACTCCTGCCTAACCACATTAGAGAGAAGATTGTAGTAGACCCTGTCCCCAAGAACATGCACCCCACCCACAATCAAGAGAGGAGAGCGTCGCGTGCCTACAGGTTGCAGAAACGCTGTTTCAGAGACCCAGATACATACAACACGGACGCTAGCCCGTATACCTAGCCGCCACGTTGTGAGCCCAAATACACAGTCGCCTTTGTCAATCAATGGAACTTGGTAGCCTCTGCATTCACCTGCGCCACATGCAGCGCAGCAGCAGAAGCAGCAGCGATCGCTCTCGCACTTCGCGACCCCGAGAGCAGGCGAAGGTCCGCCCGCGTCCTTATGTACTCACAAGCGGCGTGTCGTTTATACATGAATGGAACACTCCCTATACAAGCCATTCGAATCCTGGGCCGTTCACTAGGATGGACCCACGGTATCGTCTGGTGCCCAGGACACGAAGGCCTGCGGGGCAACGAAGAGGCGGACTGCGCAGCTCGAGGTCTCACTAGCCAAGCGGCAGACCATGCCGTTCTTCAGCCCCCGACAGACCGACGAGCGACCCACGAGTTAACCACAAGTCAACAAATACTACAGGGCCAACGTCTCGAAAGAAGACAATACGCTCCTCCGCACAAAGCTCTCAATAAACTCCAGGTAAGAAACTGGCGCCGCCTGCAAACGAACACATACCAACATTTGTCTCGTCTACGCGCAATCTCCCCAGACAGATATACGTCCCGGACATGTCCCTGGTGTAGCAACCACACAGCGACACTCGCGCACATTACACACGAATGCACCGACCATCCGGGCGACGCAATTTCGTCACGAGTCAAAGCACACACACTCACTACGTGGTCTTGGGAGGCGAGACTCTCCGAACTGGACCTGGGAAGCGAATTGCTGATCCTCGACCAGGCCCGGTGAGCCACGATCACCAGTGGAGCCCTGTCAGATCGAACCACCCAGGAATAACCTGCGCAACGGCTTCTGTAATAATAAAGTTCATCCTCCTCCTCCTCCTCCTCCTCCAGAAGAGCTTCTTGTCTTTTCTGAAACTATTTTGGCACACGAACGTGCAGCAGATTATGGTGATCGAAAATGCCGTGAGACGACATCGCACTTGCCACAAAACTTAGTTCAACGCGCTCGTAAATCAGACAACACAGAATAGCAAGAGCGCCAACATGCGCTCCTCGCCACTCCGTAGACGCTTCTCAAGCGATAATGGCGCTGAAGTGCGATTGTAAACAAACGAAGCCGGCGTAAGGGCCCACGTGATGCCATAGGCCAATAGCGGGGTAGCGTCGCCCTCGGTCAGGGCGTGCGAGGAGGAGGCGGCATTCTTCAAAGCGTGGCGCTAGTTTACGAAGTTTAAGGGGTTTACGTTCACTGAATCGGATCGTACACTGACTCCGTCTCCGGCGTGGCCGTGCCAATTTGTGCGGCTGACAGGTGTGAAGAATCGTAGCCTTGCACATACCTCATCTCTGGCGTGGACAGGCCAATTTGGGCTGCTGACAGGTGTGAAGAATCGTAGCCTTGCACAGACCTCAACTCCGGCGTGGACGTGCAACTTCCCATTTGACGAGGCCGTGGGCTCGTTTCCCATAATTGCTTCATCTGTGACCGGAGTTTCGTCACGGACTGAACGGCCCACCATAACGGCCTTGATGGGCTCTTCGTGACCGTCATGAGGGAAGACGTTGCGGTCTTCAAGCGAGCTGCCCTGATGTGAATGATGAGGCGTGACAACTGCATGCACAGGGCGGGCATCCCCCGCTCTGAAGGACCACCGGCCACAACAGGGCACAAGTTCGCCCAACAAAAGTTAGTTCCTTGTCGTTTCCTCAGAACCTTCTTGTTGTTTCGTCAACACTCCGTCCAGAAGTACTGCACGCCTTACATAACGATCCGACCACTGGGCACCTCGGAATCTTCTCGATGTATTGCTGGCCGCGCCTGACGGCCGCCATCGCTCATTACGTCAAGACAAAACAAGACTCTCAGCGACGCAAGACACCACCGACAAGAACAACGGGGTTACTGCAGCCGATCGACCCTCCTTGCCGACCGTTTAAGCAGATCGGGACGGATTTGTTTGGATCCGTTCCTGTGTCAACATCGGGAAATAAGTGGATCGTCGTGACGACGGACTACTTCACCCGCTTCGCTAAAACGAAAGCTCTGCCGAAAGGTAGCGCTGGCGGAATTCTTCGTCGAGTACATCCTGCTACAACAGGCGCCCCAGAAGTCCTCATCATCGACAGAGGGACGGCCTTTACAGCAGAGTTCATCCAAGCCATTCTGCAATAGAACCGGACATCCATAGGAGCACCTATCACCCACGGACGAATGGTCTTACGGAGCGCGTGAACAATACTCTCGCCGACATGCAAACAATGTACGCCGATGTCTAGCACAAAACGTGGCATACAGTCCTACAGTATGTAACCTTTGCTTATAAAACGGCAGTTCAAGAAACATCTGAAATGACACCGTTCAAGCTGGTTTACGGAAGGAAGCGGACGACGTGTCTCGACGCCATGCTTCCGCTCGTCACCGACGAAGAGAATCTCAATATCGCGGCTTATCTCCAGCACGCCGAAGTAGCCCAACAGCTTGCCCGCCTGCGCATCAAGAATCAGCAGAGCACCGACAGCCGGCACTGCAATCTTCGGCCACAATACGTGCAATACGAGCCTGGTGACCGTGTTTGGGTTTGAACCCCGATACGCCAATGAGGATTTAGCGAGAAGCTTTTACGCCACTATTTCGCACCCTAAAAGATGATTTTAAGCATAGGCGCACTCGACTGTAAGGTTGCGGCAGACAGCATTTCTCTAGCACAGCGGCGCCATTCATGACCTGAAATAGTTCATGTTGCGCGACTTAGGCCGTTCTACCAGCGCTAACGAAGTTTTGAAATTTCTTTTTCTTTTTGGGACTGCATTACATTGGACTGCGTTTCATTGTGGTGGTTTTACTGTTTAATAGGTGTCCTTTTGTTTTTTCGCTCTCCTGTAATGTTTGTAGCATCGGGACGATAGTTTTTGTGACGCCTACTTTGTCTTTTTTTGGGTGTCCGCATTTCACCATCTACGAAACGTTATCGCTCAGCGTGGGATGCGCCCGCATGCATCGGAAGTTTCTCGAGTGTAATCGATGGCTCTTTCTGCTGTCTTTTGCCGCCGAATTTTGTGTAATCTGATTGCATGTGCGATGCCAATTGTGTAGAACATTCTGGAAGACATGCGGGCACCAGCAATTTTTCTCGGACCATCGATGGGTCAGGTATATAAGACGACGCGCTTGACCGGCAGATCGGATTTCGGTGATCGGCAACCACGTTCGCCGCTATCGCTGTGCTTTGAGTGTAACCTGCTTTTGTGAGCACAAGTTCGCCCAACAAATGTTAGTTTCGACATTCACAGATTTGCCGTTGTATTATTTACGTGACAATATCAACCTGCACAGCTACATTTGTGGTCTTCCTGTGGGCACCCATTGCGAGGCGTCACACTGACCTTTGGTTGCCATAAATTGTACCCGTGTACCAAGCAAACAGCCGCATTTTCAAATCTAAGACTCGAACTATTACACCTTTCCACATACCGTGGAGCACCTCGTATCTAATGCGTCCACATAATGCTCTTTGTTTCATACCGACGCTGCTAGACAGCCTCATATTTTGGCGAAAGCTATAACCCACAAATACTGGTTCTCTTCCAACGTCCCGAAGTCTCATCTTCATAGGCTGGATCCATCCTTAAAGCTAAAAGTGCCATCAAAAATTTCCCGCTCTGACGCGACAATATTGTGACGCCTTGGGTTCGGGGTGGCATTTACGAAGGCCTACTCGTTCCGCATTGGAATAGGGGATACGCCCATGTGCGACTCGTGCTGAACCGCAGGAACGATTGAGCACATCCTGTGTATATGTCCCCAATAGGACGTCGAGCGCTAAGTTGTCCGGACAGCACTGAACAGCTGGTCTCCAGACCATTTTTCATAATGAAGATCCTTGGACCCCGGCCATTCACGTCGATGGCACAGAAGCCGACGGAAACAATCTTGTAGTACCTCGAGTCGGCATGTCTTAAGAACCGTGTATAAACTCGGTGCGAACCTTCTACTGTGTGAGAAACTGTGCTCCTCTCCTACCTCTCTTCATCCACATTCCTCCAAGCAAGTTAGCAAACCGAACGTGTGTCTGGTTAACCTCCCTGCCTTTCCTGCCTTCTATTTCTCTCTCTCTCTCTCTCTCTCTCTCTCTCTCTCTCTCTTTATGGCCGGTTTGCTAAAGTACTCAAGCGTGCTCCTAAACACTTTATATTGCTCTCAATGGTCGGGAAGGTACGGTCTTCCTCGACCGTCTGAAGCGTGCCTACTTGGACTCTGACTCTTTAACCACTTCTATCACATTCCCTCCTGACCAGGCCAGTCTTACTTGCCTCGTGCGTTTGGCACCACCGCCATCCGTGCTTCACCACTCTTGCAGTTCATGGCTTCCTCGCTGAAAGGGGCGCCCTGTAGCGCACTACTACGTGCCACAATGGTCTAGTCACAAAAGAGGACGAGGACACGCCCAGAACGCTGACGGTGTGCGACCAGTGGAATCGCCGGAATCAGGCGTGATTGAGCGGGCGCGGCTAAATATATAATTTTAGAACAAGGGGAAAAGGACGAACAAGCCGAGTAGTGCGGATGCGACTTCGGCTGCTGGTTTTATGAATGCTTTCGGTTGGCTTCATTCCCCGATACCGAGCAAATTATGTGTTAATACACGCAGCAAGTTGTGAGTACTTCACTGGTACCAGACTTTTAACGGTGGGGGACTTTTTTCACGTTTTACGAGTGCGTGAAATTCCGGCCACGCCGCAGCACAGCCAAACCTAACGCTGTAGGCCTAACCTCGGCGAGGCACCGTGGGTGGGCCTCGGCCTAGCCCTACGACTCCGGGCCAAGATGAAGCGCAGGATGGAGATCGTGGAAGAATAAATAATCTCTCAAGAAAAAGCAAGCAGTCTCGGCTGGATTACAGCATATGGCCTCACGAACGGCAATTGGATGACAGCGGCGACTACTACCCGCGAAGCCAATCCAAGACGTGGCGAGCGAAAGGACGGAGGCCACACTGCCGCCCCACGGAGCGCATACCAGCGCATTGTCGCCACCTTTATTAAGGCTGCCTCAACTGCCGAGGGAAACGTATCGCATCATCGTCAGGCCGAGGGACGGCCTGAGTGTGACCAAGGTTAGTCAAATACGTTTCGAGCAAGCCCTGAGCATGGCGGCGGCCCTGGATCCGGCCGAAATCGAAGAGGACACATTTTTCCCGAGCGGTACTCAAGACATATATGTGGTCTGTACTCCTTACGAGAAGAATGCGTGCGTCTACGTAAAGGCACAGCAAGTCCAGCTAGGCGAAAGCACGTACCGGATCTCTCTGTACCCGGCTCCCCCGACGACACGTGTAAAGGTGTAATTATGAGCATCGACGTCGATATCAACGAGGCTCAACTCCGAGGAATAATGGTGAACCGCCACAACCCAGGAGCCATCGAGGCCAAAAGAATCAAGAACACCACGGCTGTGGTATTATGTTCAAGGGTATGAAGGTGCCCAGTTACGTGTCCTGGGGCGCGAGCATGTTTTGCTGCACGCTATACAGGAGACACACGGAAGACATCGTGCCGACGTTTACCCTAATCCAAACAGCAAGTGGTGCCGCACGTGCGGACAGAAATCACCAGCGGACGATCATCACTGCATTCCAAATTGTTCGCTATGCCGAGGTCCACATCCCACTGCGGACAGAGTATGCAAAGACAGATTTCAAGTCCCCTACATCGTGAAAAGGAGAATACGCCAACGTCACCGGCGCGCCGAAAAGACGCAGGTGGCCCGAAGAAGGCATTCACTCGACTCCAGCGTCTCTACCAGTGTCGCCACCACCCTCAGTAGGGGCCGCTCCAGGACGCCATCTACGCGGCGGCGCAACGCCAAGCGCAGCCGCTCCCATTCCAGAGGGCGCTCGGCGTCTCGAACGAGATTTCAGGAGAGAGAGAGAGAGAAGAAACTTTATTATAAAGTGAAAGGGTTTATGTGGTTGGGGCACTCAGTCCAGTGCCCCAATGGCTGTCGCTACCGTTCGTGCTCGTCGTATCAGGGCCAGCCAGACCTGAGGATCGGAGCGCCGGAGGATTGCCTCCCACTGCGCGTATGTTGGTTGGTGGGATTGTAGAAGAGGGTTATCCTTATGTGGTTTTTGGCACTCAATCGTGACGTGGAACGTCGTCGGTGGTGCACCGCACCCTGGGCAGGTGGTGGGATATAAGGTTGGGGAGAGCTTGTTGAGAAGGAGGAGGTTCAGATATGAGTTGGTTTGAAGCCTTCTCAGGGATACGGCTTCATTCCGGGAGAAGGATTTGGGAGGAGGATGATATTGCAAGCGCCCTAGTCTGTAAAAGTCTAGAGCGTCCCAGTATGTGTTGGGCAAATTCTGGGAGGCTCGATATGGGTTGCTCGCCTCACTGCCAGGTGCCCGGCAGGTTAGCTCTCGGGCAGCCGCATGAGCGTGGTCATTGACCGACAGTGAAGAATAAGGAGGTGTCCAAATCAGCCTGATGTGTGGTATTGAGGCACCTGGAATGGCGGGGAGCTTACGTGTGCTGGTGAGAGCGCGATTGGCTTCCTGAGGTATATGGCCTCTGGGATAGGCTCGACATGCGTCTTGAGAGTCTGTAATGATGATGTGGTCGTGTTTTGGTGATCTTTTCATGTGACCGACGATCTGGTTGAAAGCGGGTGCTATGGCCAACGTCTCCCCTGTGAGCGTATCCTCGGTTTGGACGCTACATGAGGTGACGATATTACCCTGATCGTCCGCCACCACTGACACTTGTCTTTCTTTGTTTCTGGTCGCAAGAGTACAGTGGGCAGCGTCGGTATAATAGACGGTGCCCTCCGGCTGGGCGTTGAGGAGTTTCCGAAGGTATCTAACACGTGCATCCCGGCGACGATTATGATGCTCTGGATGCATATTGCGCGGTATGGGCGCTATGGTGAGTAAGGTTCGGATGTTTGATGGGACTGGGACATGCTCTCGAGCAGAGGGTGAATGCTGTGGGTAGCCCAGCCGTGAGAGCAAATGCCTGCCTGTAGGCGTCAGTCTCAATCGCTCGAGTTGTGCCATTCTGTGTGCTTCGATGTGTTCCACGATGGTATTGTGTACCCCGAGAGCAAGTAGTCGTTCCGTGGAAGCATATACAGGAATTCCAAGTGCTTGTTTAACGGCTCTTGTAATTATTTTGTTTATACGGTTGGTCTGAGAGAGCGTCAGGTTGTGGTATGGGAGGTGATAGGTTAGCCGGCTGATAATGCATGCCTTGACCAACCACAGCATATCGGCTTCCTTGAGTCCTGAGCGGCGGTTACTAACACGCCTCATCATACCGATGATTTGCTCGCACTGTCGACCAAGGAGATCTACCGTGAAGTGAGCTTTGGCATTGCATTGTGGGTTATAACCAAGGATTCGGACCCTTTGTGCAGTGGGAATTGGTATGCCTTGCATATTCACTTCAATCTCTGGAATTGGCGTTTCATAGCCGCTTCGGGTCGGATTAGTAATAGTTCTGATTTATTTGGCGCGCATTCGAGGTCTCCAGTCGCGAGGTACACCTGCACTATATCAACCGCCGTCTGTAGGCGGTCCTGAATGTCTCCATTCGAGCCGGTGCACGTCCAGAGAGTCAAATCGTCAGCATATATCGCGTGGTATAGCCCTTCAACCTTCTCCAGTAACTGGGGTAGTCTCGCCATAGCTATGTTGAATAGCGTCGGCGAGAGGACCGACCCCTGAGGTGTCCCCGCTCCGGTAACTTTAATATCTTTTGACCGATATGGGCCAATTCCCACTGTGGCTACACGGTCCTTGAGAAAGGCTCGCACGTAATTGTACATACGGGAGCCACAGTGGGTGTGGGCCAGGTTCTCAAGAATGAGACCATGGGAAACGTTATCGAAAGCTCCTTTGAGATCAAGCGCCAAAAAGCTCTCGTCTGAGCCCTGATGGGGGTGGGGGGAGGGTCAACGAAATCCTCTTTTATCTGAAGAAGAACATCGTGAGCGGACAAATGGGGGCGAAATCCAAACTGTGGGTGGGAGAAGAAATTTTGCAACTCCAAGAAAGGTTGAAGCCGTTTAAGGATTACATACTCAAGCAGCTTTCCGATGCACGATGTGAGGGAAATCGGCCGTAAATTTTGGATCGACAGGGGTTTTCCGGGCTTGAGCGTGAAAGTGATCTCGGCACACCGCCATTCCAGAGGAAGAGTGCCGGCGTGCCAGTGCTGATTGTACATAGCACAGAGCGTTTCCAGGTCCTCATCCGGGAGATTTCGCAGTAGAGTGTAACGTATCCCGTCCTCTCCGGGTGCGGGGTTCCTGTGAATGTCTGCGAATGCGGCTTTGATTTCTTGGACAGGTATGTCGGTGCCTAGCGGGTCACTTTCTTCTCTATACGTATAGTCCGGATAGCTTGGCTTAGAGCCACGGGAGAGATACATTTGTTCAAGGTCCTTCAGGAGCTGGTCTCCGTGTCCTCCGTACTGGTGGAGGAAAATTTGAAGCTGCCGGTTTTTATGGGATTTCGTGTTTGTAGGATTTATTAGCGACCGAAGGATTGCCCACGTTCTCGCGGTACCCAGCGTACCACTTAGCTTACCACAAAACGTCTGCCAGTTAGCACTGGTCAGCTGGTCTGCGTATTCCTAGGCTGGTCTCGTAATTTGGGATATTCTGTAGCGCAATTTTCGATTGAACTTTTGCCTCTTCCATCGCTTCGTGAGACCCTCGGCGCCCGTCCCACAGATGTAGGAGATGCGGGTCAACCTCGGGGGTCTCTGTCATCGTGGTTATGCTGCTAGTCGTTTTGTTTAGATCATTGCGTAAATCACTGAGCCGACTGGCATAATTTTTGGGGCTTTCATCTCCTGTGGCTCGATCCTTAAGGATTTCGCGAAGTTTGGTTCAATTTGTAATGCAAATTTTCTTTTCAGGGCGTTTGTAACTTGTGTGATTGATGCGGATGATGAGATTGTTGTGATCGCTACCCAGCGTCTCGCCAGTGTTAAGCCACTCGCCCTGGACCCCCCTCGTGAAAGTGAGATCCCGGCAAGTGTCTCTCTCGACGCTATTTCCCTGGCGACTAGGCTGGGTATGATCTGTTATGAGGGTGAATCGGTGATTATGTGTGAGGTCCCAAAGCCGGGTGCCCTTTGGTGTGTTACTGCGATAGCCCCAGGCCACGTGTCCGGCATTGAAGTCACTGCACACTACGGAGACAGGGCCCAACTTGATGAGTTCCAAGAGTAGATACTGAAAATTGTCCCACCGAGCCCAAGGTTCACTGTATACATTTAAGATGTACAGGCTATTTTGTCTCGTGTCCGCGGGGACAATCTCAATGATTTGATGAGGGATATCTGACGTGAGAGTAGTATGGGTATAGGTGAGTTTCCTGCACACAAGCGCGCACACTTTCGCCTCGTCCAAGCCCCTAATGGCTTCGTAGCCACTGATAGCTTCAAGGGTGGCGCCCGGCTCTTGGAGAAGTATGATGTGCGGCGGTTCTGACGATGCGGCAACGTACTGTTGCAGCGAGCCCCGTTTAGAACGCTACCCCCTGCAATTCCATTGCCACATCGTCAGTCCCGCCGTTCTATTTTGCATTTGCATTGCAGGAGCCATCATTCTGTAGCTGGGCTGGGCGAACGTACGGGTGAGCGCGCTCGCTTGTCGCTAGTGACGGCGCTGAGGTTGGTGTAGCGCCTGCGACTAGTGAGGATGAGGAAGATGATGATTTAGGCGGAAGGGGTTGTGCCGTGAGTTCTCTCACGCTCTGCTTGAGTTCGTTAGTAATTTCATGTAGCAATGGTTTCAGCACGGTGGTTTGGAAGTCTACAAAGGCGGCTCGGATCATTTTCTTAACCACCCTGAGAATGCTTTCTCGCATCTCCTGTATAGCTCGGTGCAATTCTCGTCGAAGCTCCTGCTGGAGGTTGCGGCACAATTCAGTTGTGGAATGGGGAGGGATCTTCGCGCGAGGCGCCTGGGATTGGGATTGGGTTTGTGGTAGAGACTGAGCTTCGGGTGAGTGTGAGGGAGATTTGCGCAGTGAAGGTGGCGGGCCCTCCGCCCAACTTACCCCTTTAGGTCCGGCTTGCCCTTCGGACGCTGCTAATGGTAGCTGTTGTGGTAGTGGTGGCGGCTTCTTCTTGGCCGGTGGTGGTGCCACTGGTGGTGGTGACGACGCTGGTGATGAGGATGATGATGATGATGGCGGTACCCGCTCGCGGTTCTTAGAACACTCGCAGGGGCCTCGGCTCCGAGATCGTGACCGGGATCGGGACCGAGATCGGGAACGGGACCGCGATCGGCTTCGTCGCTCTCTAGACTGGGCCAGAGGACGATGCTGTTGCCGTTTGTGTTTCTCGAGTTCCTGGTGCACTCGTTGCTTGTTGGGTGGCTTTCGTGCCCGGCCCGGACAGCTGGGATCTGTTGTCGGATGATCCCCTTTGCACGTCAGGCACCGGGGCTGGCACTGGTGAGGTTCGGTGGTGGATGGGTTTTCAGTCCTACATGTGGTGCAGCGCTTGATGCTTGGAGTGGGGCAGACGTCCGCACGGTGGCCCACTGTGAGGCATACGCTGCACACCTGGGCCCTCGGGGTGTGTATGTATCATCGGTACTCGGCCCCATAATACCTAACATAGCGCGGTACCTTGAGGCCAGCAAATGTTATGATGGCCCTGGCTGTTTGCCCCATCATGAGAGCATGGAGGATTTCCACCCCAGGTGCCAACAGGTGGTCAAAAAGTTCGGTTGATGTAGTCCCTGTGTCGGGACCCGTGATGCCTCTTTTGCAGGAATTATCGGGGGAGGCGATGTATGTTGAGATGGGGTAGCGATGCAGGCCAAGTGCAAGCGATGTCATCTTCTTAAGGCTGGTCGCTATTCTTTCACTTGGCGTGCTGATGAGGGCGATGTTTTGGGCACGTTGAACACGTAGGTGAAATTCCTTGACCTCTTGCTCCTTGGGGCGCGCCTCGATGCCGACGGCGCGAGTCAGAGTGTGGCGAGGCCACTCACCGAATGAGAGACCGTTTCTCGGGCGCAGGATGACTTTAACATCGTCAATGGGCAGAGGTTGGGGCCTCTGGGGTCGTCGTGGTACAGTTTGGTTCCAATGCTGCGTCTCTTGGCGGCGGGCTGCCAGGTCAGACTTATCGTTGACATAGCGTCTCCGCCGGCCGCGAGCAGTGAGCCATGATCCATCCGCCGGGTCTTCTGGATATCCTTCTATTGCTGGATCGTCGCCGTTGGTAGCTTCCGCATCCATGATCGTGGTGAACGGGTTTTCGCGGTGTTGGACAAGGTCGGCTGCCCCTGCACGCCGCTCCTGACCACGCTGAGGCTTAGCTCGAGCACTACGGCTCAGAGACGCCGCGAGCGTCCCTGCTGCATCGGTGGTGATCTTGACGTCGCGGTGGAAAGTCGCAGGAAGCGTCCGTTGCCGTGCTCGGAATAGGGCGAGGAAGAGCGCGAGAGACGCTGTAGCGTCTGCTGCTGACGCAGGAGCTCCAAACCTCACGTCCGCACACGATGGTAGCTCCGAGTGGACCTCAGATTTCAGGAGGAGCTCACCTGGACGGATCAAATCGCGAAGGCGCCCAAACCCAGAAAGGTAACGCCGTCGCTATCGTCAGAGCATAGTGCACAGTGTGAAATTGAATTACTACGTCAGGAGATTGCTAGCTTCAAAGAAGAGCTATGCAAGCAGAAAGTTGCGTGGGCCATTCATTCCCAGCAGGGTAGAGGGTGCGAAAGCGGCGGATAATGCCATGCAGATAAGCACGCAGGAACCTAAAGTCGAGGCATGCAATACAAAACGTAAGGTCCTCTCCACATGAGGACGACTCGGAGATGAGCGAGTCGGAGATGGCCGGGGCGGCAGGCTCGCAGAACAATATGGTCGAAGAGTTACTTTGGATTTCCAATCAAAATCAGCAAGCATTAACCAGCTCGCGTAGCGCATGGGAGCGCTTGAGAGTAAAGTAGGGGCTATAGAGAATAAAGTTGGGAACAAGATGGCCATTAAGGCCAAGTGAAAGGCTCGTACACAAGCTGCCGCTAATCATGGTACTGGGAATGCCCCGAAGAGTTATCAAAATGGAAACTAGCAAAATGGCGGGTACTCAAAAGAACCTAGTAATTTGGCAGTGGCAGGCGCAAGACTTCGCTGCAACAGTACATTACAGCTCACCAGAAGAGTATAACCTTGGGCTGGTTGGTGGAAGCACTGGAAGCATAGCACGCAGAAAAACGAACCACAAAGACCAGACAGGACAAGCGCTAAGGCAGCAAGTAATTTCGCTACAGGGAACAGTGTGCGTTACACCCACCCTCGCCAGCTACAAATCGGTGGCGGCAAGGGTGGAATCCAAGAGAGGTATAGCTACGCTAGTGAGCAAAAAGCTCGCATACGTTGAACATGACATTCAGCCAGGTTGCGGCAGAATGGAGGCGCTTCTCTTTGAGATTATCCCCAACAGTTGCCTTAAACAAAGCGTGTTCATCCTCAATGTTTACAGCCCACCATCCGATCTGAGGCAGTCTTTCCACTCCCTCTTTATGAAGGCGGTCTCGCTCGCTAGACAGCCACCGTTAGTAATCGCGGGAGACTTGAACGCCCCACACAACGCATGGGGGTACATCAGGCAGACGGCTAAGGGCACAAATCTAGCGCGGGCAGTCGATGACCTAGCGCTAACAGTCATCACCGTTCCCCGTTTCCCCACAAGACTGGCCACGTCGGTGGCTAGAGGCACAACCCCCGATCTCGCCCTCATCAGAAATGTAGAGCAAACAACCTGGAATAACAAGCACGAAAACCTGTACAGCTATCACTTCATCATTAGTGTTACCCTTCAGGTCAGAGCCCCCCAGGCCAGGGAAATTAAGGTGACGGACGCTTTGCGTGCGTCACCTTAAATTTAAGGGGAAGCTTTCCGTAAGCTCAGAAAGGAGCAGACGGGCGAATACGCCAGCTTCAACGAACTCGTCAAGAGACTCAGAGCAGATGTTGAAAAGGCTACAAGACCTATTAAAACTGAGCTTGAGATTTCCAGGATGGACCCGCACCTCGCACGTCTCTTGGAAGTCAAAGCCTCCATTGGACAGCAATAGGGATGTTAGGGGGGTCTTAGCGCTTGACCTGAACAAAGCATTTGACACCGTATCTCATCGATTTGTCCTGCAGGCCACGGCCAGCCTAGGTCTGGGAAGAAGGTTTCATGCTTTTCTTAGAACATTCCTCATGAACAGAACACCCACCATCAGGATGGCGCTTCTCAAGTCAGATGAGTTCGCACTAGGGGCCAGAGGTACTTCCCAATGAGCAGTCATCTCCACCTTACTTTTCAACATAGTCATGAAGGGCTTATCGGAGAGGCTCAGATCTTTTGCTAATATAGGACACTCGCTATAAGGGGGTGATATCGCGATCTGGTGCCCAGGAGGATCACTCGCAGAAGTAGAGCGCGCGATGCAATCAGCTCTAGACGCAACGGAGTCCTACCTGAAAGACACAGGCCTCCAACTGTCCCAAAACAAATCTGAATTGTTACTGTACAGGCCGTCCAGGCAAAGTGTTAGGGGACTCGCCCCCCTTAACCAACTTCCCGTATCCCTATTGCAAGAAACGAGCAGCCCATTCCTCAAGTCGAATCTATCCGAATCGTAGGATTGCTCATTGACGCACGTGACAAAACACTCACGCGAATCACTTCCAAAACCGAAAGCATGCTGAGACTCGTTGCTAGAGTATCCGGACAAAAGAAGGGACTAGGTGAAGACAACCTCCTCAGGATCCATCATTCTTTCCTAATGAGTCAGATCTCATTATCTCTCATCTCTCTCATCTCTCATCTATCTCTCATCTGTACCAAAACCGAAAAGAATAAGCTCATCATTCTCATGCGCAAGAGCATCAAAAAGGTACTGGGGTTACTAGTAACCAATTGCTCGGACAGGTTCAGCAAAATCGGTATGCGCAACAACATTGATAAAGTGATTGAAGCGCAGGTCACCGCTGAGGTAGTCAGGCTCTCGTCAACCAGGTCAGGGAGACGCATCCTAGACGGGGACGGCATGGCTCCCAGAATTCTCAACGAACAAGAAATCACCTTATCCTGGGAGGCCCGGGCAACCTTTGTGGTGAGCCCATTCGCTCGCAATATGTACACGCAGTACAATGTAGGGAGGCGAAAAGCCCGAGCACGGGAGATTTTACAGAAGGCCGGGGAGAATCAAGATTCGACTGTCTTTGTCGACGCGGCTCAGTACGTCAAGTATAGCACATTCGCGTTGGCAATCATTAACGGCGAAGGTGAATTACGCTCCTCGCTCTCGGTTAGGTTAGCTACGAGCGGAGTCGCGCAACAGGTCGCCATAGCCCTGGCCATGATCGACCCCTCACGCACCAACGTTTTCATATGCTCACGAGCGGCCATCAAGTAACCGTATCGAGTAACCTAGCCCGAGAGGCTGCCTCCATTCTGGAAAAGAGAACAAACCCTGGCACTCACTTCATGTCTTGGTTTCCCGCCCGTATGGTGCGGACGTTAATCAGAACATACCTAATGTCAACGAGCTTGCCCATGAACATGCGCGAGATCTAACTCGCCGCGGTGGCGCCGAGGTGGCATTCCGGATGCTTTATGGGGACAGGATGAAATCCAGAAGAACGATCTGCTCCTTGCTTTCATGAAATAACCTCTCACTATCAGCTTAGTAGAAGGGCCTATCCTCTTCCTCAGCCGAAGTTAGACAGGTCTCAGTCAGTTTCACTTAGAATTCTCCAGACGGGCTCATTCACATCGCGGGGCTTTTTCAGGCGTATCTACAGAGACATCGATTCAAGCTGTCCGGAGTGTAATGACATTTATTAATCATTAGCGCACATTCTCCGGCAATGCCCTGCGTTTCCTAACGGCCCTCTATCCAGCAAAGCCGACTCGGAAGAGGCACTCTGGAGCCCATCGCTCGAAACACAACTACAGGCAATCCAGAGGGCCCAAGAAAGGGCGGAACATCACGGTATTCCTGCCCCGACTTGGACGCGGCCAGCGGCTTCCGCGGGTCCCCGATAGCGGACCCGGGAAAGCCGCTGTCTGTGTGGAAACATCAGGCACGGGTGTCTGTCTGTTTTTTCTTCACCCACAAAGTCCTCTGACGAGAAGCCTGGAACGAGGTTACACCACTGACGCGCTGCTATATAAGAGGAACTGCTGTAGTAATATTTTTCCTCGCGATGTAAACCCGCTAGGATGTGGTCCTTGGTAAATGAGCTTAGATTATTTTATCCACGTACGTATTTGGACCAGATAACAAAACCTTTCGGTGCTATCAATCAGAAAGTGCCGGATAGTTTCAATGACTTAAATTCTTTGGTTTGCGCTGATAATGAAAGACCCATGATCATGTTGCTTTTAATGGGGATCTTATTTCATTAATAGATTCACCATTTTTTCCACCAATAACTAAAGCAGAGTTATATCGATTACTGCGCCGATGTAAAAAAAGCCGTGCTGTCGGTCTTGATGGCATACCAGCAGAAGACAAACGTCGGAACGTCAGCGTTATGGCCAGTCCACTACTTTTTATCTATAATGCAATTCTTGGCACTCGCAGATTACCAGATGAAATAAGGAGAGCGCGCTTGATACCGAAATATAAAGGTGGCGATGCATCGAAGCCAGAGAACTATCGCCCCATATCTCTTCTTCCTTTCTTAGCGCAACTGTTGGAAAGACACGTGGTTGAAACGATTGAGAAGGTTCGTTCTAAAGTATAGCATCATATCACGTTTCCGGTATCGCTTTGTGTCGTGTGCAAGCACGCATGCGGTTTTTGAAGAACTGCCGGATCTTCTATATCAAACATTTGAACTTCACCAGGTAGCCTGTGGGCTTTTTTGGATGTATCTAATACCCATGTCACACTGGGTGTTTTAATGTCATTCGAACAGAATGGCATTAGCATCGAATGACATTATTCGGTTGCTACATAGCGATATTTAATGCAATCAGCACCGAATGACTTCCGCAATCGAATGAGTTCGAGAAACTCATTCGGCTTCGCACTCGGAGCGAATGTGTACTCTCAACCCCAGAAACAAAGTGCACATGGGTGCCCACAAAACGGTGGAGGAGCTCATCAAAGCCCACCTCTCTAATCAGAGAATCCGGCTCAGTCACACGGAACACGGACGAGCCGTCCTCGCAAAATAGGATGGCAGATCGAGCCAGTACCCATAAAGACGACCCTTACGGAAGACTGGAAAACGATCATTCAGACAAAACCACTTCCCCGGAACATGACGCCGGGCAAGCACGACGAGAGGCGCACCGCGCGAGCTAAAGCCCTAGCCCGGAAGCTGGAAGACAACCCCAGGGTCCTCTACGTGGACGCCTCGCTCCAAAAACACAGTGACCATGCAGCGGTGGTGGTTACATCAAAAGACAGGCTGATCGTCAGCGCGTCCCTGAAGACAACCGACCCGGCAGTTGCCGAAGAAGCGGCCGTGGCCCTCGTCCTCGCACAGCCGAGCGTGGACACCGTAGTGACCGACTCAAAGACAGCCTACTGAAGCTTCCGCAAGGGGGTAACCTCCTCCGCGGCCCGAGCCATTCTAGCCAAGCACAAGCCTCCGGTAAGAGCCATAGAGCTCGTGGGGGTCCCGGCTCACTCGCAGGTAGCAGGCTACACCATCACCGATTACCATGCCCGAGAAATGTCAATCCAGGCCGAGCATGAGCCGGAAGAGCTACCGCACCCGGTTATCAGCTTTCGGGACATTACCTGGATGTACCGAGAGGAAAGGGGGAGACTGCCAGAACCGCACCCCAAACTCACCAGGCAACAACAGACGATCCTGCGTCGAGCGCAGGCGGGATCGCTTGCGGATCCTGTACTCATGAACCGCATGTACCCTGCGAAATACGATATGTTCTGTCCTTTTTGCAGAAGAGAAAAGGGCACCCTGCCGCACGTCTTGGCAGAGTGCACAGAACTCAAGACCCCCCCTCCTCCTCCTCTTCCCACCAACACCCCCAATCCCTTGAGCGATGGGAGACCTTGTTATCCAGCCCTGCCCTACCGATTCAGCTCGCACTGATGGACTGGGGCCAGGAGCTGCTGGAAACATATGGGTCCCGTAACTAGGGAACCACTCCGTCTGATGCCTGCGTGCACCACCGATTTATTTCGGGCCCAGCAAATGTTGCTTCATCATCATCATGTTGGGGCGTAGGCTTGTACTACCTTTAATCTGTGCCTCTTATTAGGTTTGATTACGAATACAGCTACCGTATCATTACTGCTGTAGAACACGTCAATGTTACCCGCTATCTACTTATGGATTAGGAATCCTACCCCGTATTGCTTCTTATCTGGGAGACCTCTATGGCAGAGGACATTTCCGTTATTCAGCAATGTATAAGCTTGACCAGTTCTTCTAATCTCACTAAGGCCGATGATATCCCAAACAATGGCTGATAGTTCCTCAATAAGTCGTGCGAAGCTAGCCTCACTCGACAGAGTTCGGCAATTAAAGGTTGACAGGATCAGTTTCCATTGGTGGCCGGTCTGGACCCATAGATTCCTAGCAACCTCTGCGCGTTGCAGGTCTGACCGCCGCCTTGCTCAGGTGCTCCGCAGCTTCTGGGGACTGAGGGCCATGAGTTAACTGTAGGGATCATTCCGGAGGTAGTGGCCGAATACTGCATCAAGGAGGCCTATTCCTGTTCTGGTGAGGGAGCTTCTTTGTTGAACCTTAGTGGGCCTTCCTAATATGGTTGTACCAGGATTCGCGTAGCCCCAGCCGCTGTCGGCATCATTTACCGGTGTCAGGCATCATTCCAAGATTGGAGATGTTGTGCACTGGAGGAGGTGAATTTCAAGCTCACCATCGTCAAATAAAAACAAAGCGTTACAGAAGGGTTCGAACTACCGACTATGGCAACCGAGCATTCGACATAGCTCAGCCAGATAATCCCGTAGTTGGTGAGGCTGCCTTATCTCCGATAAGTACAGCCCATGGGACCCTACGTGCCTAGAAACTTCTTTCATTTATCCGCGATTGATATGTTGTCCTGATCGCGATGGGTAACTCATTATAGAACGATTTATAAGCGATTCTAGACTTGTAATTCTGGAGTCTCAGGTGTCCGTGAACTCGGCTAGGGTAGCACTATTTAACTTGGGTAGGACATTGAGCAGTAGAATAGCAAGAGCTTGGGGGGGGGGGGCACAACTCATCGCCCCGTTCCAAAGGGGACGCTCATAACATCCAGGCAAACCATACAGGCGTACCGATGGCCTTTCACCATTGCGAATGCATGCTCGTGATCTACAGGAGTACAAACTGAAACCCGCGAAAACGAACATAAGTGGAAATGTAGAAGAAATAAATGGACGCAATGTACGACCATTTCTTTTTTTTTACTTGATGAAAATGTGTATTTGAACTTTGCAACTGTTGTCGTTACGTTATTGTTTCCTATTGTTTGCGGGGTACTAGAAACCTTCTCCTCACTTTTTTCTCTTCCGTTAGCGCTACAAATTTCCTTTTCGAGGGGGTGGGGGGAGGTGCTCTCACTGGAAAGTCAATCCGTGGCATGTTGGTAGAGTCAGTTTAAGTCAATTTAGTATACCTAAAATGCCTGAAAACATGCTTAAATTATCCGCGGTTCACGGGTTTCGCTGATCACGGCAGGTGGCACGGTATAGTATTTCTCAATGGTTCTAAAATCGTGGTTTTGGAGTCTGCTGTACGCAAACGGCCATGGACGCGGCTAGAAACACGATATATTTCCGAGGAATTTGAACACAACCTAAAGGTAGCGTGCAAAAAAAGAAAATAAAAAAGTGAAAAACACTTTCAGCGCTTACCGCGAATTCACTAGTCGCGTATGGAGGCAGGTACACCGAACAGGTCACGGTCTCGGCTGGCTCTCTGGCCTGTCTACCTGTCACCATCGGTTACGATGGTGACCCTCTAAATACGTCATCACGGTTACGCGATTGCAGCAGGATCATGCGTTGCAACGAACTACGAGGCGCAGTTCAGGCCAGCATGTGCGTGATCCGCGTGGTAACGTGTAGAACAGAATGCAAAAGAAGCTTCTCACGCGTGGTGTGCGAATGAAGCCCGGAAAGAGGAAGGGAGGGCATATTTTTTTTAAAAATGAAGGCGCACATCCGCGCAAACACCCCTCCAAAACACGCCGGCAAGATGTGCCTGCTCAACGCCAAAGGGCGAACAAACGCAAGCCAAACCAAACACGAACCACCGGTCAAAAACCACGCCGCCTGCGCTGAGAGGAGACAAAGTAGAGGGGGGGAGCCCAAGTTCTGGTGTTATTCACCAGCAGCCGGCGCAGGAACCTCGTGATTGTAGAGGCGGTGTCGGTAGCTCCAATAGCTTCGGGGCAAGCTACCGTGGAAGAAGGCAGGCTCCTCTTTTTGCCGTCGCGCGTCGGCGGCGCTTAGCGAAATTCGCCCCGCACCCCCTTTTCTCACTCGCACTCGCGCCCATTTAAAGAAAGGCATCCGGTTACACATTCGCATTGGTATTCACTCGTCTATCACCGCCACTCGATGACCACAAAATGCGTACAACATCGCGATGTGAACGCAAGCTAAAAAAATATCTCTAAGAACAGGAGCTGTGCATTAGCCTATTGACACATGGACTTGTTTATCTTTTACGCGTGAGCGCTTGTCACTGTGTAAGAAACGGTATCGCTCAGTGCAGGACGCGCCCGCATGTATTGGAAGTTTCTCGAATGTTATCGGTGGTTCTGTTGTCACTGAAGCCCGTGTAATCTGATTCCATGTGAGACGCGAATTGTGTAGAACTTTGTGAGACACGCGAGAACTACCGATTACTCTGGAACCCTCGACGACTCGTGTATAAAAGCCGACGTGCTTCACTGGCAGATCAAATTTTCGACGATCGCCGACCGTGTTCGCCCCTATCGTTACAACAGAGCAAGCTTTGATGTTCATTAAAGACAAAATAATAACTACAGAAAACAGAAAATATAAGCTTGGTTTGTTCCTAGGCTTTAAAAAAGGCTTTTGACTGCATTTATCATGAAATATTGCTTAATAAATTGTCAAGGTATGGTATAAGGGGGATGGCATTAAAGCTAGTAGCGAACTAATTAAAATATCGCCTTCAAGTAGTCAAGGTAAATAATATATTTTCTTCCAAACAAATTATGTCCAGGAGTTCTGGACAATCCCCTTCAGAACTTCACAGCAACGACAAGTGTAACTCAATTGGAAAATTTTTTTTCAAAGTTATATTTCACTATATCGGCCGACGTTCAAGAAAGTTCAACTGACTACAATAAGAATGCAGTCCCTTCTAACAACATATACATTTTGGCACTTAGTCGGAGCATTGGTGGTGCATTAAAGCAGTTAAAGTAGGTCAGAGGGGAGCGGTGAAGTCCCACGACAGGAGGCAATCGTTTTGCACCCTCCCGGCAGACGGTACATTGACTTGAAGAAGCACCAGATTTAAACCATAAACCGATTTATTACAATCGGCATTGAGATGGTGATGATAGAGGGAGTATCATGAAGTCTGTGAGCACGCGCAGGCTTTTGAGAGGCAGTCGAGATGGTAGAGAGTGGTTTTGCGTGACATGTATTGAGCGTGCCTTCGTATGGTCGTATGCGCCTGTTCGCTCTGTGTATGTATGTGCGCTCGTGTGCGCTCGTGTGTATTTGCGTTTCCATGCGCGCGAGTGCGTGTGAGCGTTCGTGGTGTGCGTGCATGCCAGCGTGTGCGTGCGCGTGTGAACGTGTACGCGTGGCAAGGTGTTTTCGAGTTTCAGCATGCGCAATTGCGAACAAATGTGTGCGTGTTTGTGCATGGATATCTGTGCGTGCGTATTGCGTGTGTGTGTGTGTGTGTGTGTGTGTGGGTGTGTACCAGGGATAGAGAAAGTACGTGCGTGTGAAGGAGAGTGACAGGGAGAGAGAGCATATGTATGCGTGAGGGAGAGAGGGTGTGTACGTGCGAGGCGAGAGTGTGGGCGTGCTAGTGCCTCCGCATTTGCATATACTTAAACGCCAGTACATGTATGCATTCGCGGCGTGTGTGCATGCCTGCATCTGCGCGTGCGTGAGCGTGTGTGTTAGAGCATGTGTATCGCGCTTGCGTGCTTGCGGTGCATGCATGGTGGCGTGTGAATGAGCACATGTTCGATCGTGCGTGTTCAACATGCATGCCTGCGGACGAAAGTGTGCGTGTTTGTGTGCGCATGGATATCTGTGCGTGTGATGGAGAGAGTGTGGTGTGCGTGGGAGGAGGAAAGTGTGTTCGTGCGAGGGAGAGAGGGTGCGTGTGTGCGCGTGAGAGGGTGTTTGTGTGTTTGCGGGTGTGAGATAACATTTTCCTGCTAACACCTACTCTTGGAAACGAACGCAATGTGGAGACCATTAAAACCCGTATTTAAATCCACGAGACAAGAGCCAATGACGATGCTTTTGCAGCATTATCTCTTTCTGAAAGCGAACCCCCACAAAAAAAGCGCCTGTGACGTCAGTATTGCTGCGTTTGACTGGCACAGCCCCGCAAGAAGCTGCCAAGCGGCTCACCTTCGTTATCTTGCTTTCATCGGTGGCAGCGCAATGTCTTGAGGGAAATGACGCGCTAAATCTGCACTGTCATTCCATCGCGCATCGTTTCTGTGGCCAAACAAGCTTTCGGCAGCGCACGTTCGTTGCTTCATCGACATTTTAACTTTAAATTGCTTGACTTCGGAAAAACAATGTGAATAAATACCTACAGTCGTTTGGCGGCAAAGAACATGCTCACAGAGCTGTACCATTCATGGAAATATCTCAAAAGGCTGAAAGCGGTCAGGCCAATGTTACCCACGATCTTTTTCCGCGTCAGTTACGCTTTCAGAGAGCGCTTAATTACAAAATATTTGTTCTCAGCCTTTACAGGAGCATGTTTAATAAATATACTTGGCTGAACTACAGAATCTCGAAGACGGGCTCCAAACTACCCATGTGTTTTAGCCACCACAGATCAATTATTTAAAAGATAATTACTATACCTTCGTGAATTACGCACACGACTGCTGAACTTGCTCCGTATCTGGAGCAAGTTGAGCAGTTGGACACTGCAGTAACGTGAGGAACGTGCAGAAGATTTACACTGATCTATTCCTTAAAATTTTGGTGCCGTTAGAAAAGACCGCGTGTATATTGATAGTGCAGTAGGCATCTCCTACAGCAGGTGCGAATGCTTGGAGAGATTTTCTTGACGCAATCTAGTTCATGAACTTAGAACACATGCGCCCAACCATGCACCTCTGTCATTACAATGTATTCTCCTACATTGTACAAGGAACGCCTCAGCGCCACGGTACATCACAAAAGGCGTGCGGGAGCATTATTTGCTCTCTTTAATAGATTTATGGGCGTTCGTGACATCAGGCTTGAATTCCTGGCGTCATCAGGAATGACAGCAACACATACCTAGAGCCCCAAGCAGGTAGACTACTTTCACCACTGGGTCGGCGTAAGAAGATAGATAGATAGATAGATAGATAGATAGATAGATAGATAGATAGATAGATAGATAGATAGATAGATAGATAGATAGATAGATAGATAGATAGATAGATAGATAGTTACTTACTTACTTAGTTAGCTACTTAGTTAGTTAGATAGATAGATAGATAGATAGATAGATAGATAGATAGATAGATAGATAGATAGATAGATAGATAGATAGATAGATAGATAGATAGATAGATAGATAGATAGATAGATAGATAGATAGATAGATAGATAGATAGAAATTTTAGGGTGAGTTCTTTGCGGCAAATAGATTATCTAAGGTGCCTTAGATCTTAAATCCTTCGGTTTTACGAACAAGAACAACGACATAATTACGAGGCACGTCGTAGTGGGGCCTCCCGATTAATTTTGATCACCTGGGCATTCTTTCAACTTCCACACAATGCACCGTGCGCTGGCCTCCTTGCATTGCGCCGCTTTGGAAATGCAGCCGCTTCGGCTGGCATTCCATCCCGTGCCCTAGGGCTTAGCGGTGCAACGCCAAAGTCACTGCTTTAGGGTGGCTAGAAGTCGGAGGTGTGAAAACCGGCCTCTCGCTTGACGGGATGCGCGATCCCTTCAAAGTGGCACTGTCGTCGGCGGCGGAGTTGGGGGGGGGTGGGGAGGGCTGGGCGACTGGAAAACAGGCAACTAGGGTCTGATTTATCTTGCATAAGTAATTGACAAATCGCGCAACAGAAGGTCCCCGGACTGATGCATGATGAAGACATTCTGCCACTAGCGCACAATGCATGTGATTTAGACACTTGCGAATATTTGTGGCAACGCAGCGACAAACCTAGGCCTTGAGTTTAGCGCAGAGAGGTCGGGAATTATGATCTTTAATGAAAAGAGGAATAATTACGTGGTGTCAATTCAACAGCAAGTCATACCCATAGTCAAACAATGTAAGTACCTATGCGTCTATTCAGGGTGTCCCACGTCACTCGAACCAAACATCAAAAATATGCAAATGCAACGTAGCTGGACAGAAACGAAGTAACGTCGTTTTCAATCGCTTGGAGATACTTAGAATATTTTTTTCATACAGCTTAATCAGGTGATTAGCCTTAATTAATTGTTCAGCTTTCCAAATATTATATTTAGGTGCAAAGATTAACTCGAATGTGTCAATGAGAAAATTGTAGAGCAACAGGAAAACTCCCCATACAGCTTTCTCTTGCTCAATACGGCTACATAAAAGTGACTCAGCGAGCGTGAAAGAAGCTCACAAATACACGCAAAATTTCCGCGCGACTGGACACTCGAGGCACTTTACGTGTATTCGTGGGCTTCATTCACTTTCGGAAGAACACTTTTATGTGGCCGAGCAACAGAAAGCTGTATCGGGAGTTATTAATGTTACTCTAGAATTTTCGCATTGACACTTTTAATATATTTAAAATGTATGAGAAGTTGAGTAATTAAGACCAATTATCTAGTTAGGTATGGTATGGTATGAAGAACTTTATTTAGGTCCTGAGGGATCAGTCTGGGACTTATGCGGGCCGCTCCCACGTCGGTACAGAGAGGCCGAGCCCCTCTGCCATCACACGGGCCCTCTGGACAGCCCTGAGTTGGTCCGCCAGCACTTCACTGTGCAGCATTCGCTGCCACCACTGTTCACCTCGAGAACCATCACCGGCCAACGCCAAGCAGCGCCACAGCATGTGTTGTAAATCGAGCAAACCACCACACTTACTACAATAGACTGAAACCCCGCAGTCCGGATTAATTTTATTCATGATGACCGGGTTAGGGTACGTCCGTGTCTGCAGAAGCCTTAATGTAACCGCCTGCGGCCTACTTAATTTAGGATGTGGCAACGGGAATGCCCTGCACCCTAAGTAATAGTGCTTGGTGATTTCGTTGTAGGTTAACAGTTGGTCCCTGTACTCAGGAGCGGGAGATCCAGCCCCTTCAGGGAGTACACGGCACACCATTCCTCGTGCCTCCCTGTGCGCCACCTCGTTGAGGTTACGCAGGGCTCCCTCCACTGTCCCCATGTGCGCCGGGAACCAAGTAACGGTATGCGAAGTGATATCCCGACACTGCAGCAGTCTGTTAGCCGGTTCCGCAACAAGTCCTCTCGAGAAGGCTGTAATCGCAGATCGCGAGTCGCTAAACACCAAAACTCTTCTAGAATCAATTAGCGCTAGAGCAATCGCCACCTGTTCAGCAACCCCCGGGTCTTTGGTATAAATGGAAGCAGCATTTCTAACGCTCCCTTTGCCATCTACTACCACCACCGAATAAGCATTTTTACCATTAATCCATGCGGCGTCAACAAACGCGGACTCCTCCTCCTGATCCTTTGCCTCTCGCAACAAAGCCCTAGCTCTCGCGACCCGCCTCCCTACATTGTGCACGGGGTGCACATTCCGCGGAAAGGGACGAACCATGATATTTGCCCTAAGGTTCACGTTCAACTCGTGTAGGGGCGCCCTATCGTGCGACACAGCCACCGATTCTTCAATTGACTGTAATATATACCTACCCGCTGGTGTACCTAGCAACCGCTCCCTCTGTGCGGTACGTTGAGCCTCAGCAATTTCATCTAAAGAATACCTGGCTCCGGACAGGCCGCCATTGGAATCTGAACCTGGCAACGTTTAACGTTAGAACGCTATCTAGTGAGGCGAGTCTAGCAGTGTTATTGGAGGAATTAGAGGGTAGTAAATGGGATATAATAGGGCTCAGTGAGGTTAGGAGGACAAAAGAAGCATATACAGTGCTAAAAAGCGGGCATGTACTGTGTTACAGGGGCTTAGCGGAGAGACGAGAACTAGGAGTCGGATTCCTGATTAATAAGGAAATAGCTGGGAACATACAGGAATTCTATAGCATTAACGAGAGGGTGGCAGGTCTTGTTGTGAAACTTAATAAGAGGTACAAATTGAAGGTGGTACAAGTCTATGCCCCTACATGCAGTCATGATGACCAGGAAGTCGAAAGCTTTTATGAAGACGTGGAATCGGCGATGGGTAAAGTCAAAAGAAAATACACTATACTGATGGGCGACTTCAATGCCAGGGTAGGCAAGAAGCAGGCTGGAGACAAGTCAGTGGGGGAATATGGCATAGGCTCTAGGAATAGCAGAGGAGAATTATTAGTAGAGTTTGCAGAACAGAATAATATGCGGATAATGAACACCTTTTTCCGCAAGCGGGTTAGTCGAAAGTGGACGTGGAGGAGCCCGAATGGTGAGACTAGAAATGAAATCGACTTCATACTCTGCGCGAACCCTGGCATCATACAAGATGTAGACGTACTCGGCAAGGTACGCTGCAGTGACCATAGGATGGTAAGAACTCGAATTAGCCTAGACTTGAGGAGGGAACGGAAGAAACTGGTACACAAGAAGCCAATCAATGAGTTAGCGGTAAGAGGGAAACTAGAGGAATTCCGGATCAAGCTGCAGAACAGGTATTCGGCTTTAACTCAGGAAGAGGACCTTAGTGTTGAAGCAATGAACGACTATCTCATGGGAACCATTAAGGAGTGCGCAATAGAAGTCGGTGGTAACTCCGTTAGACAGGAAACCAGTAAGCTATCGCAGGAGACGAAAGATCTGATCAAGAAACGCCAATGTATGAAAGCCTCTAACCCTACAGCTAGAATAGAACTGGCAGAACTTTCTAAGTTAATCAACAAGCGTAAGACAGCGGACATCAGGAACTATAATATGGATAGAATTGAACAGGCTCTCAGGAACGGAGGAAGCCTAAAAACAGTGAAGAAGAAACTAGGAATAGGCAAGAATCAGATGTGTGCGTTAAGAGACAAAGCCGGCAATATCGTTACTAATATGGATGAGATAGTTCAAGTGGCTGAGGAGTTCTATAGAGATTTATATAGTACCAGTGGCACCCACGACGATAGTGGAAGAGGGAATAGCCTAGAGGAATTCGAAATCCCACAGGTAACGCCAGAAGAAGTAAAGAAAGCCTTAGGAGCTATGCAAAGGGGGAAGGCAGCTGGGGAGGATCAGGTAACAGCAGATTTGTTGAAGGATGGTGGTCAGATTGTTCTAGAGAAACTGGCCACCCTGTATACGCAATGCCTCATAACCTCGAGCGTACCGGAATCTTGGAAGAACGCTAACATAATCCTAATCCATAAGAAAGGGGACGCCAACGACTTGAAAAATTATAGACCGATCAGCTTACTGTCCGTTGCCTACAAAGTATTTACTAAGGTAATCGCAAATAGAATCAGGAACACCTTAGACTTCTGTCAACCAAAGGACCAGGCAGGATTCCGTAAAGGCTACTCAACAATAGACCATATACACACTATCAATCAAGTGATAGAGAAATGTGCAGAATATAACCAACCGTTATATATAGCTTTCATTGATTACGAGAAAGCGTTTGATTCAGTCGAAACCTCAGCAGTCATGGAGGCATTACGGAATCAGGGTGTAGATGAGCCATATGTAAAGATACTGGAAGATATCTATAGCGGCTCCACAGCCACCGTAGTCCTCCACAAAGAAAGCAACAAAATCCCTATAAAGAAAGGCGTCAGACAGGGAGATACGATATCTCCAATGCTATTCACAGCATGTTTACAGGAGGTATTCAGAGGCCTGGAGTGGGAAGAATTGGGGATAAAAGTTGATGGAGAATACCTTAGCAACTTGCGATTCGCTGATGATAATGCCCTTATGTAATGCCTTCGGGCCCTTAAGGTTGAATAAATGAAATGAAATGAAATGATATTGCCTTGCTTAGTAACTCAGGAGACCAATTGCAATGCATGCTCACTGACCTGGAGAGGCAAAGCAGAAGGGTGGGTCTGAAAATTAATCTGCAGAAAACTAAAGTAATGTTTAACAGGCTCGGAAGAGAACAGCAGTTTACGATAGGTAGCGAAGCACTAGAAGGGGTAAGGGACTACATCTACTTAGGGCAGGTAGTGACCACGGATCCGGATCATGAGACTGAAATAACCAGAAGAATAAGAATGGGCTGGGGTGCGTTTGGCAGGCATTCTCAAATCATGAACAGCAGGATGCCACTATCCCTCAAAAGGAAAGTGTATAACAGCTGTGTGTTACCAGTACTCACATATGGGGCAGAAACCTGGAGACTTACGAAAAGGGTTCTGCTGAAATTGAGGACGACGCAACGAGCTATGGAAAGAAAAATGATGGGTGTGACATTAAGGGATAAGAAAAGAGCAGATTGGGTGAGGCAACAAACGCGGGTAAACGACATCTTAGTTGAAATCAAGAAAAAGAAATGGGCATGGGCCGGACATGTAATGAGGAGGGAAGATAACCGATGGTCACTAAGGGTTACGGACTGGATTCCAAGGGAAGGGATGCGTAGCAGGGGGCGGCAGAAAGTTAGGTGGGCGGATGACATTAAGACGTTTGCAGGGACAACATGGCCACAATTAGTACATGACCGGGGTAGTTGGAGAAGTATGGGAGAGGCCTTTGCCCTGCAGTGGGCGTAACTAGGCTGATGATGATGATGATTATGCAAACCCAGTCGTAACAACATATCGTTTGACGTAGTCATAGGCAGACCAAGCGCAGCCTTGATGGCTTTTCTGATTAATGCTTCCAATTTATTTTTCTCCCCCCTATTCCAATTTAGCATAGCTGCCACATACGAGAAATGACACATAATAAATGCGTGAACTAAGCGCATCGCACCTTCTTCTCCTAAACCCCTATGCCTTTTAGAGATCCTTCTTATAAGTCTCATGGCCTCCTCCGTTTTCTTGGTAATACGCTGAATGGTTCTAATGTTCGATCCGTTCGCTTCAAGTACAAAACCCAGGACCCTGATTGCTTCAACTTTGGGTGTCACCGACCCTTCCCTAGTATGAATTCTAATGCAAGGCTCAACTTCCGGTACCCAACCCCTCGGCCTACGACCTAGCTTCTTAGATTTGAAGATCAACAACTCCGACTTTTTAGTGGAGCACTTGAGCCCCATGAGACCCAGGTACTCCTCCGTAAGCGTTACCACCTGCTGCAGCCTAGCCTCCAGCTCTCCATCACTACCACCGACACTCCATATAGTAATGTCATCCGCGTAGATAGAATAGCCAATATCCTGGACAGTGTCCAGTCTATTAGCCAACTTCGACATCGCCAGATTGAATAACATAGGCGAGAGTACGGATCCCTGCGGATTACCACAGCAACCCAATTTAACGACTTCCGATTTTATCTCCCCAAACCTGAGACATGTCTTTCTATCCGTAAGGAAAGCCTTGACAAAATTGAAAAGCCGCTGCCCCATATTCAAGTCCGATAGCACCCGTAGAATGAAAGAATGTCGGATTTTATCGAAAGCTTTTTCCACATCAAGTCCAATTAGTGCCTTAGTATCCCTTCTTCGCCGGTCAAGGATCTGATGCTTAATCCTGATCATAGCATCCTGAGTCGAGAGGCCGGGCCGAAATCCTATCATCGAATGCGGAATGACCCCATTGCCCTCAACATAACGCGTTAGCCTATTTAAAATGGCATGCTCAGCGACTTTTCCTAAACACAACGTCAGGGAAATGGGTCTCAGATTTTCAAACCCTATGGCCTTGCCCGGTTTGGGTATCAGAACAGTAGTTGCCAGTTTCCACTGTTCCGGGAAAGAGCCTTCCTTCCATAGGCAATTGATCTGCCGCGTAAGGAACTCAATTGACCCATCGTCTAAATTCCGTAACATTTTATTCGTAATGCCATCCGGCCCTGATGCCGATCGACCATTAAGATTCTGCAGCGCCATTCTTATATCACTTTCAGTCAATTCCGCGTCCATAGCTGCACTTTCGTCTCCACTATATTCCAAAACCACATCAGGTGTATCGTGCCAGGTCTCCAAAGGAATGTATCTCTGAGCCAAATCCTTTAGCAACTCCTGCTCCGTGGAGTCCCGACACGCCTGATGGACCAGCTTACCTATCACAGTCCTCTGATTAGACTTAGTGTTTGTCTCATCTAGTAAATGTCTGAGCAAACTCCATGCGCCTCCCCTCTTAATGCGACCATCAATAAAATTGCACACTTCATCCCATTGCTGCTTGCACAGTACCCGACAACGGTCTTCAATTTCCTGATTAACCACTGCTATACGCTTTCTAAGCCTTCTATTTAATCTCTGACCCTTCCATCTCGCTAACATCGACTGCTTTGCTTCCCACAAATGTGCCAGGCGACTATCCATGTGTTCCGTGTCAATATCGGTCTGAACCTCTTTAGTGGACGCCTCAACGTCACTTTTCAGCTGACTAGTCCACTGTTCCAAGGACAACTCATTTCCTTCATCATCGATGCTCTGCGCTCTTCTTTTCCTAAATGCATCCCAGTCAACCATCCTGAATGTGCGCTCCTTTTTATTAGCCACTGCCAAAGTAATCATAAGTATGTAATGATCGCTACCAAAATCTTTATTAGAATTGGACCAGGACGAATCCGCTACCCCCCGAACAAAAGTGAGATCAGGTGTCGAATCTCTACATGTCGACGTGCCACATCTGGTGGGATACGAGGGGTCTGTAATCAGAGTTAAATTCAAGTCTAGTGCCTGCTGCCATAGTCTCTCCCCCTTAATAGTGCTATAAACATACTTCCACACATGATATGGTGCATTGAACTCCCCTCCATTAAGCAACGGTGCATTCATAGCCAGATTGGTTGCCTTGGTCAAGAGAGATTTGAAACTCTGCTTCGTGTCCCGGGGGCTACTGTACAGGTTAAGCAGGTAAACGCTCCTCTGACATGACCTTTGCCGACCTAAGATTACTTCCACCATAATATATTCAATCTTGCAATCTGCCATGTGAAGATCATGTCTAATATACGCCAACCTCCTATTAATGAGAGTAGCGAGTCCTCTGCCCTGTTCATTATCCTTAACTTCCGCTTTGAAATTCGTTAAGGTCACGTTAGACGTCAGTGTTTCCTGTAACATGATAACTTGAGGCTTGACACCATGCGTTCTAACAAACTGCTGCAGAGACGCCTTCTTATGATTGAACCCCCTACAATTCCACTGCCAAATACTAAATGAACTATTTAATAGAGCCATCTTGACCACGGAAATTTGGTGAACTAGTTTTGAGCTCAAGTCCACTCGGCGACTTAACCTGCTGGGCTAGCGGCCGAGTGCACTCCCGCTCCATAACAGGGACCACTGTCTCGTTTAGATATATTTCAATTTTGCCTAATCTCTGATCCGTGATATTTTCCCGTTCTTCTATCCGCTCCAGTCTACTAATGATCTGATTTACACTTTCTTGCAATGTCGCCATCATTGCTTTAAGCTCGGAACCGACTTTACCCTGAATCCGTACGGTCGAGGATAAGGCCCTCTTTTTCGGAGCAGGCGTCTCTTCGTCCGCCATGTTCTGTTCTGCGACCTCCACAGACCTTGGTACCTCAACCGAGTCATCATGTTTCCCAGTCTGTCTTAAGCTATCGTTGTTATCGGAAAGTAAGCCGTTCCGAAGTTCAGCTATCTCTTTGATAAGCTCGTCAATGGCTGCTTTTAAACTACGATTCTCTCTCTCCAATTGCGCAATCCTATCCCTATCCTTATTACCATCCACATGCTCCTGGCGCTGCTCGGGCGCTCGGCCGGCGCTGATGCCACCCTTGACCTTGTCAGCCCAGCTGGTCTGGCTCCCAGCTGCGCCGCCGCCGCCACCAGCTGCAGGAAAGCGCGCCCGCGCCTCCATAGAAACGGATCGGCTCCTGGTCGTACGAGTCCCAGAAGATGGCCGCTGCCTCGACCTGGAGCGGCTCCTAGAGCGCGAGCGTCCCTTAGAGCGTTGGCGGGCGCTCACCAGCTGCACCATCTCGGCTGCCTCTTGTTCCGCCGTTAGCTCCGCCCTGGCTCTCTCCTGTCGTCGAACACGCACGACGTAGGGAAGCTGGTATCGTTGTCTGCATTGTTTATCCGCGGTCAGGTGTCGTCCGCCACAAAGCTTGCAACAAGGCACACAGTTGTGATCCTCTTCAGGGTTCCGAGCCCCGCATCCTCGGCATTCAAAACAATCGGGGGCTGGGCAGACGTCCGCCCGATGTCCAAGCTTGCCACACACATAACATACATCCAACTGCTTTCGATACAGGAAGCACCGTACCAGAGTTGGCCCATATCTGACGAAATTGGGCACCTTTAACCCATCGAAAACAATGATGACTGATCCTGTGTTTTTGATGCGTTTGGCCGCCATAGCCAGCGGATTGCGATCGTTAACAATGTTCCGCTCAAGTGTCGCGGGGCCATCCATAATGTCTACATTGCGAATGACCCCCTTACACGTAGTGTGTGGGGCCGTCTCGTACGCACTGACTTCAAAATCCTTGTCTGCCACTCTGATTGACCTGAGTCTCACATATCGTTCAGCGTTGCTCCTTTCTGGCGTACTAGCCACCAAGATATTTTGCATAAAGTTCGGGCAAATAACATCTTCCCGAATCTGTTCAATACCGAGGCCTGCCGTCTCTACGATTGCCTTGCCCACCGCTGTAGAGGTAACTTTCTCCAGATTCAGTCCACCCCGTGGGCGAATGACTATTTTGATGTGTTCTTGTGGCATCGGTGGCATGCGCGACGCCTTCACAATGCGATTCTTGATTGCCGAGCCTCCGCGCCGTTCACCAGCGCCCCGTTGTTCAGGCATCTCACTTGGCGAACCGCCATCACCTAATCCATGCCTCGTCGTAGTTCTAGATTTTCGGTTGGACACTGTCCGCCATCCCAGGTCTTCAGTAAAGTCCTCCGCCGGTAGCACTTCCCCTTCAACGTGCATGGCTGCCATGCCCCGCTAGGTCTACCAGACGCTAGCTCTCGGCCAGCGTGGCGTGAGCACAAAAGTTCCAATGAAGTCCAAAAAAGGGGTGGCCCACCTCAAAATCAGGTATCCGCTGAATCTTCTCTTCTTCACGGATCCGATGATATCAAATTTGCACCACTAGGTGACCAAAAAAGGCTCGGAAGCTTCGAAAAAGACGGACCCATAAAAGCCCACAAGCCTCCTTCGAACTTCGTCGTCGTCTCCCCATCTAGTTAGGTGCAATGAAAAAAAATATCTGAGTATCTCCAATCGAAGACAAACGACACTGCCGTCGTTCTGTCCAGCTACGTTTCATTTACATGTTTTTATTGTTTGGCTCAAGTTACGTGGGACACCATGTATATACGCATAAGTATTTACATCGTTTGACTAAGGTTTGACTTGCTGTTAAGTTGACACCATGTAATTATTCGTCTTTTCAATAAAGATTATACTTTGCAACTGCTCTGCGCTAAACTTAAGGCCGAGGTTTGTCGCTGTGTTGCCACAAATATACACAGATTCTACGTGAGAGACAGGGTGATTGAATGCAGCAATGAATGAATGAATTTTAAGGGCCGCATTTCGATGGGGGCGAAATGCGAAAACACCCGTGTACTTAGATTTAGGTGCAAGTTAAAGAGCCCCAGGGGGTCGAAATTATTCCGGAGTCTCCCACTATATCGTGCCTCATAACCAGATTGTGAGTTTAACACGTAAAAATCCAATAATTTTAAAGGCTATATCACATTTGCATACAAGAGTAGGTGCAAGCAAGGAAATCCTCGCTTGCCTACACGCACATATACACACAAACAGATATTCACCACACTCTCTCTTTCTCTCATTCATACAGACACACAGATAACAGGCACATTCTCCTCCATGCACATTTACACGCGCTTAGGCATGTACACACGCAGAAAAATGTGCGCACGCACGCACACGGAACTGCACGCATACACAAACGCGCGCATGCTCGCAGACGCATAAACGCGCTCGTGCGCACGCAGATTCAAATATGGAGACACAAACACGCATGAACACACGAACTCAAGTACACGCGCATGCACACTTAAGACTGTGCACACGCATGTACACTCCCTCTCCCTCCCTACTGCCTCTCAAGACGCTACTGCGTGCAGAGTGAGTCCCACTTGCGCTGCAAAACAGTTCCAACGCCAGCTCTAATAAATCGCCTTACGGTTTAAATTTAGTGCTTCTTGACGTCAATAGGGCTATCTTTATCTACACTGGCTACACGAGTGTAGTTAGTGTAGGAAGTCACCACTTATTTTACTTGGCGTAGAGAAGTTTACTTCCGCCAACCTACACGTATACATTTTTTATAGCTATAGGGTAGCATGAAAACTACAATTTCTAAATTGCGGTTTCGATTATTGCAGGCAGCAGATGTCAAACAATATTAGTGATATAGCGACGATAGTAAATGTTCGCTGCAAAGGCGGTAGCGAAGTGCTTACGTGACCATGTGTCACAGGGGAGGTCAGCTAATCTTCCAAGAAGGTAAAATTATCTTACTCATGGATTAAAAAATTTAAATTATGGGGTTAAAAAAGTTAAATTACGGGCCACGCCGTAGTGGAGGACTCCGGAAATTTCAACTACCTGGGGTTCTTTAACGTGCACCTAAATCTAAGTGCACGGGTGTTTTCACATTTAGCCCCCATCGAAATGCGGCCGCCATGGCCGGGATTTGATCACGCGACCTCGTGCTCAGCAGCCCAACACCATAGCCACTGAGCAACCACGGCGGGTTTGCTCATGGATAGCACAGGCTGTTTCCGACTCCACTCTGTCTTCGTGCACTGCGCATGCACCATGTATTTAGCTGCAGTTTGTCTAGATTTGTTGAAGAAAGTAAAATCGTACACAGGAGTTTAGTTTCCGGGAAGCGTGATGTGGTTAATGCTACGGTCGTCAGTGTCGTCGTGAGTCCCCGACACCAGCGTGTGTGACGGCGATCCCCACTCCTGCAAGGGGCGAATGCAAGCGGCTACGAGTAAGGCTCGATGCGACGCTCCCTTCGGTGTTGTCGCCGATAACACTGAAATATGCAGCCGGTAAGCGCGAACTCAGGTGCTTTTCGTCTGCTGGTGCAGAAGACGACGCACAGTCTGCTGTGACTGGATGCAGCCCAACGAGCCAAGCGCAGCACACGGCGTCATAACTTCTGCCCAGCACTACACTCGTCTACACGAGTCTGCACGAAGTGAAGGTAAAAAAAAGATGGCCATAATTTGCCCTCAGCCGGGAGCGTGCACAACAATTTGCTCCTGAACTGAAATGGGACTTCACCGCCGATCGTTGATCATAATACTGCTTTAACGCCTTACAAATGTTCCGACTAAATCATATAAGTACATACGTTGTTAGAAGGGGTTGCAACGCCGACAGTCATCTCGTCGCAGACCCGCGACCCAGGAACGTTTTCCGGGACCGACAGTCTTGATGTCGATGAGTGGCTCCAAATGTACAAGGGCGTCAGCACCCACAATAGGTGGTACAAAACTGTTATGCTGGCTAACATAATTTTCTACCTTAAAGAAATGGCATGCCTTTGGTTTCGAAACCACAAGAAAGAACTGACGAGCTGGGAGCAATGTAAGCAACAGCTCCACAAGTTCGGGAAACCTGTTGGCCGTCAGGGAACTGCGCAAACGGAACTTGGCTCCCGCGTAGAGGCGTCGATCGAATCATGTCATGCATGCAGCAAGTTCTCGCCCTTTGCCGCAAATTTGACGAGAGCATCTCAGAAGAAGACAAAATGAACCATAGGGCATAGGGCATAGCAGACGTCGCTCGTAATCTTTTCATGCATAAGATTTTTTCCATTATACCCGACGTCATTAATGAATCTCGACGCTTCGAAGAATCAAGAATTCGCCACATCGCACACCAGTTGATGTGTCTCCGAAATACAGCTGCTGCGTTTCCGTGCAAGGACTATCACTCTGCGCATCAGCCGTCAACGCCTGAAAGCCTCGTCCGTATCGGTCGCCGGAAGATCGGAAACGCGGAACCGGTTGGCTTCCAGACCTCTTCGACCTATTCTCGACCTATTCTAACCTAACTAAATCATTAGAAACCAACAGTCACGAGCTTTTAAGTTTTTTTCTTTTAAATGCAGCAAACCTCGTTAAACAGATAGGAGCACTCGAGCTAAAGCTTCCTCTTCAGAGGAAGCTTTAGATCGAGTGCTCCTATCTAAATACATGTAAAAGGAGATTTCGTTTTTCTCGGCAACCACTGCACCAAATTTGACGAGGTTGGTTGCATTTAAAAGAAAAGCTTAAAATCTAGTGACTGTTGGTTTCGAACGTTTGAGTTAGTTGGTCAATGTATTTTTTAAATCGGCAAAATTCCAAAATTTCCAAAAAACGAAACTATCAAGTTTACAACACTGTACCTCAACAAAAAAAGGGTAATATAATTCTTTGAATTTCCTCTAATGGTACATCTAAAGCGGACAAAACTGATATGTTACACATAAATACAAAAGAATTTAGTTATATGAAAATACAGATTTTGCAGAACCCTTGTAACCAACGTAACAAATTTACGTAAGATGTAAAATGACATATCGGATTTGTCCGCTTTGAATGATCTAATGGATGCCATTTATAAAACGATGATATATATTTTGATGCAGAGCTATGAATTTGCAAACGTCATCCTTCTATTTTTTTCAAACGGTCGAATACTTAAAGATCGTTTTAATAAAATTCAGGCTTTCAATCGACCGTCCGCTTCCGACAGCCACTAGAATTTAACGTTCTCTTGCAAATGCAACAGATTTCATTAAAATCGGTCCAGGGTTTATTTCAGAAAAACGTTTTTGCGTTTTGCATGTATTTGAATGGGCCGTGTGGGAGTTGGGCCCTAGCTAAAGCTTCCTCTTAAGTCCTGACGCCTGCGGCGACCTGTCTTGTGCGAGTCGCTAGCGGAAGAACACTGGCCTCATTAGGAATGTGTGCAGCACGCGTTGGTGTCCGTGGCCGCAAAACATCTGTTTTGTTTACTGTTCCTTAAGGGTGTCCCCACAAAGTTATTCTAAGCCTTGATTTCCTATCCGCTCACTCCGACCTTATTTACTGCTCCGTTGGACTTGTTCCACATGATTTACTTTGTCTTGACACTCCTGAGCAAGTATCCACCAGGCTCTCCTTAGCCGAGCACACTCGACTCACCCCACAAGCCATGACCAGCGTCCTACATTATACTGCTCCACCTGTGCCTGCTGGTGGCTGTGTTGTGTCTCCTCTCGCGGAAGTCCTCCTTGCTCATCACTTTGCTCTTCCGAAAACCGTTATCATTATCACCAAGAACTCTACCAGCCTTCATCTCGTCAACTCAGGAATCAGTGTCCACGTCCTACCACAAGGCACAGCCTTAGGTACGCGGTCTTCCTCCCACGTTTGCCTGTTTTCAGCCTCGTCTGCTTATATTATGTCATCCCCCATTGACTCTTCTGCTTTGCCAGCTGTCCTTCCTCAGCTCACAAACGTAATTCCTCCCGAACTTCCGCCTCACCACGCCAACCAATTATGCCAGCTGCTCTCCACGTTCAGCGACATTTTTTTACCTGGGTCGCCCTTTAGGCCAGACCTCTCTCATGACACACCATATTGACATCCGGGACGCACAAGCTATTCACAGGCGACCATACCGTCTCTCCTTGCACGAACGACAAGTCATTAAAATGGAGGTCGAGAAGACGAGGAATTGTTGAACCGCCATCCAGTCCTTGTGCTTCTCCTGTCGTTTTAGTTAAAAAGGACGCCAGCTGGTGCTTCTGCGTAGTTTATCGCCACCTTACAAGATCACCAAGAGAGACGTTTATCTTCTACCACGCGTTGGTGACGCCCTCGACTGCCTCCACGGCGCGAAGTACTTTTCTTCCATCGACCTTTGTTCTTGTTAATGACATGCTGCCGTCGACGACATGGACCGCGAGAAAACCGCCTTTATAACACCCGATCAAACTAGTTCAAACTTATGCCCTTCGGCTTATGTAATGCTGCATCTACTTTTGCACGCATGATAGACGCGCTCCTCAATGACGTCAGGTGGTCCATCTCTACTTGTTACTTAGATGACGCCGCCATTTTTGCTCCTACATTTGCCAAGAACCAGGAGTACCTCTTGCTTATTCCTTCCCAATGCTGGCCTTCAACTTAATTCGTCTAAATGTCACTTCCGACGCCGCCAAATTACTATCCTCGGTAATCTTGTTGATTCATCTGGTGTGCGCCCAGACCCGGGCAAATCTCGTGCCGTACAGAAGTTTCCCGTGCCGACATGTGTCAAAGAGGTCCGGAGCTTCGTGGGCCTGTGCTCGTACTTCCGCCGCTTCATGCACAATTTTGCGGATGTCACCTGCCCTGTGCTCTTCTGAAGACAGACGTTTCATTTTCTTGGGGACCTGAACAAGCAACTGCCTTCCCGAAGCTTATCTCTCTCCTAGCATCCCCATTCCTTCTTGCGCACTTCGACCATACTGCTCCAACAGAAGTCCGCACTGATGCCAGTGGTCATGGAATCGGCGCCATTTTTTGACAACGTCAACGACGCCATGACCACGTCATTGCCTACGCCAGTCGTCTGCTTTCTCTAGCTTAGCGGAGCTATTTCATTACTGAACGTGAGTAACTTGCACTTCTCTAGGCAGTGGCGAAACCTCGTCCTTAGCTATATGGTCGGCCCTTTAGATTCACCACACACCATGCGCTCTGCTGGCTTTTGTACCTCAAAGACCCTACCGATTGCCTAGGTCACTGGGCGCTACGGCTACAGGAATACTCGTACACAGTTGCTTGTAGAGTTTGCACCAAGATGCCAACTGCTTGTACCACCACCCAGACGACGCTCCTGATGTTCCTGCCTCCTATGCTTCTGCTTCTGTATTTTCGTAATCTGGTTCGCTCACCTCGCTACCGAACAGCGCCGAGATCCAGCATACGTGGTATCATGGACAAGCTCACATCAAGGTCATGTGATCCTTGTCTTGGCATGTTTATATTCGAGGACGGCACTTTATATCAGCGCATCATGTGCCCTAGTGGATGTGAGTTAGTGCTGGCCATTCCCAGGCATCTTCGCACCCCTGTTCTGCCCAAGCTGTACGATCTACCAATTTGTCGTCACCTCGGGGAATCGGTACGTGCGACCGCGTCCGGCGACGATGCTTTCGGCCTGGTCTGTACCGATCTGTCCGCCGCTACGTCGCTTCTTGTGAGTTATGTCATCTACAGAAGAAGCTAGCTATTCTCAATGCTGGTTTACTCCTACCTCTCGGCATTCCTACCAAACCCTTTTATCGCGTTCGTGTAGACCTCTTGGCACCTTTCCCCAAATATGACTGATGCAACTATCGGATTGCCGTCGCAACTAATTATACAACTTGGTTCAGATTCTCCGGATCCCTTCCAACAGTCGTAGCCTACTTCCTGTTGGACAACATTATTGTTGACCACGGCGCTTCTAGTTAACTTATTACCCCCAAGCGTCGCTCCTTCCTCTCTACAGTTGTGGACTACTTGCTCCGCTCTTGTTCTACGAAACACAAACTTAGTACAGCATACCACCCTCAGACGAACGATCTTACGAAGCGGCTTATTCGAACAATAACGGACAAGCTCTCCATGTGTGTTTCTGATAACTATCGTGATTGGGATACTGCTCTCCCTTTTGTCATATTCGCGTAACATTCATCACGCCACGACACTGCACGTTACTGGTCATTTTATTTGTTGTGCGGGTGAGATCCAGTATTGCTTTTTAATACAATACTGCCTACCGCCCAAGCGTCCATATCTCAGTATACAAGCGATGTCACTGCTCGAGCCCAAGAAACACGCCAAGTTGCTCACCGTCGCCTTTGTGCTTCTCAGAACGAATGGAAAAGCATTTGTGACAGTATTCACCGGAACGCTGACTATATTCGCGGGAATTTGTCCCTCCCTGATCTTCTACCCGCTGCTTCCGCCTCTGGGAAAAGCTAATGCTCCGCCACTCCGTCCCTTACCGGGTCCTTTGTCAGGTAACCGACGTAACCTACCAGATGCCTCCGGTCGCACCTACTACTCGCTCCATCCAGACTTCCCATCATGTCGTTCAGGTGAGCCGCCTAAAACGCTACCACTCCTTTTCTGCCTAAAAAGCAGCGGGACAGCGCTTCCACGCGAAGTGGAAATAGTTTGCGCCGCTCTGCGCAACGCTGAGGAAGATGAGCGCGAGCCTAGGTCTGAAGACGTGAACACTTCAATGACTAGCCTGCTGTAGGCTTGGCTTTGTCAATTACTGCAAATTACTGTACATTCTGTAAATTAAAAAAATTATTAGGGGTTTAACATTCCAAAACCATGATCTTATTATGAGGCACGGCGTAGTCTGGAAAATTTCGACCACCTGAGTTTCTTTAGCGTACAACTAAATCTAGGTACACGTGAGTCTGCATTTCGCCCCTACCGAAGTGAGGCTCCCATAATGTAAATACGCTACCAGTCTTGCTTCCTTTCTCAGCAAAAATATTATTCTAAACCAAGCTTAACGGGAAGGACTTCTTCTTGGGCTAGTTGGTAGCTGTTCATTATAAAATATGAAGACGCCAAATAAACCGACGCACACTAGAGAAGAGAACGGGACAGGGCGCCACAACGACTCGTGAAATCCGTTCGTCAATGAAGGACGGAGAATACACACACAGAGAAGGGCCCGCTGTAATAAAAATATATCGTAAAAGCACTTCTTTTTGGCCTAGTTGGTAGCTGTTTAATATAAAATATGAAGACGCCAAATAAACCAACACACACAATAGAAGAGAACGGGACAGGGCGCCACAACGACTCGTGAAATCCATTCGTCAATAAAAGACGGAGAAGGCACAGACACAGAAGGGCCCACTGTAATAGAAATATATCTTGAAAGCACGTCTTCTTGGGCTAGTTGGTAGCTGTTCATTATAAAATATGAAGCGCGAAATAAACCGACACACACAAGCGAAGAAAACGGGACAGGGCTCCACAACGACTCGTGAGGCGCCCTGTACAGTTCTTTGCGTGTAACGGGAAGCTTTAGCTCCTATATGGGAAATGAGCAATCTTTTCTTCTGACAGTCACTGCACCGCAATTCATGAGTCATGCTGAACTTAAAAGAAACAGTTAAAATGAGATTTCAGAAAGCGAACTTTTTTAGCTTCCACCTTTTATATTCTAAATAAAATACGAAATTTCAAGAAACAATACTTGACATATATATACGACTCTGTACCTCAGCAACTAAAAACGATATTTGAAATTCTGTAAGCTGCACCTAATATTTTATTTAATGCGGACAAAAATGATATATCATATGCCACCCTGAAATACACCACTATTTCCTGAAGATGGCATTCGCAAAATCTTTACAAGCATTGTAACACCTTCACATAAGTTATAAATTCATACATTCAATTTATCCGATTCAGATGCTCCAGGTGATGCAGTTCATGTGGGTGCGACATCAGTTTTTGATGCGAACTAACGGATTTGTAAATGTCGTACTTCTATTCTTTTTTCAGATTTACCGATTTCCGATAATTCTTGGCAATAATGCCATGACCTAAATCCAAATTATTATTACAGGGATCACTGTCCAACGTACTCTCTTGAATGCAACAATTTTCATTCAGATCGGCTGAATGGTTGAGCGATTTTCTCATCAAATCGTTTGTGCGTTTTACATGCGATTGCGCAGCCGGCATCGAAGAAGGGCCCGAGCTAAAGCTTCCTCTTATCGAATTCCCACACCGGTTCTTAGGAAACCAACGAAGCGTAACGCTATGTGGATTCCCGCGGCCGCAGTCGTGCCCAAATAATAAGAAAAACAATGAGGAAAGAAAACCCAACGGAAGCTTCACGGGGGCCGTTATCTCGGCCATACATCTCAACCGGAATGACGACGAGCTGTCCGGCAAGGTGTCTAGCAAAATCGTCAATTTATTGCAAATCGAGAAAGTCGAGCAAGTAGCAAGTTGTCTTCAGGCTGATAAGCGCGCTCGTTTCCAAGTACCGAGGTGAAGCAACAGTCTCAGGGTGTGTTTCTTTTTATTATGTATTCTTTAGTTGTGCGTCATGACATACGCCACGGCGCGAATTTCAAACCTTAAAGGTCGATACGCCACGTGGTGGCGAAAAAAGAAACTAAACGCATGTCCAGAATTCCTGGGTATGTGTTAGCCCAAGGTGTACTACAGGGATCAATTCTAAGGCTACTTTTGTTTTTGATTCATGCAAATGATCTAGTAAATATTCTTGATTGCCCTTTCATTGTTTTTAATGATCAACCGTATTTACAACGGAATGGTATTTGTATTGGGGCATGTGTTCCTCCCGTTCTCGTTGATATATTTTGTCTAGTGTGGACCATCCTTCAGACCGTGCTTTTATTGAGCGGAAAGTTTTAAAAGTTTTTAGATATGTCGATGGTTTTTTTGGATTTTTATCGCTTGACTCGTTTGACCAGGACGCGATCAATAAGGTTTTACATGATTTTAAGGTACATGGGCAAGGTCTTGTGTTTACCCACGAGAGTCCACAAAAAAATGCATTGCACTTCTTGGAAGTGAAGCTTTAGTTCTGTGAATGCCATGTGTGTTGGGCGTATGAACCCCGTGCGGAAAAGGAAGATTTGTCTAAGTGAGCACACTCGAAGATTGTGAAAGGAGGCATTGCATTGTGATGTATGGAATCGGCTCTTAAGATTTCGTGTCTGCACAAGGTGCAAGAAAGTTTTGATAATCATATAAGCCGACTTCTGGCAGCTTGCTTCCATATGTCGCTTTTGACTGCCGTGGTTGAAGCTCTGATTCAGAGAAGAAAAACCACAAAAAGGCCGGCCGCCGATTGTGAAACGCGAAGGCCTGCGGCGGTCTCTTATATACATAAAGTCACCCATCAACTCAAGAAAGTTGCTTGCAGACATGGTATTCCTTTGGCGTTTTCTGCGCCTAACAAGCTTTCAAAGCTATGCTCCCGCACCTGCGGAGAGAACAGAGGAGGATGCCAAATTCGGCATGGTGCCTCATACGTGTCGTGCGCTGTCAGCGTGGTTTATGCCATTCCACTCTCATGTGGCAAGACGTACGTTGGCCAGACAGCGCGTTGCGTCAATGAGCGACTCAGGAAACATGCGCAAAAAGTAAACAAAAATGCAGATAGAGGAGCGCACCTTGTTGCGCCTATAAACTCTTACAGCAATTGTGAGGCGCGACTTGGTCGGATGTAGATTCTTGGAAAAAAGCAAGAATGAGCATACGCGGTTTGCCTTAGAACCCTACCACATAAAAAGACAAGGCGATAATTATATCAGTGACACATCTTTGTCCCTGCATCCATTTTAATTTGAATTCCTACGTTTGCGTATGCGATATTTTGGCAGATCTCAGTAATGTAATCTGTGTGCCTGCGCGGTTGTCTAGCCTAGGGTTTATATATGCATCGACGACGAAGAAATAAAGAAGTTGTTAGTCAGGGTCAGTGTGTGTCGCATCTTCCTTTTGTTGTTCGTCTTAGCTGTTTGCGCTGTAAGTTTAAGTTCAGAATTATGTACCAACTAGGCCCAAGCGAAGTTTTACTGATATATTGTCAAGTTTATTATAACAGTGTGCATACGAAGCTCTTGTAATTATATTGTTAGGTAGCGTACACATTTTGAAGAGAGAATTGTGAATATACAATTCATTTTTTGTTCTTGTATAAAAGAAAATTGACTCATGCTGCGATCTTTTTGCTAAGCTTGTATTATGTTTATGTGTAAGCGGTACAGAGACCTCTGTCAGGTATTGCTATACCTTTAGTTTCTGTACTTTTCTTGAAGAAACAAATTCAAGAAAAATAAAGAATCTGAATCTGAATATGATGTGGTCCACATGGTGCGTCTTAAGCCCTTTTACGCACGCTGATGAACTTCCTTATTTGTTGTTTCTTTACTGCGGGTGTTTTTGTTTGTTACTTTCGTTTGTTTGCAGCATCGAGTCGATGCTTTTTTAAGAGGGAGTATTGACACGTGTACTTGTTTATCTTTGCTGCGTGACCGCTTGTCAACGCCTAACAAATGTTATCGCACAGCACAGGATGCACCTGCATGTATCGGAAGTTTCTAGAACGTTGTCCATGGTATCGGTGCTAGAATGTTATCGATGAATGTCACTGAACCTTGTGTAATCTGATTGCATGTTTGCGGGACGCGAATAGTCTCGAACATTGTGGAAGGCACGCGGGTCCCAGTGATTACTCTGGAACATTCGACGACTGATGTATAAAAGCCGACGTGCTTGACCCGCTGATCAGATTTTCGACAATCGCCGACTGTGTTCGCCGCTACCGTGCTTTAAGTATAGCCTGTTCTTGTGGGCACAGGTTCGCCCAATAAAGATTCGTTTTGTTTTTCACAGTATTGCTACTGTGTTATTTAACGTCACTACCACGTGACACTATCGTCGGATGACAAGCCCGTCGGCCAGCGCAGTCACACGAAAACTACAAAAAAATCTGCAACCCTAACTTACTACTTTTGACTGAACAGGTTCAGAAGCGATGAAGCTAGCCGCGTCCCCAAATTGAGACAAACTTTGACAAGCAAGAAAGTACAACGTGTGAGGGGGGCATATTTGAACAGGTGAAGTTTATGAGTGCGCCTTTCTGCACACTTCAAGAGATGCATTGCATTGCGAGTGATAGCGGCGTCAACGCCCCCTGTAACGATGGGTGCTGAAAAGAAATGTATTTATTAATAATAATAAAAGTAAATTAACTTGTATTTTTTAACTCGTGATGAATATATGAAATTGACCAAGAATTTTATTTTCATGTCATGAATGTAACTGTGTCTCCCTTGAACTAAAATATGCTTTTCTCTTTCGCAATGTTTGTTCCCTTCAAACATGGTCGCGTTTCAATCGCTGCACCCATAACCACCCTTGCGGATGTCGGTGACAATTTGTACTGAACCTCTTTTCGCCCGAAGGTCCGCGACATATTTGGATTGACCTTGTATGATCGGCGTGAATTCCCAGCGCATGTTCTTCTTTCTCTAGTGATTCTGCGCATTCCGGTGGATGCTCCTAGCACGGAAACTCCGACAGGTGATGGCATCGGATCGGTGACGTCAAGGTTCATCAGTATAAAAGCTCCGTCATTCCAGCGCCCTGGCAGTGGACAATGCAGGAGCAGCAGCTTCAGCATGTTGCCTAAACGCTTGTTGTTGTTTGCACAGGTACGTTACTTAACAACTCGTACTGTGTCCGATTCGATAGCCGATTCCAGCTGCTGCTGTGTTGCCCACACAATTGTTTGCGTAGTAGACTGGCGACAATAAATAGTGCTGTGACAGCTTTGTTACCTTTGAAAATGAGTTTTTTGGCATGTGGTGACGTCGAGCCAAACCCTGGCCCTACGGAAAAGAAAATGTCGCAACTTTTTTCTGGCCAAAGTAGCATGACTGCCTCTATCAATGATGTACTGACTAAACAGAGTCGAATTGGCACAGATATCGCTGATTTAAAAGAGCGCGTGCAGAGCTTGGAAACTCAACTGAGTGCTTTACGTTTATTACAAACTGATGTTACTAATGTCAAGAAAACAATAACTGATTTGGAATACAGCGTCCCCAGTTTGCTATGTAAAGTAGATGAACTAGAAAACAGAGGTAGAAGAAACAATCTTATCGTGTATGGCCTAAATGAACAAGACGGAGAGACAAACCAGTCTTTTTAATGTGATCAAAAAGATGTTTTCAAGGAAAGACTTGGACTGACTATTGACGATGTGGAAAAATGTCACAGGCTAGTAAAGAAAAAAGAAAAAGCACGCCCCGCGATCTTAGGCTTGTTGGACTACCGCGATAAAAGTTCAGTGCTGAAAGAGTGCAAAAAGCTTAAAGGGACAACGGTTTCCATAATAGAGGTATTTTCTTTCACAGTTCGTGAGATAAGAAAAAATTATGGCAAATCTCACAAGAGGAACGTGATCAAGGCTCGAAAGTAAAGATAGTTTTTGATAAATGCAACATAGATGGTGAATTGTTTGTGTGGGATGTGGAAAAGGACTAACGCTGCAAGCTAAAAAGAAGGAGCAAATGAAATGCTAATTGCTGCCAATCACCATTCATCATCTTAAACCTTAACTGCCGCAGCGTAGTCAACAAAGCAGAACAGCTTGAAGGCATCCTTTGCTCGCTTGGCCCCGACATTACTGTAATGACGGAAACCTGGGTAAATGAAGATATATTTGATAGCGAATTTGTCCCGATAAACTACAGAATAATGCGCAAAGACCTCGAGAGAAGAGGAGGGGGTGTAGCGATTCTTTTTAAGCATTCCCTTCAAATTATAAGAATACCGGACACCTCGGGAGTAGAAAGCGTTTTCTGCAACTTTTGTACTAACAATGTCAAATACATTCTTGGTTCCGTATTGTCACGGCTTGTCATCCGTTCGCCGTTGGCGCAAAGTCGTCGACTCGATGGGGTATACAAGCCGGTTGGTCGCTCCGTACTCAAGCGAACACAGCGAAGGAGTCAGAGTCGGGAGGAAAAGAAAAAATATGTGTCGAGTGACGAAAATTAAAAGACACACAAGAACACTAACACATGCACTTAATCTAGATCAGTAATGTAGGCGAAAGAAATACAACGAACAATTAAAAGTGGATATAAAAACTAACACTACACAAGAATACACTTAACGGTGGTCCACTAAACAGAGTTCAAAAGAAATGCCGGGCAGCAGCAGCAAGTCCATAAAGCGTGGAGTCGAAGGCAGTGGTGTCCCAAAGAACGCTGGCAAGCCGATCTCGTTGCGGTGGGTGCAATTGCTGGGCTGGGTTTCCCGGGAGTCCAGGTCTGACGCCTCCCTAGAGCAGCTTGAGCTAACTTGAGGGGAAATACCGTTAGCTTTGTTGCATACATTGGTTTATCGGCTCTTACGTCAACTATTAGCTCGCAGTTCAGACACGGCGATGCAGCCCAGGCGATACTGGGCGGCACTAACTCCTTGACGCTTCTCAGCAGATTATAGGCTTAACTTCTAGACTACTTATATTGGTCTAAAACTACGTTTATATAACTTCTCCTTTCCCTAGTTCCCTGGGTTGGGGAACGGCAGATATTGGTGACGATCCGATCAAGTTCACCTAATTGTATCCCGGCTCCACCCAAGGCCTTGATGGCGTCCTTTTTAATTAGGGGCAAGGGAACGGGTGATTCCCCCCTGATGTAGAGGTCGCGCACTTGTATTGCACCATACACGCACACACTTCTGTGGTGGGCCTCTATTGTTCGTTCGCAAACACGGGAGAAACGACGGCAGCCGGTCATACGGTGCTGTCGGCGCACATACACTGTCAGCACTTCGTCGACACAGGAATGCACAGAGACACCACATATTTCGGTATATTCGCACCCTTGCTTTCTTAGCAAGCTTCTCAATGCAGTCGCGGGTCAGAGAATACACAGGGACTCCTACAAAAACCTGTGGGTTGTCCCGGTCGTGTTGACGACAAAAAGACAATTATCTTTAAACCTGCATTCGACTTCTTTCGGCCGCTTGCCCGAGTGGCCGGCAATAACCGTGTTGCTCGCCGGTCCCTATTTCCACGACCATTTGGCACCCGTTGATCAGTGCGTCGATGAATCAAATAATGCCGCACCGTGACAACTACCCCCCCCCACACTTTCAGAATATTATAAAGTAATATTCGCTTTCACAAATGGCATATTCGAGAAAAAAAAGCAAAAACACCGTTTCATGTATACAAAACCCTATACACACAATACTGATACAAGGCAGAAACCATGTTTAAACAACGTGCGCAGGTTCGTGCGTCCTCCATGAGGACAAGGGCGTATTGGTGAAAAAGACGAAGGCATAATGTCACGTGCATTTGCCAGACACACTTGCATCGTAGGTGACCATTGTCGGGGAATACAATGATATGAAGAAGAGGGGAAGCGACGCTCGATAGACAAAGAGAAGAAGGCATTCCTATCTCCTGTTCAAAACGCGACAGTCGTCTTTTTATTTACTCCCCCGGGCACAAGTTAGCCCACAATAAAGAGTTGTGTCTGACCCCCTTGAACAGTTCGTTACAATTCTGGTAGAGATACTGGGTAATGATCTCCAGCTCCATTCGAGTTGGAGAAAGCAACCCGGAGCCACGTCATTTCAGACCCAATGAGCTCACGCCTGTCCACCAGCGCACGAGCCGCCGCCTACGTGGTGAGCCGCCTGAGTTTCTTCTTTTGCGGGAGCCAACTAGAGTAGCAGCAGCAGACATTGCCGAAATGACATCCCAGACCACCTCAACCGGCATCGTTGTTAT